>NC_091122.1:36441789-37041789 GCF_040183065.1 Periplaneta americana
AGCTTCTTAATTATCATTATAGGCGAGTTTCGTACGACTTTTTATGCTCGACCATATTTCTAACTTGAAATTATTCAGATGCATACATTTTATTTGTATCTGACAAGATCGGAAGTGACCTTGTTCTAGGTCGTGAATTGTGAGATGTGCGCAGACGCGAAAGTATTGATTTTTTCCGAGGACCAATAATGTCATTGACCTTGATGTAATCCCGTTAAACTTGGTATAACCTTGATTACTGAATTCGACATTGAAAAACGAGATGACAAATGAAGGGTACACGGGAAAAACGAACAATGTCACAATGCTGTTAAGGGTGATGTCATTATCTAATTCGCTGTATTAATACAAACTTTAGTGTTATTTTTACCAAAAGTGGTAAAGGAGAATTAAAACCACGGATACATTCATCATTTCCTTCATTTCAACTAGAAACACCAATAATTTTAGCAGTAATATACTGAAATAAATCAATATTTCAACCTTAATGGAAATATGACATAGTTCGTTTTTCCCGTGTACCCTTCAAATTGAGTTTATTTGAATATTATTTACAATTAACGCTAATTATTATAGTAACAGAACATAACTTTCTGCGACAGTATTGGATTTCCAGCCTCCATGACTTTTCGCTAATTCTCTTTCGATTGCATATTCGAGAATAATCGATACTTGCGGTTTTATAACGGTACAAAGCTGACTTGTCATTGGCTGAACACCTGTAAGCTGAGTTGTCATTGGCTGAAAACACCTGTACTTTAATGAGTAGGTGTACTTTAATGACATGCATTAAAGGACTGCTACCAGGTGTATAATTACTACATTTCGGCATGGTCGAGCATAAAATTTTACATAAAACATAATTATCTTGTGTGGATTTTCACAGATATTTTCTGAGAGACAAACAACATTCCTTGAACGCGAAAGCCACCGACGTAGCTCTGTCGGCTAAGGCGCTTGCCTGCCGATCCGGAGTTGCGTTCGGGAGCGGATTCGATTCCCTCTTGGGCTGATTACCTGGTTGGGTTTTTTCCAATATTTTCCCCAACCGTAAGGCAAATGTCAGGTAATCTAGGGCGAATCTTCGGCCTCATCTCGCCGAATACCATCTCGCTATCACCAATACCATCGACGCTAAATAACCTCGTAGTTGATACAGCGTCGTTAAATAACCAAGTAAAGAAAGAAAGAAGAACGCGAAATGACTAACCTGCACTCAGCTTCTGGACGGACTAAGGAAGTTACGCAATTTTCTGCCGATGACAACCATTTGTATTCTCTCTAAATTTTATTGCAAATGTTATTCAGAGGTTCTGAAGTGATGAGCTGACGATATGGAGATCAGTAAGCAACTGTGAAATGGAAATGACAGGACAAATCGACGTGCTCTCTTACAGAGTAAGTCTTATTCGTATTACAAACAAGTTACAAATAAGGTACCCAAGCAGTATACGTCATTGGAAAACATTGATCTGTTATTAATCCACACTACTATAGCCTTAAATGCCTGAAGTATCTCACAGTTCCAGAAACTTCGGGGCCTACCGAAAAGGTGTTTCCTATAGCAGAGGAACTTTGCACATCGCTCCCAGCTAAAACGGAAATATGTCAATACACTCATGCGAATGAACATGAATTTATATTATGGACATGATGTAGGTCTATATATCTTCTCTAATATAATTTCAATTTTGCTATTATTTTTATAAATTTTGTCATTGTATATTTCATAAGACATAAATATTTACTGTAGTGCCCCAAATGTATCTTATTGACGTCGGTATGTATTCATAGCCTATACTGTACTGGGTGTTCATTTCAAAGTGTGTCATGACGTCACTGTTGTTGGGTCACCGATTTGAAGCGAGTTTCAGCTTATATGTCAGAGATGTTGCCTATTATTTAAGGCGTTCTTCAATCTGAACTTGAGGACGTGTACGGTATAACTTGAACGTCGTAGCAACAGATGGCGGTCTGTACGGTCTGTGTGCTACCATAACCTCTTTCGAACTGCGTTTTGCGCCGGCAAGTCGTACGCAGGGTATTTGTTATCATCGGTTGCGTACGGTAACATTCCACAACACAAACCAAATGCTCCGTGCCCATATTGACCGTCGAAGTTAATGTCAACAAATACGTAAGTAATCGTCTTAACCCTCTCCCCATATCCCGACAGTACGTATTTCCAAACAGTTCACATTCCTGCCACTACCGGCGTTACCGTACGTATCGGTACGTACTCTTCAGAATGAACGCCGTACTTGCTAGGCAACTTCTCTGCCTCATAGGTTATACACCTCTGCGGAAGTGTAGGAAGATTGAATTCTCTAGGCTCATCGGCTAGCCACGTGACGGCATACAGCGAGCCTTGACACACTTTGAACTGAACACCCAGTATACTGATATTCACCTCCTTTATTGACATATCGAAATTCATCCTTGGCCTCATCGGCAAATACCATCTCGCTATCAACACTTCCATCTACGCTAAATAATGCAGTGTTGACTCAGCAACGTTAAATAAACAAGCAGAAATGGCCTATACTTCCGTCTTCAGAAGAAAAGGAGCGAGAAAAAAAAACTCTAGCGAATGGTGCACTTGATAATGGTTAAATTAGCTTAACAAACAGCGCTATTTTCTCATTATTCTTTTCAGACCGAAAACAGAAGTAGGCCTATATTAAACCTTCGAAACACCGTGTTTTCTAAAATTGATCAAAAATGGAAAAAGCCTCGAGACGTGTAAACCATTCTGAGATCTAATCGTCCTCGATCGTCTATTGGTTATCATTAGGTACCGTATTTTTAATTAAATAAATTGTGTGATTTCGGTGCAAAACCTGCCACTATTTCGATGGGTATTTCGTGAAATAAGTGTATTATGTTTCCCTCAAAATCTCTTCGTATCAAAATATAGCTTTCAGTGCATAACATACCGCAGCAAAGATGGAAGAAATATTGTATGTTATCTTTGCTGCAATCGACTGTAATCGATTTTTTCAAACAAGAGATAGCAAAAGTGAGTACCTACATATACAGAATTTAGCCTACATAGGGAGAATACGATTGACAAATTAACTGAAACAAAAGTCACAAACATATTTTTTAACAATACTGAAAAACATTTTGGTACTTATTTTGCACTTTATGCGACAGATGGAGTATGTCTCGTTGTTATTGACATTTTCGCAAACATCCAAATTTCTCCTCCTATTCCGAGAGTTTGGTTTGCTTAAATATAGTAGGCTATTTTGAGAGTGAAAATTTTAGAGCATAACGCTATTATCACAGTATAGTATATACAGTCACGAAGCTTGAGTTGTGAGGGTGCTAGGAACAATAGACTGTGCAGGTACTATTTCGCATTGTCTGTAATAAGGCGATATTAGCGATCCTAGTGGTTAGCAACTATCTATGGATGCATATTTAGTACGTATTGAGTTTCGTGACTGTATATACTAGACTGTGTTATTATCAAAAATAGGTATCTAGTTATCATGCTAGCTGCTGACTCCGAAGTTCACGTGTTCAAATGCGACCGAAATAGATGGATTTTAAATGGCGACAAAATCCTTAGTATGGCTTCCTCCGGGATGGAAACAAAGCTACGGGTCCTTGTACATTTACGCCAACTAAAGACCCTTATCTTTGGCAGAGAACTCCAGGCAAATTCGTCGGCTATTTCTCGCCCCCGTTGAATTTCAGTGTTGACTAACCTGTGCAGTTGAAAACGCCACTGTACAATACAGTATTGGTCCAGCTCACGGGATCTGTTTAGTATTTAAATTACCATTTTTTTTAACCTTAAACTTAAAATGCTTTAAGAAGGCAGGTACACACTGGCCTATCTAAATTAAAATAACATTCAACATATTATTTCGTGACCTTAACTTCGTTTCGTTCTGAAATTTATTGTAATGATGGCACAATTCTTCTACTTCAAACAAATTTTAGAATTAAAACAACTTTCACCATTAAGAGTTTACAGTGCTTTAAAATGGTCGGTGTAAACTGCGTAATATTCCATAAACTTATTTTTAAATATTTTAAATCCTCTCGTCTTCTTGTTATTCACAAAAAATATCTAACAACATTCAACACTATTATTTGAATACATAAATGAGAATTGCATTTTTTTGGCATGAGCTTAAAATTTTCACATTTTTTCTTAATTTCTATATATATTGTGAAGATGAAACAATGAAAAAAAATCTATTTCTTTCTTCTCCATGAAATATACATGCTTGCAAAATTTAATTTAATTACCTAAAAATTGTACGAATTATGCTGAGAACGGATTTAAAAACGTAAGTTACGGGAAATAAGCATAACTGAAAGAAAATTTAAAAGGCATATTGAAACCGATAAGGTAATATACTAAATGAGGATAAAAATGTATCTAAAATGTATCTAAACTCGTGTTCTTAAAAATCCTCTAAGATATGGTACAGAAACCGCTAAATTACTATACTGTCAATGTAAAAATAAGATTATTTTACCGCTGTGAGTGTTAAAAAAACCGCTAAATCCCTATATGAGCAATACAAATTTCATAAATTTTACTCACTAAACTAACACTGAAAAACGCTAGATCTAGCGGGAAAACCGCTGAATTGCCAACACTGCATATGATTTGCATATCTATATGATACATTTCTCACACAGTATTCATTATTTGCATTTGTGTTTAATCTCCATACAAGATACTACACTGGAATCATGTGGTTTTCCATCCCTTGGCACAGCTGTAGTCCGGACTTCATTTTAACATTTTACTGTTGTAACAGCTTACATAAATTTTATTTATGTTTTAATTTCAGTCATAATTTATCAGATTTTAAAATTCTATTTTCTAACAGAAGTTTGCAACTTGTTCAGTGTTTATATTATATCAGATTATACACATGCACACTCTAAATTCATATGTATTCATGTATTCAAGGGCATAGCTTCCGAAGATGGCTCTGTCGAGTCGAAAACGTTCAACTTAAATGTGACAAATAAATTATGTTACTTGTTCTAAAAATAAGCATAGACGAACCCTGTTTATCCTCATTTACTAACTGGAAGAAATTTAAAGAGCTGTGACGAATAATAATAATAATAATAATAATAATAATAATAATAATAATAATAATAATAATAATAATGTTTTATTTTCGCTGGCAGAGTTAAGGCCATAAGGCCTTCTCTTACACTCAACCAGCCTTAATCAATACAATACATATCTAAATTACGAATATTTACACTACACTTAAAAGGTTCTCCAGCAATATTCTTCAGTTAAGTTTTAACGACTAGTAGACTACATATTTATTTAAATTTAGATAAACCTATAAGGTAAAGTAGTAACTTAATTTATGAGCTAATTTAATTCAATCAATTATAATTAATTTGAATGATATTTCTCAAGTTATAAGTCGAGAAGTGCTAGTGTTATTTTAAAAATTTGTTCACTAAACTAAAGAGGACAGTCTATTCGGGGGGGGGGGGAAGAAAAAAAATTACCCTCAATGGTGTATACATGGCCCTTTAAAACAATTCGTCTTAATGTACTTGTTACTTTCCGAGGTAAAAAAAAATCACTAATCCATTTCACCTAAGACTAATAATACAACGCGCAAGAGGGCTACGATCTCTTCCTTTAATAGCAGCTAGTTAACGTCGATAAGCTATTTCCTTATTCCAATGAACTCCACAACGAGTGTAATTACTATTCTGGGAACATTTTGTATCTCGATGGCTCGAACAATGGTATATCCAATTGTTGGGCGAAATTAGAGAAAAGTACAGTCATTAGTAGTTGTTACTTAGTGACGTTACTCACTTGTTTAATACACAACTCACGATAACTAGGCGGAGGACACGCCCCCTCGTCGCCATAACAACGAGCACGCACGCACCCACACCTCACAAACCTAATTCAGCAACTGAAACGAGCCGCATCCTTGGAGGACGAGATCCAGTCTTCCCCGTAAAGACACTTCAAAGCGTATCATCAGTCCCATTTCTTCCCTCGCCCAAAACAAAAGCTTAGACCAAAGAGGAGGAGGAAGAGGCAAGCAGGAACGCACGCAGCAGATACGAGGGGGCAACTTGCACAGCCTTTTCGTGTTTTACGGCGAGACTCGTGCTACAGCAGGCAACGCTATTTGGTAACACCAACACTTTCAAATCACGAAACAATTTACTGACTTCGATCAAGAAATGAACATCAAGTTCTAGCTGGCGAGACAAAGACTCTAGTTTATTTAGTAGCGTTTGAATGAGATGAGGGTGATGATGCCAGCGAATTGAGTCCAGGGTCCAGCGCCCAAAGTTAGGCCCGTAACACACTTGCAGAGTTTTCGCCAGCGAGAAATGTGTTGCGAGAAAATTAAAAAAGTTGATAACATGGATTCAAATGGACGTCCACACACTGGAAGAGATTCTCGCTCGAGGCAAAAACCTCGCGCGAGTTTCTCGCTGGAATCGGTATCTCAGCGAATTTTCTTGACACATTTATCAAAGATGTTTGACATTTATACTCTTTATGACGATTGAATGTAGAAAAAGATATCACAGGTGGCGATGAATTGTATTGTTTTTATTTGAAAATGAGGATAGATGGCTGACAATTGCAGTCAGAAACTTATCGAACTTGTGCGATGTCACCCGTAGGCCTATTTATATGATACACGGGATAAAAACTATAAAAACACGAAACTTAAAGAAGAAATCTGGAGACAAATATCAGATTATCTGAAAATAAATAGGGCTATATTTTATTTCGATGAGATTTAATAGTATTGATCAAACATTTGAAATAATGTATCTATATGTCTTAACAGTTTACGTACTTTTAACCAGAATATAGCAAAAATTCTCTGTCATATCATGAATGGCAAAAAAAAACTGTGGTCCATTGAACCTGAAATAACGCCTAAATGTATCATCATTCAAATCGAAACCAGTGTCTAAAATTCGTCCTTATTTTCGTAAGATACAATGTGATTTTCAGATATTTCTGGCTTTAATTTTAGGCCTACTTCTTCTTTTCATGAACAAAATATGTTCACGTAATTCCATTTCCTCATTATCTGAATACTTAGATTCAACAAAGCGTTCGTACGTAATTTGTAAAGTACGACAATATACGTAAATACGTAACCTATAATATTTCCCCCAACGAGTCATTACTATAATCAGATAAATGCTTTCTGCAAGAAGGCAGTGCATAGATGACCATAGCGAGGTGTGATCTGTGATAGCGAGAACTCGCCAAGTGTGTGGAGGAAGGCTCTTCGCCTCTTTCTCGGAACACATTTCTCGCTGGCGAAAACTCTTCAAGTGTGTTACGGGCCTTAGGCTAGTGTTATACTATCAAAGTTCTTTGTCAAAGGATATGATAAAATATTTTATCAACGATCTATGATAAAAAGTAGGATTTTGAGTAGCCTATATTACACTATATAAAATATTTTTATCAACAGTGATCTCACTAGAGGTTTTGATTTATCTAGAGAAAATCAAAACTCGAGTGGATTTAGAAGAAAGCATATAAAGATTAGAATAAATAAAGTACACTAATACAATAAAATATTAATTGACTTAGTACTCCAACCAGGAGAAAGTCTCAGGGGAATGAGACACAGCGGGGTGATGATATGAATGAATGTTGATGTCATAAGATGTCATAAGGTCACACACGTGGGTACACGCATCTCCACTGGCTAACTCTCAAAGCACAAACGATAACAGTGATACACACATGTCATATTTATACTACCCTAGTTACAAAATTAGATCACGGTTAATTTCCCGGTCTTTTAATCCCTCCATACAGGAAATAACATACGCAGGAGAGCGCATGTTTTTTAAACTGATGTTATGACGGTAATATTATCTATCTACTTCGCTCCAATAGATGACGCAATAGTAAGCACATTCCTTTCACGGTCAATCTTCTGGTTGATCACTTATCTGTGGCACGCTAAGTATACCTCTTCATAGAACATCTTGTTATTCATCATCTTTTACAATATCCACCTCGCGTCAATGGAATTCCTTGCCACAAAGTATTAGGGGCTGCAAGACAACAAACACCTTTAAGAACAGCTTAAAAGATAACCTTATTAGCATTTCACTCCAATCGTACTGATTTAAAATATCACTGACTACATTGTTACTTTTTTCTTTAGACATCATCCTGATAGTGCTGTATTTTAATTGTCTCATAATAATCTCTTTCTATTATCTAATATTATTTGAAATATATTAACATTCTATGTATTTTAGTTTAATTCTGCTACACAGTTTATTTCAGTGTTTAATTAATAGTTCATAGTATTTTGTTGTTTAATTTAATTTGTAAATAACTCTTGTATACATGTAACTCTCATCTAAATCAAATTGTTGAATTCTTTGTAAGTTCATGCATATGTATATACACTTTTTGCTGGTTGAGTGGAAGAGAAGGCCTTACAGCCTTAACTCTGCCAGCTAAAATAAATCATTATTATTATTATTATTATTATTATTATTATTATTATTATTATTATTATTATTATTGTCTCATGTATTATTGTACCATCTCATCATTACAAATATTCCGCTAGATGGAGTAGTGTGTTATGATTAACTGTTCTCTTGTTATTAATTAGTTGTGCCAACTATACAATCTTCATTGAACTATATGGACGATTACTAGTCAAGATGGCTTTGTTGATTGTTTCATTTTTTATTAAAACAGTTGTATTCCACTTCAATTATGTACCAATAGGCCTATATATTAAACAATCTCTGATACGTGACTATCCATAACCTCATACAGCAGAAGCTATAACATAACCTAAATAATATAAACAAGATAAGTGACAAAAATTTTAATTAAGGATGAAATAAACATGAACCATTTTAAAAGGTACAATTATTGACAGTACAATGCTGGCAAACAAAGAAACAAATGCTAGGGAGGTAATAAAAATAAAATGCTAGGTAAGTGATAAAAATGTAGGATAAGCATCCATGATTGGTTGAAACACGCTATTCCGTATCGTTTTATTGGTCGAAAGTAGTATGACGTAGTAAAAGTGTAATAGTCGGAGATAACCTAAAATTAAGGGAAAAAATCATCAGCCTCCATTTATTGTTAAATAAAATAAAATCTCTTTTTGATCAGAGATATGCAAAAATGAATGATGGACAATACTATGCATGTTTAGCTACAATTAGTTCAAAATATTACAATATGCATATTGCTGAAAAAAAAAAAAAAAAAAGACAGGAAAGAAAACGTCTGTGGGTTAAGCCATGGATTGCAAGGCGCGACAAGAAAAGTATCCGTCAAAACTCACTAAAAAGAGGTACAATACTAGGACTTCAAAAGTTATATAAATTATTGGAGAACGGATGAAGATAATTTTCAGTTTGTCCAGATCTTTGCATCATTACTGTACAGCAGTATAGTATGTACTATTTTTATGTACACTTCTCGTCTTTTACTTCTGTTTTTGTAGTCCGTGTTTTGTGTTATACAACATTTCATTTGCTTCATAATCTCAGCATTTTGGTCGTAGTAACCAGTGGCGTGCGGTGCTATTTCTCGATGGGGAACAGGTCAGAAATGATAATAATGATAATAGTAATAATAATAATAATAATAATAATAATAATAATAATAATAGGCCTAATATTAACAATAATAATAGTATGTATTTATGATTTAGCAACACTACCAATTCCTTTTTTTTTACTTCATTTACAACTTAATCAGAAAAAGAATATGTTAATATAAAACAAATTAATCATATAATATTATTGTTATTATTAGGCCTAAACATATAATACCGTTATCTAAAAATAAACCTAAATTAAACCTACAATTTACCGCTTGACGAGCACCCAGTTAACCATTTTACAGAATTATAGTAACTACTTTGAAAATGTATTGTATAAGATTTTGTTTTAGCTTTAAATTCTGTAAGGAGACGAGTAGGTTTGCCATTCAAAATAACCGCGCTTTTCTCAACAAAATTGGTCGAACTAAACGCTCTCGACTTCAGCTGATCGATAACACAACACTCGCTGTCTTGGTTTGCATCAGGGCGCTTGCGCTCGGTCTCGTTGAAGTTGGAACAGGCAGCAGTCACCTGTTCCATTGCCATTATTTCGTCAGATTTCCCTCAGGCCGTGAATGCGTAAATCGTACGGATTTTTTAAGACTTACTGTATGATTTCACGCACTATATCATGTCAGACGAAAAACTCTTCGAACTTAATTGTTTTCCGAATTATTACTACATAAATAAACTAGCTTGACGAAACAGTATATTCCACACTTCTTAATACTCCGCGAGGGAAGAGGTAACTTTACAGCTTCCAGCGATATTCGGGTAAGTTCGTGTCCACTCGAGCCTGCTTCAGAGAAAACATTGCTTGCGACTCCCACGCACAGCAGGCGAGAAGGGCTCGAGTCGTTTTCACTTCACTGCAATAAACCTGCTAACGATAGCTGTTTTCGCTTTTCGAAAACTGCAAGTAGGCCTATCCTTTAGAATGAAGTATATCTCACAATCTCAGTTAAGGGGGCAGGAAGGAAGGGAACAGCCTGTTCCTTCTGTTCCATGGAGGAACCGCCACTGGTAGTAACAGTCCAACAATATTTACGTTTCACATACTGGTCTCAAGCTAAGCAGATCTTTTATAAAGTATAAGATGCACTTACATTCTATAAAAGAGCTTTTATCAAAGAAACTTTTATACTCGTAAAAAAAATCATTACACTGTCATATATTTTATAAAAGGTATTTGTCAAAGAACTTTAATAGTGAAATACCAGCCTTACCCAGCATTTGCTCTTAATGGGTTGAGAGAAAATCCAGGAAAAACCTCAAGCAAATAACTTGTTCTAACCAGGATTTTAACCCGGGGCCGCTTGTTACTCCACAGCGGTGGATACCAAGGCATTGTAAGTACAATATCAAGACTAGAAATAAAATTACAATTACAGTTACTTATAGGTGATATAAAAATTAAGTACCAGTATTATTAGAAAGGTAGCAACTACAGTATTTTAAATATGAATATTACTCACGATTCTTTCATACTTGTCTTTAAGATTACTCTTTCCAGGTCATGATTAAGACTAAGAACCAGTTCCGTAATCTCAAGACAGAGTAACATTTCAAATAATTATAAATCTCGTAGTAGTTTCTCGAAATTCACCTTCATGCAATTGCATCTTAGGCATACAGGAATACAGTCGCACGTGACGCTGTTATTGTTGGCAATTCCGAAAAGAGCTGTTAAAGCTGTTCTTCTGGTCATTCAACCACAACTTGCCTATACTGTAAGTAAAGAAGTTGGAACACTCACATTACCTAGAACGACGGAGACATTTTTACAATAAAGTCCCGAGTTACTCGTGGTTACACCGGGGATAAGGTAGAGCAAGGAGCTTGTGGGGGAAGAAGGAAGCCCTTCAATTACAACCCATCGCCTATGTTTGCATTTTCTCTTTTTAAAATTCTGTGGTGTTTGGTCAGGACATGATAACTTCAAAAATGGTCCTTTTAGCTGAAAGCGCAGCCTATATAAAACAACAGTTTTCTTTCGTTTAGTATAGCCGTGATATCTCAATCTAATCTGATGTTATTTTCATTCACATTTGTATGTAAACTGAAATTATGATTTGTATAGGAAAAAGTGAAAATAAAAAACAATCTGAAATATAACTGACGCTTTCTGAATGACTATTGGCCTTTCCTGAATTAATTTTTTAATTGGTTTATTTTAAGACACTTTATCAACTGCGACTAAATTATAAATATCTATACTAATAATAAATCTGTAGCCGAAATTTTTCTGGTAATTTTCGATTTTCCAAAAGTAATTGGTCCTAACATATATACAATTAAATACCATGAAACCGAAAATCGCCTTTTTGAAATTTTTGTTTGTCTGTCTGGATGTCTGTTACCTTTTCACGCGATAATGACTGAACCGATTTATATGAAAATTGGAATATAAATTAAGTTCGTTGTAACTTAGATTTTAGGCTATATGGCATTCAAAATACTTTATTTGAAAGGGGGTTATAAGGGGGCCTGAATTAAATAAATCGAAATAACTCGCTTATTATTGATTTTTGTAAAAAATATTACATAACAAAAGTTTCTTTAAAAATGAGTTCCGATAAGTTTTATTCTCTGCAAAATTTTGATAGGACTGATATTTAATGAGATAAATGAGTTTTAAAATTAAAATAATGCCATCTAAGGCGGTGCAATGAAATAAGAACAAATGACTTCGTCTATAAGGGGCCTTGGACAACAACAATCGAAAGATATTAAACATAGCCTACAGCGAATGTTTCTGTGTTTGTTTGAAGTAATATCGGATGCTAAATTAACCGAGTTGTATAATTAATTATTAATTCACCATTGGAAAGTGTAGTTTCTCTAGATGGACATAATGCTATAATGTTATTACAGTAACTTCTGAGTGAATCGAGGACAGGTAAGATTAAAATTGCTTCTTATGCACAGAAAACTTAATAGGCTATTTTGTACATTCATTAAACTATGGTTGCATGTAATAACAAATAAGAAACATGTTAAAGGAAGTTATCATTGCACCAAATGAGTGCTCTCTGGACCAAAATGATCGCATTTTAATTATTTAAATACAATTTAAATTAAGTAACATATTAAACGATTTATCCTTCTATCAAACATGAATGTTCCCTGGATCAAACGTCCTATTTTAATTACGCAATTACTTTATATTTATTTCTAAGAGGTGCAGCGGAGCGCACGGGTACGGCTAGTATAATAATATAACATAACTCTAAAAATGGCCCTTTTAACTGAGAGCGCAGCCTGTATTAAAAAAAACAGTTCTCTTTCGTTTGGTATAGCAGTGATATCTCAATCTAATCGTATATTATTTTCATTCACATCTGCATGTAAACTGAAATTATAATTTGTATATGAAAAGTGGAAATAAAAATACTTGTATCTCAAAACAGGTTTTTTGGAGTTACCATATTTTTACAAAACACCACAGAATTAAGACCACAACAATGCGACACAATTACAAAGTGCAACAGATCTCAACGTGACCGAAGAGTTGGCTGCCTTGAATCTGTTATGCAGTTCTGAATTAATAATTCATTTTTCTCTCTACTTATCCCTAATTATGTCACGGAATATTAAACAGTTGACCCATTAATCATGAATAGACTGAAAGCGCCAGATTTAATCTGCGTGACACAACATGTAATACGTTTGTGGAGGACCGGGGTAAGTATGTAGTATAGTCAATTACAATTTATTCCAACTTTTGTCTTTCCGCCCACAGACATCGAAAAGAACATTTCCGCGCTTGTCAAAACCTGCACGTATCGGCAACTTCTCCGACAATTACGTAATGCATGTGGCCTACAGATCTCTTTACAGGAGTTATAGTTTATCCTGGATGCATCATGCAAGGAGCGGACAATCGATACACTTTGGTTTGTGACTCGCTTGTAACACTGCGAATAAAGGTAGGTACTAAAATCTGAAAAGTGCAAACTGTGCCAATTTACTTCTACAATACTGACTGTCATAGATGCTTTCGGATTTCTTCGCAATGGTCGCCATATTGAGTCAAGAATGGATGGGAACAAATTTCGCCATCAGACATGTCACGAACAGACCCGCAAGATCTGCTCGCGGAAAACTTTTCACGGTCCAAATGAGGACCGTGTGTGAACTGTGCGGTAAATTGTGTGGCCGGTATCAAAATCAATGGTGCACACGTAAAACTAAGTTCATAACTGCATACAGCAAATACATTTAATGTGCACAATTATATTATTATTATCATTATTATTATTATCATCATTATTATTATTATTATTATTATTATTATTATTATTATTATTATTATTTTGCAGATGTGAGCGAATCACCACTGAAATACTGTAGTTTAAATAAATAATTGGAATAATTTTATACTTACTGGCTTTTAAGGAACCCGGAGGTTCATTGCCGCCCTCACATAAGCCCGCCATTGGTCCCTATCCTGAGCAAGATTAATCCAGTCTCTATCATTATATCCCACCTCCCTAAAATCCATTTTAATATTATCTTCCCATCTACGTCTCGGCCTCCCCAAAGGTCTTTTTCCCTCCGGCCTCCCAACTAACACTCTATATGCATTTCTGGATTCGCCCATACGTGCTACATGCCCTGCCCATCTCAAACGTCAGGATTTAATGTTCCTAATTATGTCAGGTGAAGAATACAATGCGTGCAGTTCTGTGTCGTGTAGCTTTCTCCATTCTCCTGTAACTTCATCCCTCTTAGCCCCAATATTTTCCTAAGCACCTTATTCTCAAACACCCTTAACCTATGTTCCTCTCTCAAGTCCATGTTTCACAACCATACAGAACAACCGGTTTAAATATAACTGTTTTAATAAATTCTAACTTTCAGGGAATAATTTTATAACTTTGGTAAATTTTAACCTGTTCTGTCTCTTCAGATCTACATGATTATGTCTCGTGACCAGAACATAGTACGAAATGGAAATATAAAAATTGGGAATTTATTCTTTGAAAAGGTGGAAAAATTCAACGCAGAATAAATATGGGAAATCCCTCTTATAATTCAGTTGAGAAGTTTTTGTCATCCAGTCTGCTCTCAAAAATGCTGAAAGTTAGAATTTATAAAACAGTTATATTACCGGTTGTTGTGTATGGTTGTGAAACTTAGACTCTCACTTTGAAATAAGGTGCTTAGGAAAATATTTGGGGCTAAAAGGGATGAAGTTACAGGAGAATGGAGAAAGTTACACAATGCAGAACTGCACGTATTGTATTCTTCACCTGACATAATTACGAAAATTTATAACCACCTCCATGCCCGAGTACTTATCACCAACAAGTACTTGTCCGTTGCCCCCAAAGCAAGTGTCGCACATGAATAACATAACCCATTACATTAGTCTATTCCAGTTTACTAACTTTCAGATACTCACAATATCCCTTGTTACACAAAGAGCACATTAAAATGTTTTCTTGTGTAAGGATTTTCCCTCAGAACGCGGCAGCTGAATTCCCAAGGTGTCGTAGAGGTTGACCCTACTGTGTAATTGGTGACCTGACAATTGTGAGTCGAAGGTCGGGCCCGTCCGCTGTGCGAGTGCCCGGAATAGAGAAAGCTAATGCATTGCTCAGGTAGAACTGACCTGGAAAACCTTGATCACAACTCATTTCTAGCCAATTATAGCTAAGCAGGTAAAGTGGCTTACTTCATGCTAAAATATGCCTATTTAAAACTGAATGTCCACAAATTTCCGCATGTTTTAATTATACACTTTTGTATCTTCATAGTTTTTTATGGTTCAGACCAGGCCTGGACGTTATTAACTCGATTGAGTCACTACAGACTACCCCTTAAATCCCCACTCCACATTCCTCGGCAGAGACAGTTATGTTTCGGACCGATACGAGTACACAGGAATGCAAAGATTGCTGAGTGACGGACATTGAAAGTCAACGTTAAAATACTTTTCGCATTATAAATTTTTCATTTGTAATTCAAAAAAGATAAGTTGCATTTCAGATTAATAAAGTGAATTTCAGAAAAGGCCAGGTATAATTAAGATTCTTAAATTGTAAATCAGAACGCATCAGCTGAAACTGAGATTGATCACTTGCAATTCATAAAGCGCCAAACGTAATTCAGAAAACATTAATAATTGAAGAGTCCACTGCAAGAATGATGGATGTCATTTGGAATACATTTTGCAGGAGAAGCAATTGAAAGTTTGAAATGCTTAGCGCTCAAAGCTTAACTGTGATTTGCCGATCATTACTGAACAATGACTATCAGTGTTAATGCCATATAACTCTGTATGTACATTCTATATGTCTTAAGAATGCCGTCCCGGATGGCTCAAGCGGTAGGGGCACGGCATGTCCCTATCGCTTGGTCCGAAGGGTTGTGGGTTCGAGTCCCGCCTCGGGCGTGGGTGTTGTGTTTGTATTAGTGTAAGGAAAACAAATTAAAAACGAAAACAGAAAACAAAATAGATAACTTTGGTAAACAGCCTCTGGCCGGTCAAAAAAAAAAAAGCTATGCATCGACAGTTTGAGACAAGAAAGTGACATCCATCATTCTTGCAGTGGACTCTTCAACAGCAATTCAGAAAGCATGGGAAACATGGTAGGCAGTTGTCATTACCACCAAACAAATTATCTTTTCATAATTTCAAAATTTGAATTACATCAATTAATTAATCTCAAACATGTTATGATAACGCAGAATTCCTGCACGAGAATATCATATGTACTTCGGTACATCATAATAATATGATATGCGTAAGTAATCACTTAGTGATTCAAGACGGCGCTCATCCCGTCGGATCCCGGCCACTTAGTCACTCGTAATGAGTGCACCTCTGTACATAGTGCGTTGGACATTGTGCCTCTCTCACATATTCTGTGACACAGTACATGAGTATAGGCCACCAAAGGGAAAACTGAGAGGTAGAACTTAAACTGAGGGGATTCGATCCGGCATCGGAACTGGAATCCGGTGTGGCTTAGTGGATGAAGCGTCAGCACGTAGCGCTGAAAACCCGGGTTGGAGTCCCGGTGCCGGAGAGAATTTTTTCTCTGTTCTATCCATCCTTCATCATATGATAACGCAGAATTCCTGCACGGAAATATCATACGTATAGTCGCACCATCGGATCTGTGCCCCTTCAGCGCTGTCGTCGTTCTTGGAAAAGTTAACGCCTCTACTCACTCCAGTCCACCAGCTTTCCTCCCACCACGTCAAACTGCAGGCCACGAACCTTGCCGAATAGGGATGTTGCCAAACTTCCGCCAAACAGTGTCATGTGTCTTGAACATTGCTTATTAATAATGTGAGGTTAATTATAATTATTTATTCATAATTTAATTTAAGTAGATCTAATGACGCTGATTGACTTCTACGATTAATTGGAGATAATTATGATTACAGTGGATATTTGTTGGTTAAATGAATTTACGTGAAGGGAATCTATTTCGTTTTTAAAAAGAAATGTTTTCGTCATAAATACTTTTTCTTCACCTTATTATCTTATTTTGTTAGGTTTGGAACGTGATCTTGAAGGCCTAATAAAATTATAAAATTGTAGGAATGAATGAACACATAGTCATGTACCCTCTTTCTTTCTCATCCGGGCTAAGGACCGGCTATGGCGAAGTTAATACATACTACGATCTTATTTACGTACTATAAAACATAACATACTGATAATGTGCAGGAGTTCTAATTTATTCTTATGAAAATAATTTACATATTTACAAAACACCAAGACTTGTATTATGCATGAAATTACAGAGGGCATATCCCGGACAGATCTGAATCTGAGTCACTACTATTGCTGCTGCTGCTGTCGTCACCCAAGTTGATAACAAATCTAGCTACTTCCTCTTCTATTAATCCGTAACGTTTCTTTCCCACCTTAGAAATTTATTGCTTTCCTCGCAACCTTCAATAATTTCTTCAAAGTCGGAACTTCTTTCTGCATGGTATAAAATTCTTGTATCTTTCTTCTTAAAATACATCGGTCCATATCATCTACAAGAATGAAAGATTCTCTTGGTCTGTTCCTCCTTGGTGATTCTAGCTTTTCATCTCCTGCACAGACCCCCTCTCACCTGATTTTCTTTATTAGGCGCTATGACCCGCCTTTATAAATTATAAAAATGTTGTATTATATTAGTATTAGTTAAGTAAGTAATTTTAATACGTAATCAATTGAAATAAAATAAACCTCATCTGTGACCGCAGCTGCTCTTTTCGTTGCTTGATTTAGAGGAAACAGATATTGACCTGTTTGTTTCTCTTCATCGAAAAATGCCATTACTTGCTTAATAATATTTTTTTCACCACTCCGTGTTACAGTATAGATGTTGAGTTGACAACACTGGACTGCAAGTGCAAATAAACTGAAGAAGGTTCAAAATTGTGAGTAGTAGGGGAGAGAAAGGGAGAGAGATAGAAAAGAGATTGATAGGAATGCAAGGAGGGAAATGAATTACCGAGGCTGAGAAGGAATTAGGATTCAGTTCGCATATCTTACGGGGGCACAGATCCGATGGTCCCACTATACTTCGGTATATCATAATAATATTGCATGTTTTTGTTTTTCAGTGCTGTTGGCTTAAAATCTTACAACACTGGAAATAAAATGCAGAAATTATTACGAGTCTATCCTAATGTGTGTCTGAAGTACTGATAGACTTACTTGCTACATTTAACCGTGGTTAACTCCTGTTTGGGCCTTAACCGATGCACCGTAAAAATACTTAACCAGGTTAGGTTCAATTTTAACCGAAGTTGATGCACGTTGCCACCAATGTCCAGTAGAGACGAAAAAAATTTACTCGAATACAGCAGTATGTTCAGAATTGGAAGGCCTACCTACGAGTAATGAGATATTCAAATAAGTAGGCATCTATTGTTATAGAATATCTCCTCTGACAGAGGGAAACTTCCCGCAGGAAGTCGTATTTATCGCATGAACAAACAAGTCCTAACAAAATATTACAGAAGGGTTACAAGTGCACAAATGAATAGTTAAGGCGGATGTAAATGATCTATGCATATGAAAAATTCTCTTGTTTGTCTCTCGCCAAGAACAAACTAGCACAGTTTCACACAACTATACAAACACAGAGCACGTCACAGTAACCAGGTAGAGGGTGGGGTCACCACGGAAATATGAAGCAACTGAGCGTGAGGCAGATGTTTGAGCAGGGCTGCCAACCTTACGCCAGCGGACGTCATGGTGTACAGGTCACTTCCTTCAGTAACAAGACCAAGTTTACTTTGTCCAACACAGTGCTTTGAGTGCATGTCCCTAAAATTGAGAAGAAAGAAAACGTGCAGCAACCATAGGAAAGCTACAAACATTCTCCCTCAGCTTCAAATCATGGTTTCAAATTGTATAGTTTCTAAACACAGTTAATTCGAGGGTATTTCGTGATTATCAGGGGCGGCCCGTCAATAAGAGCTGCGGAGCTGCAGCACTACCTGCTTTGACAGGAAAATAAAAATTATATTTATTTTAATTTGTAGAAGAATTGTTACAGCTTTTATTGGTAAATTGCTTTATATTTCATGTGGCTGAGAATATCTACTATTATCTTATGCATAATCTTTTTGCGCGTCGACTGTATTGGAATTGACACTGCATTCAAAGTCGTCCTGGGATCTGCAGGGTGGTCAGCTCATAGAGAGTGTGTTTTGCTAGGTCAGGGGGTGGAGAGGTGAAGGGAAGTAGAGGGAAACTGCCGCTATTTAAAACTCGTATTTTGCTGCAGTGGCTTGCAGAGCCAGGCAACAAGGGAAGATCTTTCCTCCCCTCCCACACCGCTATTGTAATGCTACCTCAAATGGATTCTCTATTCCCTTGAAACTTAATGACAAAATTTTTATTTTCTCTTCAAATACTTATTGTTGTAGAATCGTATCGAGTTAATATAACGAAATTAACATTGTCTTTTGCCTTATTATTATGTATATATCCAGCCTCCAGCAGAACTTAATATTTGCCTTAACTCAAAATGATTGCACGAGTAGAATTCTTTTGATATAGCACGTAAAATACGAAAGAGACTTCTTTTCCAGTTTTAGAAAATTGTTGACCATCAGTATATCTGACTGTTGCTTTGGTGTGACGTCTCAGTACCGTAACTTAACCAGTGCAAATGTGCAAGCATGAGTGTGTGTGAATTACAGAATGCCGGTATTAATTTTATTTTTCTCAACTTTCCCTTGCGGAGAAGATTGATGTAATGATGTGAAATTAAAGGGTCGTCCGTTACCCGACTTAAATCTTATTCAAGCTTCATCCACCCTAAATAGTGCATATGTAAGTAAGTTTAACAATGAAATTTACGCTAAGCATTTGTGGTTATGTGGATGAGAACAAAAAAAAATGCTGTATTTTTTTTTTCCTTTCCTTCTCTTCGGTGGTGATACTGCATGGACTAGGATTGGTGTGACAGATTTAGGACATTTGTCCCTAAAAATTGAAAAGCATGAATCTTCGCTGTTTCACCTGGAAAATGTTGTTTCATTGGCTGTGTTAGGGAAAGCTAATATTGCTGCGCAATTAAGTGAAGAGAACAGATCAAACATTCTCAAACATAACGAAGAAGTGAGAAAAAATCGTGAAATTATTTTAAAAATATTGATTGTATCAAATTTTGTGGCCAATATGAACTTCCCCTTAAGGGACATGATGAAAAAATGATTCGAAGAACCCTGGTGTATTTTGTGGATAGCTACAGTTCGTGAGTAATCTAAAGGAGCCTCTCAAAAATCATTTGGAACATGCCACTGTTTAAAGGTAATTCTAAAAAAATTCAGAATGAACTGGTAGATTGCATGTTGAGTATCTGCCTATCCGAAATTCAGACTGAAATCGATGGTATTAGTTTATTTTTAGCGATTATGGCAAATGATGCCACAGACGTCTCCCAACTAAGTCCGAAAGTTTTGGTTTTTCGATATGTAGTGCATTTGTTTTTGTCCTATACTTATTAGTAATGATATCAAGAAGTAAAACTTGTATGTACCAAAATCTATTGCAGCTCCCCCAATCCACAAGTACACGAGCCGCCACTGGTGATTATGATGAAATGCCTTCCCTCATGAGTCAAAAGTGGAATAGCTCATTCTGAATCTATACCTAAATATTTAGCCTGTAACCCGTAGGCCGGAAATTACCCTCCAAAGTTGTTTTTGTAGACTCTTCCGAATGTATATTTTAACAATGCGTAACACACAATCATAGTTTCTTAATAATTTTACTGATTTCTCACTAGCGAAGTCCAAATGAATTAGTAAAGATAATATTAACACATTTCAATCATTTATAAGATTATTTTACTATCTTTTATAACAAATAAAAACTATTTTCATATGTTGGAGGCATCTGCAACGAGAGCTGTGAGGCACAATTGCTACTGGTTAATGTTAATGTACGAGGGTCATGCTGAAAGTCATGAGCAACCCATTGTTATAAGTCTTAATTTTTACTTTTAGACAAACCAGGTACATACATCATTTTAATCTACAGACTTTTCTATCACTTCATTTTCCCCGCCGTTCTGTAAGTTTGAAAATTCCCTTGCTGTAGAAGTCCGTTTCATCTTCCCGAAGACACTGACGCACTTCTTTCCGGATGTTCTCCAGCGTCTCGCAGCGTTGGCCTCGCAGCTGCCCCTTTACAGAACCGAAAAGAAGGTAGTCGGAGGGTGCCAAGTCGGGACTGTAGGGAAATTGCGGAAGAGTTTCCCACCCAAATGTTCTGATTTTCTCCATGGTGACACGATCAGTGTGAGGCTACGCGTTATCATGTTGCAGGATGATCTTTCCAGGAAGTTTCTCGCGCAATGCACGACGGAGCTTCAAAAGTGTCTGGATATATTTTTATTTTAGTAGGTTATTTTACAGCTTTGTCAACATCTTAGATTATTTAGCGTTTCTTTTCTATCGTCGCCTGGCAACCTGGGTTGTTGTTATTGTTGCTAAGAGCTGAAGTAAATAAAACTACAAACACTATTGTTGATTGCAGACTATTTCAGGTAGTAATACAAAATAATATTGAGGAATATTATGGTAGTGTATTACAAACATATTCTTTAAAAATTTTAAACAGAATAGAATAGAGAATAATAAAATCCAAAGTTTGGATTTACATTATTTATGTATGGTTTTGATACTATGGCAATGCTATGTACAGGAGTTCCAAAATAGGCTTATTATTGTATAACCACCAGTGGAGAATATTTTGAAAATTTAATATATTAAGTTCAATTAATTAAATTTAAGAAATTATCCAAAATAAACTGTTTCATTCTACAAGAAACTCACAATAATACGTTACACCCATTTATATCCAACAGCCATAATTTCTCTATACCTCATATCAAAGAATTGCTATCAGATGTTTAAGTATCTTCTCTAGTCTGGGTATAATTGAGGACATCACTCGAATAAGGGCGTATACAGCAAAATGTAGTTCTGATATAAACTAATTTCAATGTTTGTAAGCTGTCAGGTTCATCATAGTTGTGTCGAAAAAGTTTTTCATTACTGTTGAATAATTTCGAAGATATTTAAAACAAAATTATTGAAACATAACAGCAAGTAGTATGTTCTGCTATTAGTAAATAAATATAATATGAAACTCAGTATACGCCCTTTTTCCGGCGACAATATGTTTTAGTACTGTTTTTAATTATTCTGATGTTCTAGGTATCTAACGTTGCATGAAAATTAATTATGTATGAGAACATCTCGTACTTTATTAATAATTTTGTCTTAAAACGTAAAATAAAATAAATTCAACATAATAAAATATGCATTTACTATAACACATTAAATAAAAATATTGAATAATTACGCAAGTAGGCCTACAAAATAACATTACATTTTCAGTTTATGGTTTTCTTGTTCTTATATGTTCTTTTCTTCGTTGTGCATCATCTATTGTTGTTAGAGTCATCTTCACCATTGCGTGATGATGTCCCGGCTTTATTCAGAATTGAGTTCAGTCAACTTTGGCCATCTTCGTCTAAAAACTGTAACAGTTCTCTCAAGTTCTTCGCCTTGGAGGGTTCCAAGGGCACTGGGTTCATTTGTGTTGGACTCAAAAGTTTCAGCTGCGGCACTTCCATTGCCGTCTTCCAAATGTTGAAGGAAACAAATGATGCACATTATGAGATTCAAGCTAAAAATACCCCTCATGTACTGTATTGAGATTGTTTATACTTTCGCATCATGATTGTATAAGGATGATTTAAGTGTGTATCCCTTTTATCATTGAGGATGTCACCTGAAACCAGTTTATTCTGTATTGTTGTTAATCGTTTCTCTAAAATTTGCAATAGAGTCAATAGAAAGTTTTGACACACATTAATTTTTTTACCCCCATTATAAAAAAACACTATATTTCCACAAATTATACCTATTCTTCAATGATTGAAGTTTCTTAGTTTTTAAATTCACTCTTTCAAGGCAAGAAGTAATAAAATGATATTGTTCTAATTTCGAACCCATGTCCCAAAAGCGTTTGAAAATAGAGTTGATCGTCCTTCGAAATTTCATCTGTACACATTTTCATACATCATCTTATTACCGGTGTAAATTACTTATTTTCCATTTCCTTGCCTGTACAAGTTGTGTATGACTTGCCACTGTTTCTATTTATTATCCTTTCTTTAGTTTTCCATTTAGTTTTCTTCACAAGCTTCTTTTTTCCCATATTTTCGGTCACGATTCGCTGCTGCAACTGACAACCTGAAGTAGGCCTAAACATCAAATATTAGCCTACTACAGTACGGCTTGCAACAGTATGTGACTGCCCCTAGCAGGCGCGTTCACTTGTCCAACGTAAACACGTAACATTGTGTCCTGTGTTATGTATTGACGCTAGACTTACGAAAATTTGCTACAGTGTACTATACGTATTCAGCTATCTAATCCCTTGATCGTCGGAAAACGGGCGTATAAGGGTACACGCCGTTATTTGGGTGATGTCCTCAATTACAAGATCCCATTGGTTAACTTTTGGGATATTATATAGACCTATTTACATTTCAAGATTCTGAGATACCAAGGGCGAGATGTGAAAATACAAAATGTCCTATTATGCCCAGTAAAAAAATTCAATACAAAGAAAAAACTGTCGAAAATGATGACTTATACTCCATTGTTCACCTCCATTCAAAAGCCGCCAAAGCTCCCCCGCAAATTTGGAATGGCTGACAGTGTGAGGATATAAAATATGGCATCGAGAAATTTCGACGTGGTAACGGCCCTACTGGTTGTCATAAAATCCTGTAACAGGTACGAAAGGTCCGGCTGGGTGTGTGGGAGGAGAGGGGAAGCAGATGCTGAATTCAAAGCTACCTGTACGCCTTTCTCTTGCTTTCAGTATTACTATTTCGTACTGTATGTTTTCTATTTCGTCTTCCGCTGTGTTTCAAGATTAGTATTTATAGCTATAAATCCAACGGATATGGCTTCGATTCCCGATACGGGAGTACAGTCTAGCTCCCTTTCCAAAGGCACTTCTGTTCTGTCCCTGGTCTTATGTTTGTTCTATGTTCTCTTAAAAACGGAGACTGCACTATGTTGACTCCATGATCCGGAGTGCCTCTTCTTCTGAAGTTGTGAATGAATGCCTAGAGTCTATACAAAACTAGAAAGGTTCAGCGGCTTCTAAGCGTCACCATGGCAACCGCTCAAACTAGCCAATCAGAGACTATGACAACGTTGCCGACTGTTTCGCAGAGAGCACGTGCTTTGTTCGGAAGTTTCTTTTATCTTCGTTACTGTGTTACAGCAAGTACCGGTGTTCTGTAGTAGCTATTGTTTTCGTAGATATTTTGTTGTTGATGAAGGGAGAATAAGTTTAAGTTTAGCTTTAAATTTAATTTAGTTGTGAGTGTATTTGTAACGTGATTTATAGTGTCCGTGTGTTTCACTTGTACATGTCGCAAGGCATCACCCCTGCAGTTAGCGGCACAAAACGAACAACGGGCTCAGAGGGAGAAATGAGTGTTACAAGGGACAGCAAGTGATCTAGAAGTAACGGAAAAGGTGCTCCTCTTACAATTAGGCGAGAGAAATGGTTTGTAATGTACGGGACTATTTCGAAGAAGAGATAATGGCGGGCCTCTTATTTCTGTACACAACAGGTGGCACATAGTACTGCAGTTAAAATAGGAAACGAAAATTTTAAATTGAATGAGCAAGAGGATGGATCTTCCCGATTTGAAACCCCGGGAAAGAAAAGGAAAGTGGAAAAGCGGGTGACAAATTTAGATGCCTTTCAGGAGGATGCAATCCGGCAGCATGTATATTTATATTTAACTGCCTCCGTGGTCTGTTGGTCAGCATGCTGGCTTCGAGATCAGGAGGTCCCGGGTTCGATTCGATGAAGAAGAAAAATTCACTGGGTGTGTAGAGTCTGGAAATTTGTATGAATGTAAATGTGCCGGGTTAATATTAATTAACCAATCATCAAAAACATAAAATACATCAGGACTGTCGCTGGACAGTAACCTGAACACACGTTTCGGCGTCACATTGTTGACAAGTAACTCCATCTGTTAGCATCTATAGCATCTAATAGATGCTATAGAGTTACCAACAACGAAAAAAAAAAATGTATAGCTATTTACATTGCCGACGGGAGGAGCGTCTTACGTTAGAAGAGCTGCAAACTTCGCTTCGAGTTGCGGATGCTTTACGCTTTCTTGGTGGCGTCTAAACACGAAAGAAATTCATTAAAACGTGAAATGGTATTTTATCGATTACCCACCTGCATTATCACACCCAAGTGTGTTATATTTATTTACACCGGCTCAGAAATCTAGTACAATTTTAATTCCATGGAACTCCAGTACCGACAACGTCTGTCTCACCTGCCAACAAAACAGTTACAAAATCGCTACCATTTGTAGTATTTGTTAGTATCGAAATTCGAAACGAAGTTGGCAAAAGAAAATTCAACCTGCAAACTAGAAAATCACCACAATCCACTAGCATATGTAGTAATGGGGAAAAAATGGTTAGGTTTCACCCTTAGGGTATGAAGTAAGCTGGCCCGGACTATATTCGTTTCTCATCCTGAACTTCAAAATTTCTTTCTTATGATTCTGTTTAAGTAAGACGATTATGTTTACTTTCAAGTTAGTATTGTCAGTGCTGGCTCATACTCCAATGATGGTGGTGGTGGTGGTGGTGGTGGTGGTATATTTGCTCTGAACATCGAGTTTTGTCAGTTCTCATAACCTACAAAAATAAATTGTCCTATAGTTCCACAGTTAGAAAGCAATACGTAATTTGACGTAGTTTTAACGTCTTAATGTCACTCATGAGAATTATGACATACCGACTTGTTTAATACTATTATGCAAACGGTTTCAAGTGATATCTGGAGGGGGGGAAGCTTGTTAAGACTGATGCAAATAAATACACCGAACAGCTGCTTTCAGTGATGTAGATTCGCCGATCATAATCACACTATTGTCAAGGACGACTTTATGGACGCCTTTAACATGACAGATTGAGAAAAATATGCGACATTGAAAAATTTATGTCAATTAACTTCACTTGTCATATGAATTAAAAAATACAGACGTTACATTGTTCCACTGATGTTGCACGAAAGAGCAGCCTCATAACTATGATATGCAGACAAGTTTGTACAGAATTGAAGAGAGTGATCCCAAAACGTGTTAAGTCCATTTTTATGAAAGGACTGGGCTGGTTTTGTTTTTATCCACCGGTCAACGGACCTCTTTTTTCAAGTGACATGCATAATAACATAAAATTTCAGAAAAGGATTGACTTTGTTTGGGGGGGGGGGAAGCTTAAAATATAGAGATAGAGATCTAAAAAAATCATATATAACTTATGCATAAATCATAAAAATGGCCGTCCACACCTGTGGAGTAACAGCCAGCGCGTCTGGCCGCGAAACCAGGTGGCCCGGGTTCGAATCCCGGTCGGGGCAAGTTACCTGGTTGAGATTTTTTCCTGGGGTTTTCCCTCAACCCAATACGAGCAAATGCTGGGTAACTTTCGGTGCTGGACCCCGGACTCATTTCACCGACATTATCACCTTGATTTTGTTCAGACGCTAAATAACTTAGATGTTGATACAGCGTCGTAAAATAACCCAATAAAATAAAAATAAATAAAAATGGCCAAATAGACTGAGCGAGTTTTGTAATCTCTTCAATTTCCACTGATGAACGTTACTGATCAAGTAATAACTACTTCACTGTGTTAATATTATACATTTTGGTGGTAAAAAGGTCGCGCAGCACATGTTGCAAAAAAAAAAATGGAAGTACGCACGACTATTAAGTCTCCCAAGTAAGAAATGAAGTAGCAAATGCACGAGGTGTACTGTGTATTCAGTTCATGGGCAGAGTGTTGACTAGGGAACGGATTTCTAGTGCTAAAAAATGAGAGATTTAGGACTTTTGGGAGTTTATATCAAATTAAGAACTAATAATCTTAATTTTAGTAAATATTTCATTTTAGATGGTGTTATATTTGCTCTGAACATCGAGTTTTGTCAGTTGTTCTCATAATCTACAAAAATAAATTGTCCTATAGTTCCACAGTATAGGCCCATTCACAATGAAAATTAAACATAACCGTAACATAAACACAGAAGTTTGCGCCCAGGCTACCAAATGGGATCATTCACAATGATTCACATAAGCATTGACATAAACATTACCGTAAGACGTTAACATGAAAGTTTGCAAACTCCAAACTTTCATGCTTATGCTTACATGATTTGCAAACAGAACACAATCGTGGAGCGCTGAAGTATACGACAGAATATGAGGAAATGGCGTCGTTGTTATGTTTCCATGGTTACCAAGTATGTTTGCTGTTATGTTTATGTCCCCATCGTAAATGATCTTGATTTTACCGTAACGTTTATATTCTTAAGTTAACGGTTACGTTATGTTTAATTTTCATTGTGAATGAGTCTTAAGAAAGCAATACGTGTTTATCGTCCTCCCCCACATGTTACGTTACCTGCGCTTTCTTTACGTTTTCATTGTGCCTAAACGAGACGCTCTACTGTATGTCGGTTAATAATACAAGAAATCAGTAAAATGACCTATTGGATGCCCCAAGAAACGCTGGAGGGACTAGAGACCGAACAGACTACCCTTAACCAGTCACAAATAATTCGGAATGATTATTATTGCCCTCAGCAATGTGCGCTTGTTAAGATGCAAGGTCATGAGTGGGCAACTCGTGCTCTCGAAGTGTGAACACAACCTCAGTGCAGGTAGAACGGACTCTGTACTGTAGTGTCTGTATACAAGTTTGCTCGCGTCTACAGTAAGTGGCGGCTCGTTTTAAGTGAAAAACAATATAATCTCCAGATCATTTCCTTTTAATGATGAGTCAAAAGAGAAAGATTTTTTATTAAGAAGGAAGGTAAAGCTTGTATTATATTCTATTAGATTTTCTTACACATAACATTTTATGTTACAAATAAACACAGTGAAGGTTTTAGTAAAGAAATACTATCTAGATCTGCTTTAGAATAGCTAAAGGTAAAATTAGGATATCAACAAGGTGAGACTGATATCAAATTGTGCGTGCGAGTTACAGAATTGCACGATATATAATCGACTAGCTAAGAGTATTTATGGATAAATTTGAAATGTGGCAGTATCATGTAGAACATAGATAACTCACTTTCTTTGACTATAAACTATCTTGAAGAGTGATAAGAAAATCTTCTTATCAAATATAAGACCCTACTTCAACACCTACAGCAGAATTCACTGGTAAGTTTGGAGAAACAGTGACAATTGACAAGGAATCGAGATTTTTCTGAAATTCTTTTGGCTTAGAGCTTATAGAAGATCCTGACAGCTTATACCTTGAATTGATGAATCTACAGAACAGCACGCCACTCAGATTTCAGCGAAATCAGGAATCGAACTGTTCGTAATGCTGCCTAAGTCAGAATTTCCAATTATACTCTTTGCTTCCATATATATATATATATATATATATATATATATATATATATATATATATATATATATATATATTACGTGCTTCAGGCAGAGTTTAATATAAGAAAGAAGTGTAAAAGCTCTCAATGTACAGAAAGAGTTCAGAAATAAGTTTATTTCATTTGCCGTGTTATGTAAAAATTACTTCCTTGAATATTTTGTGATTGTTTGCGAATACAGACTATTACCTTTCTGAGAATAGAAGAATAGTCTTTAATGTATGAAGATTTGTAAATTCTAGCGTTCTATGTTTCAAATAAAACATAATAAGAGATATTAACAAATAGTGTAATAATAAATAAGTGTTGCAGCTATATTTGTTGGATCTTGAAAAGGTTGTATTCAGTTTGTGTTTCCAGTACTACACTAATTTACAAAGCTGGGAAATAATATAATTTTGTTATGTGTGCTTAGGTACAGTCTGTCTAAAATTACTATAATTATTATACTATGCGTCATTCTGAAATTCAAATCATGGAGTAGATATCACGACCACCTGCATGAGCCGCCAGAGCGCACCGTGGCAATGAACTGCTTTTGCAGCGAAACTACAAACAACTTGTAACTGCTGCGGTTGGCTCCGTCTGTTTTTCTCTCTTTCAAGGTTTTTTTTAGCACTTTGTGAGCACGAGTTGCCCATCCATGTGCAAGGTGCTACTTCAAAAATTATAATTTACACTTTCTTGCTTTATCAGTACACTCCAAAGATAGAAGTCATTAACGTAATTAAATCTAATGAACGTCGGTTGTTTTATGGATGGAATGTGAAAGAATACGGGTGTAGTAGTTCATTTACATGATATTTACGCAGTATCTTACAAAGCAGCAGGAAGCACATAGCAGTTGTTCCGTACATCTGTTCTGGAAACTACCAAAGCCAGCATCAGCTCTGGGACAAGAAGTGCGAAATGTTTTTCTATTTATCTGCAATTTTTTACTACTCCAGTAGCGGCGCTAAGTAACTTCTCGCCGTGGCCCGGTCCTGTCCGGCAACGCGCCTGCCATATGCCACGAGATGTCTGCGCAACGTGAACTTGTTCACACGTTATGTAACGCATTTCTCAGATGCTTTAAACTCAAGGATACGGAATTCCTCTCTCACAGCCCCATTGTCTTTGCGAGGAATTTTCACATGTGGGTAATTCTGCATTATGTGGACCGATCGAGCACGCATGTTCGCTGTATGAGAGAATGAGAATGTCTGTTAGCCCACAAAGTAAAAACAAGTTTTACAAATGAAGCGTTGGGCCGAATAAAGGCTGGTTCACAATAAATAGGGAACGAGAACCAGAATAAAACCAGAAGCAGAGGACGTGAATATGAAAATTTTTTATTCACAATAAACCGAGAACGTAGACGACGATGCATATCGATATGTATGTCAATAACGATATGTAAAGTCGATATTACGCATTCTGATGTCATTTGTGTATAACTGACCAATGGCGTTCTCTCATGAGTACAAGGCAGCCAACATAAACACAGGTTAACCAACTTTGAAATTTCAACTGAAACATTTCATTAGGTACGGTGCTATAAATATGCCCATGCATCTTTATTATCACAACCTATTTTAAGTCTACCATAACGTAAAATAATTAGAGAAGAAAGATTTGTAATAGAACAAAAATGAACACAACAGTAGTTATTGAATTGAAGCATGAATATTTAGTGTGTAATACAACCAATACAGTAATAAAATATGATTCGCTTCCGGTCGGGGTTTAAAGATGCAGCTATTGAAAGCCACGTATTTTCCTTCATTTTCTCATCCTTATATGAGGCGCGCTGCTTATCGTAAAAGTGAGGATTTTCCTCAATACTCAATATTAGAATCTTATCAAATAAAACTTCCTCCATGATGCACAGCACAGAACAAAATAATGCATAGATTATGTCACGGTCTTCTTGCTACAAAATATACGACGACAAAATAGCTTTTAGATGGCAATAGAATGAATCTAGTGGGCTGTGATCGGAAACGTGAACGCCAAAGTTGAAACTTGGCCAACTCTTCGTTCCCGATCTCGGGCTCCGGCAAGCTTTTCGTTAATTGTGAATGCTCACATTTAAATGTATACATTTTAACAATATTACCGTTTTCGTTTTCGTTTCGATTCTCGTTTCCGGTTTATTGTGAACCAGCCTTAACTCTCTATGTTACAATTTTTAAAAATTGTGTTTTTAATGGAATAATGTTCTGTATAGTCTTACATAGCTTACTTACTTACTTATTTACTTACTGGCTTTTAAGGTACCCGGAGGTTCATTGTCGTCCTCACATAAGTCTGCCATTGGTTCCTATCCTGAGCAAGATTAATCCATTCTCTATATCATCATATCCCACCTCCCTCAAATCCATTTTAATATTATCTTCCCATCTACGTCTCGGCCTCCGCAAAGGTCTTTTTCCCTCCGGCCTCCCAACTAACACTCTATATGCATTTCTGGATTCGCCCATACGTGATACATGCCCTGCCCATCTCCAACGTCTGGATTTAATGGTCCTAATTATGTCAGGTGAAGAATACAATCCATGCAGTTCTGTGTTGTGTAACTTTCTCCATTCTCCTGTAACTTCATCTCTCAGCCCCAAATATTTTCCTAAGCACCTTATTCTCAAACACCCTTAACCTATCTTCCTCTCTCAAAGTGAGAGTCCAAGTTTCACAACCATAAAGAGCAACCGGTAATATAACTGTTTTATAAATTCTAACTTTAAGATTTTTTGACTGCAGACTGGATGATAAAAGCTTCTCAACCGAATAATAACAGGCATTTCCCATATTTATTCTGTGTTTAATTTCCTCCCGAATATGATTTATATTTGTTACTGTTGCTCCAAGATATTTATACTTCTCAGGTCGTGCCAGAGAATCAGACCCATTCCGAGTCTTACATAGCTGTCACAAAAATTGTTTTTCAATATCTGTATCAGAGGCGCTTCTACACGAGTTACAATCATGAATTTTTTTGCTTGGAACAACCGTCTATGTCACTTCTAGTGTATCCAGTTGTTTGCATCGTATCGGGAGTTACTGCACGGGAGTTTGTTCTCTTTACGAATACTGGGTACTTGAACTCTAAAATGGACGACTACAAGACAGTAACGATTTCTACGGTAGATATTGACCGGCTTAAAAAAAAACAAAAACAAAAACAAAAAAAAACAAAGGATCCAGACAAATTAATAGTAATAACTGGAAAGACGTGTCACGAAAGTCGCTGTCTTGAGTATAGCCTACAACAAGGAAGACAAAGTCGCAAGTTAGTGCGAAAGATCCCCAAGTAATGCAAGTTCCTGTCTGTTATTTTAGCAGTATTTTACTAGTTGTATTTTAATTTACACTTTACCTAGTGTTAGTCGGTCTATGTTGTGTTTTGCCACTATAGTTTATGTTAGAATTTTATCAAGGTATTTCGTTTCAGGAACAGATTTGTGAAAATTCTTGTAAGCAGATGTGCTCACAGCTTGCTCTTGATTTCCGAAAGGAGCTGTTTAAAATGTATTACTCTCTTAGAGTCAGCATTAAAAAACTGTGATTGTTATTGTCTTCATCATTAATAACCAGGGAAAGGATTTATATGTAAATACATATTTACTTATAAAGCTAATATAATTTATATTTTGCATTATCTTTATGTTTCACAATGTGTAGGGTTGAAAAATCCTACTTTTATTTTCCATATTTTTCCATATTTTAGAGTTTAGTACATATTTTCGTTAATTTCCATATATTTTCCATATTTCATATAAAACAGTCCATATTATATTAGGTTTAACAATAAAACAAAACAAAATTCCATTAACTTTTAAAAATACATTTCAACAATAGAGATTTAAACACATGTTCAGTAATCCCTTTAACATCAGAGTTATTTGAAAATTAGCAGTCCTATCAACAATGGGAAAGTAAGTTACAAAACTGTATTAATTTAATTTAAAATTTTTAACAGACTTCAGTTGTGCAGCTCAACAGTTAAATGCCAGTCAGAGTACACATAGGTTCAGTTTTGTAAATCATACTATAAAGACGGTAAATATGCCAAAAGTACGTCATTCAGTCAATTTAAAATCAAAACTAACAAGTTACATTTCAGAATTTAAAGAAGATGGTTTATCAACTGACAATAAAATATTATTTTGTAATTTGTGTCAGTGTGCAGTATCATCTACACAAAAGTTCCTGGTGCAACAACACATTACAACTAGTAAACATCAGGCCAACAAACAACTAAATTCCAAGCAGAGACAATTGTTTTTAACACAACCAACAACATCGAATGTAAGATCTGAGTTTAACATCGACCTGTGCCGTTCTCTCATCTCTGCTGATATTCCTCTCTACAAACTAAAGAATAAGGTCTTCAGGGAATTCCTTGAAAAATATACTCAACATACAATCCCGGATGAGTCAACACTTAGGAAGACGTATGCTCCATCCATCTACGATGAGACAATACAGAAGATAAGAGATGAAATTAAAGATAGTTCAATTTGGGTTTCCATTGATGAGACTCCCGACAAAGAAGGTAGACTTGTTGGTAATGTAGTTATCGGTTTGTTAAGTGAACAATATTCTGAACGAATTCTTTTACATTGTGATGTTCTAGAAAAGTGCAATAACAAAACTATAGTTAAACTGTTCAACGAAGCTATGGGTATCCTGTGGCCAAAGGGTATTATGTACGATAATGTGTTATTCTTTATTAGCGATGCTGCCCCTTATATGGTCAAAGCTGGACAAGCATTATCTGTTGTATATCCTAAATTGACTCATTTTACTTGTGTGGCGCATGCATTTCATCGTGTGGCAGAAGTGGTCAGAGACAATTTCCCTAAAGTAGATTTGTTGATTTCATCAGTGAAAAAAGTATTTCTCAAAGCTCCCAGTAGAGTTAACGTGTTGAAAGAAATGTACCCTGAAATTCCATTGCCACCAAAGCCAATTTTAACTAGATGGGGTACATGGCTAGAAGCAGTTGAATATTATGCCGAACATATAGACTCTATTAACAATGTTCTCCTTGCATTGGACTCTGAAGATGCAGTCTCAATTGATACTGCGAAAACAGTTACCTGTGACATAAGTGTGAAGAATGACTTAGCTCACATTCAGCATACATTTTCATGCATCATAAAAACGCTCAAAAGTCTCCAAAATAGGCACCTTTCACTATCTGAAAGTTTTGAAATTATAAATAGTACTGTGGAACAACTGAATCGTGGTAGAGGTAAAGTTGCAGATGCAGTAAGAGCTAAGGTGGACACTGTACTTTCAAAAAACCCTGGATATGAAGAACTACAAAAGGTTGTTGCTGTGATGAGTGGTGAATCAACAGTGAAGATTAACTTGGACTTATCCCCAGCAGACATTGTGAAATTGAATTATGTACCAGTTACTTCTTGTGACGTCGAACGCTCTTTTAGTCAGTATAAATCTATCCTCAGAGACAATAGAAGAAGATTCACTTTTCAGCACTTGAAAGAAATGTTTGTAACCTATTGTTATGGTAACAGACAATAAAAATTGTGTTTTGTTGAAACTACATTGGAAGATAAGGTACGTCCATTATATTTTTTGTTTAGTTTGATTAAAATGTACCAATATTTAACGTACATAGTCATTTTTTTATAATTTTAAGTCCATATTTAATTCCATATTTTGGTAAAAATCCATATTTAATTCCATATTTTGGTAAAAATAACTACATATATATTTACATATTTCATATATTTTTAGTCCATATAAATCCGTTCCCTGTTAATAACATTTATACTTAACAGATAAGCCATCTGTTGGGATGGATACTGAATATTCCGGTCATGGGTTCAAATTCCATCCCCCAACAATTTCTCAACTGTAATATTTAATTTTTTATTCGTTTGTTATTGTTACAACTTTCATTAATTTAATGGTGTCCCTATATCTCAACACTGCAGTTATTTTCTAATACTACATTAGTGTTATTATTTGATCAATATTGTATGTTTATTCATAATATGACATTGAGTGTAACTTTAATAAATTAAATGGTGTTAATTCATATTAATATAATATCATTTAAAAATAAATGTCATAATCATTTTGTTCATAATTTAACCTTATTATTATTGATTTTGTATATTTCATAATATTCTTATTGTATAAAACTGTTTATTGTCTGCATTTTCCAGTAACATTTCTTTGGAGTTAAAAATGTTACAAACTTCTCTGATGTGTAATATGACTTTCAATAACATACAATCGTATACTTCGCTTAGTGTACAAAACATATTGATGGAATAACGGTCTAGGTTGCCCGTCCGATAGTAAATTTATGAGCGGAAATACGATATAACATTTTTGTTCCTCCTGCAAAGTCAGCAAATTGTAACACAGACCGTTAGTCGGTCCAGGAAATATTTTTTTCTTAATAAAAAAATTTTATATAATTTAACAATGAAGGAAACGATTAAAAAATATATTTCTTGAAGGAATAGGTAAAAGACCCTACACTATGTTGTTGATGTATGTTTTTAAAACATTCCAGTAAAAGAATCATGCAGATATTTAATTAATTGTATATTTTATTATGTAAATGCTTTACGGTTGTAAAACATTATGCAAATTTGATATTATTTTTACACATAATTGTTTGTTGTTTTAATATTCTAAATAGTGTTTGTTCATTTAGTTTTTGTAGTAGCTGAGATAAAAAAAAGTCACTGAACTTTTGCAAGCCAATAGTGTACCTCCCCCCCGCCCTTAATAGGCCTGTATTTATCTCAAATAATAGCAGAACGTGATTTTTCTAAACGTATTAGGAGTTATTTTCTTGGATCGTTGACGGCATCGTAGGACAAACAATAAAAAATGTTTCTCAGTTTAACTTTTTAATAATTTAAATAAAATTATCCCCCACACCCGAATGCATTCTAGAAGAAAATGAAAGCACAAGAATTACAACCGAATCTGTCTGATGACTACATATTAAAAATAATAATAATAATAATAATAATAATAATAATAATAATAATAATAATAATAATAATAATCCGTGGCGCTACAGCCCGTGAAGGGCCTAGACCGACCAGCCGGCTGCTGGCCTCACGCCCACATGCCGAAGCAGAGGTGGACGATCATCCAATCAGAATGGAGGTATCGTGTGGTTAGCACGATGATCCCCTCAGCCGTTATAGCTGGTATTCGCAACCGGATTTCGCTACCTATCGTAGCTCCCCAAGTGCATCACGATGCTGGGTGGGCACCGGTCCCATACACTGGCCGAAATTTCATGAGAAAATTTCTTCCCCCATGAGGACTCGAACCAGCGCGCATTCCGTTACGCGAGTCCTAGGCGGGATGCCTTAGACCGCGACGCCACGGCGCGGGACTATTAAAAAATAAGGGGAATATAATTACAGTTACTTAACGACATGAAACCGTGTTACTCTAGTGAGACTCGTAATCAAGTTAATGATTGAATGTGTGTAGAAATTTAAGGTTATGTTTCACATGGAAATAACGTAGATATTAATTAACACTCTCACTGTCGATGTAGTTTTATTTACATCACAATACACTTCCGTGATATTCCTCCCAGCTACGGTCACAAAATTAGAGTGAAAAAGTGAAAATCATAAATTAATATACGAGAGTCGTACTGAAACTCATGAGCAACCCGTTGTTATAAATCTTAATTTTTATTTTTTAGACAAACCAGGTACATCATCTTAATCTACAGAATTTTCTGTCACTTTTCAACATAGCCCCATTTCTTTGCACACATTTTTCCCACCGTTCTATAAGTTCGAAAATTTCCTTGCGGAAGGAGTCCTTTTCAGCTTCACGGAGACAATGACGTAGCGCTGGCTTCGCAGCTGTCCCTTTAAATAACCGAAAAGATGGTAGTTGGAGGGTGCCAAGTCGGGACTGTAGGGAGGATGCGGAAGAGTTTCTCAACCAACTGTTCTTATTTTCTCCATGTTGATACGAACAATATGAGGCCGCGCATTATGGTATTGCAGGATTGCCCTCTTTCCAAGTCGTTTCTCGCGCAATGCATGACGGAACTTCAAAAGTGTCTGGATATAGCGGACAGCATGGTCTCTCCAGGTTCAGGAAATTCAACCAGAATGCATCCCAGAACTCATCAACTCTTTCCTTGTTGCGTTCCGTGAAGGCAGTGCGAGGACGATAGCTACGAGGCTCATCTTGGATGCTCGTGTTCCCGTCTTGGAAATATTTCACCCATCTCCTAACACTGCTAGCGCCCATGCACACATCTCCGTATGGATGCTGAAGCCTGAGGTGAATTTCTGCAGATTTTTTTTCTCTTTAATAAGGAATTCAATGACAGCACGCTGTCGAAACGAATCATCGTTGTCGACCATTTTGCAAACATTGCCTGTGATCACGTGTTAGAAGCTAATGACGTCACAATATGTCAATACATAGTGTAAAGTCTGTAGATTATGATCATATAGTTGTTTTTGTTACATTGTTGAAATTGAAATTACAGTAATGGGTTGCTCCTGACTTTCAGTACGACCCTCTGTAGCAATTTAGAAATTAAACAGTTGAGTCATGTAATGCGGGCTTTTCAAATATACGTTTCTTGAAAACACGAAGTTAATTAAGGAACAAACATTAATAAATACGGAAGATATGTCACGAAGCTGATATAAACTTTCTCATTCTATCTTTCAAAACAATTAATTTCCTTTGTCTTATTTATTGATCACTTTTATATGGCAGAATGCTGTACGATAATATGTCCCAGTTTCACATGTCCTCACATTTTCTCGAAAATAAAATGTCATATCATTATAGATTATTTTCTCCTGTATACTAAGCGTATTATTTCTGGGTAAATTGAATGGTAAATACTGAACGAACAAAGTCCGTCCAATAGTCTTGTATGGGTCATAGGAAATAGCGCTGTACACAGGAGGGTAAGTCAAAGAGGACAACCTTGACGTTACTTGTTGATTTATACTCTTTCTTCTCAAGATTTATGATATAGTTTAAGTTATTTTCATACATGTATTACGTAGTACAGTAGTAGTATGTTGTGTATATTTTTATGTATAAAATTTTGGAATGTCAACCGCTCTCGTCGGCCTGGGTAGCGTAGTCGGTATAGCGCTGGTCTTCTATTGTGCTCGAGGTTGCGGGTTCTATCCCGGCCCGGCATTTAAGTCTGTTTAAATGCTACAGGCTCATGTCAGTAGATCTAGTGGCATGTAAAAAAAACTCCTGCGGGACAAAATTCCGGCATACCGGCGACGCTGATATAACCTCTGCAGTTGCGAGCGTCGTTAAATAAACCATAATTCGATTTAATTCAAGCGCTCTCTCATAATCTATCAAAAGCAAAATTTTACAGGTTGAATTTGCTATTCCTCTTGATTATAAATGTTTAATAACGCATCTTCAGCGAACAGCAGAAATTAGTATATTTTTATTTTTTTTGGCGAACAAGCAGAAATTAGCTTTCCCCCCCTTCATAATTTTGCAAAATTATCACCACTATCACAAGGATTAGTTTGTTCCAGCTGCTAATACAGTTTACGATATAGGGTCTTCCTTGACTTCTACGACCTCTAGGTTTGTATGTCATTGCTTGTGATGGTGGTCTTTATAAGTTTATACCAATTTTTCTTACAATCCTTAATATTCTCTAAAAGGTAAAAATATCCAATTCTTTGAGATTCTTTTTTTTTTTTTACTTTGACTGTCAATTCATATCAAGCGACAGCTCTTAAAAACTTCATTTCAGCCATTTCTATCCTTTTGGCTATATGTGTAATCAGTGCCCAACATTCTGATTAATACAGAAAAGGACGAACAGCTAAAACCTTCACAACTCCATCACTGTGTCCTTCTCTCTCTTCCCAACAGCGCTCTCATAATAATTATGACACACATACATTCAACTCTCCTTCTATACCTTTATTTCTATTCAATTTCAGCTATATGCCTAAAAGCTTCAAACTCATTATTTGTTCAATTCTTTCGTTATTTAAAATGATTTTGCTCGTAAAGGATCATTTCTATTGAAGGCTAGTGAAATTTTAAAATTATATTCACTGATTAATTTACAAATAGCTGTCTGTAAATGATCTTAGTTTCTCGCTAAAATTATCTAGTAATCTGCAAAAAGAAAGGTATTTAAAACTCTTTTATGAATTTCAAAGGTATTTGTTAAAACTGCCACTTTTTGATCACTGCATCATTATATAGACAAAAAAGAGCATTGTAAACAAACTCATTTAATTTCTTATTGTCTTTTTTTTACATGTCCCTTTCATGACTGTATTTCGATGATACTGCGTAAAATACAAACAAATCACTTTACTAGGTATAGGAGGGAAGAAAAGTAGTTCATCCATTTACGTAAACTAGGAACTAGCGGGATTTTCAGTTTGATAATTTTGATTAGGTTTTTGTTTAATCAAAATACAATACTGTATTAACAATAAGTCTTTTTACTCACAAACTGAGCTATCCATTCGAGCGTATTCATTATGCAGTGTATATTATGTCTACAGAACATTAGCGTACAATATAAAGAATGAAGTTAAATTGAAAAATAATCATAATATGGATATTTAAACACATTTTTTAAAATGGTGGCCGTTCATTTCGATACAGGCTTCAGTTCTTTTGTGTATATTATCGCACTATAGACTATTATACCTAATTCCAATTACCAGTTTCGTCCTTCGTACTAGTAACTCATGTTGAAATAATTCTGTACCTACTCTATAAAAGAGTACCTTATGTACTGTAAATTCAACCTTCACTTCTGTCCGAGCCGAAAAGATAAAATTACTCAGAGATGCTATCTACTGTCCGTCCAAGTGGTTTTGTCGTAGAAAGGGAGGAAATCACGTGACAGTTAATTACTTAAGGAGGCCCTTTTATTTAAGTTATTTTAAATAGTTGTATAATATTATTGCAGACATCCAATTTCTAACAGAAATTAATGTTTTCAGAAAAGAGTTAAGACAGCGCAGCCACTAGTCTTTACAGAGGGGCGAGAGAAGCGGGTGGGGGAAACCGGGATGCGACGTAGGCAAACGGATGACAGTATCTGTGCGAAAATATGATTCAATATTGAAAGCTCTTTCGTCACTGAAAACGCGAACATATTTCTGGAACGTACTATACTCACTAGCTCAGTACTGTTTACTTTGCATACGCGGCCTTGATTCTGTGTAGAGTACGATTGAATTTTACTAGTGGAGGGGGTGGGAGTGAAGTACATTAAAAAACCCAGGTATAATAAAAATTGAAGTAAAAATAAAATGATGTCTCTGTACATCTTCACAAAGGAAGGTTCAGAATGTCTGAACACGGTTGTCTTCACTTCGACTAAGGAGCTGTCTGGTCTTCACGTAACCCTGTGACTATAGAGGGGCTTAGCAGAGTAAAAATTATACAGCACGCATATGGTGCAAACATATTTGTAACAAAATTTTTATCAAATTTTTTCCTCTCTGGGTTTTTTTTTTTCTGTACAGAAGTTGTTCAAATAAACTTCGATTCTCTTCTTGTAGTAAATAATGTCAACGAACTTCATCAGCTGTTGACTGTTTTTCAAGTAAACAATGCCGCTGAAAGGCTATAGAAACCACAAGACAATAACACCGACAAACTCTGAGGTGCGGGGAAATACCGCTACCTTTGTAGCAAACTGCAGAAGTGTCCTTTGGAATACTAATACAAAGGTTTGGATACTTCTGAAAAACTTCATACACCTCATCTGCAACTGTGGTTATTGTTTCTAGTCATGTCGTGACACCACGACTTAAGTATCACGTCCCTGCGTTAATAACACTGACACATCCACTGCTACATTTCTATTCCGAGTTCCGAACTCGGTATAGGTCTACTTGTATTAGTAAGAACAGAAATATGCTTCGTAGGCGAACCGTTAGCGAAGCGGTTAGAACAACGCTTTCCACAGCGAAGAACAAGGTTCGAGTATCGCTGGTACCGAATGAAATCTATGTTGGATAAAGAAGGTCCTACTCAGAACTATGGAAGATAACAAATCAGAAAGAAATCACGATAGAAATCAAAAGACGAAAGTGGAATTGGATAGGACACACAATCAGGAAAGAAGATGGAGCAGTAGAAAGAATGGCTTTGGATTGGAACCCCCCTGGGTAGTAGAACAAGAGGAAGGCCAAAAAATACATGGAAGAGAACAGTTTTGGAGGAAATTGCTAGGGAAGGGAAAACATGGAGCGAAGTGAAGAAGTTGGCTACAAATAGGGGCCGATGGAGGCACTTTGTGAATGCCCTATGCTCCTCATGAGGAGATACAGGAGTTTGATTGATTTGATTGATTAAAGAAGGTCCTGGGCACGTTTCCTGGGCGTCTTCAGGTTTTATCTGTGATCGGAAAGTCACTTTCCTGTTTCTCAGTTTCCAGGGTGAAACACTATGGGAAAATCAGAAGTGGCACCCTCAGCATGTGGCAACAAGACCTCGTGCATAAGGTATAGTAAAGGGTGGGACAAACCTTCCCACACTGTCATTCATAAAGGGCCCTTGTGCTTTCTGTAAATTTTGACCTGGACGAAAAATGGTCGGTAAATTTTGCTTGGAGCTTTCTCAGCATCAAGAGTTTTTCATATGTCACAATTTTACAATACACGGTTCCCCCAGTTTTGCTTTCCTTTGAAAAGAAAACCTTGGCAGAGATGTTTATTGCCTTAAGCCGGGTCTGAACACGCGAACATCGGATTTAATGACCGGGGTGGCAAAAATTTTAAACAGCCTACAGACCTGTATGAGCTAAACTACACAACATGAAGGACAATAATTTTATTCTATTCGGTTGCGCACCAAATTCTATCATATGGTACGGGTGACATTCCAAACCAGTGACAGATTAAAATTAGTACTGTACCGAGCATCATTGATCATTTATGTCAGAACTATGTATGTACAGAGACATCATTTTATTTTTACTTCAATTTTTATTATACCTGAGTTTTTGAATGTACTTCACTCCCACCTCCTCTACCAGTAAACATCCAACCGTCCACCACAAAGAACCAAGGCAGCGTATGCAGTCAAAGTTGCCTTACGGTCATAGTAAACTGTACTGACTTAGTGAGTATAGTACGTTCCAGAAATATGTTCGCGTTTTCCAGTGACGAAAGAGCTTTCAATATTGAATCATATTTTCGCACAGGTACTATCGTCCTTTCGCCTACGTCGTATCCCGGTTTCCCCCACCCGCTTCTATTCGCCCCTCTGTAAATGCTAGTGGCTGGGTTGTCTTAGCTCTTTTCTGAAAACATTAATTTCTGTTAGGAATTGGACGTCCACATAATATTATACAACTGTTTAAAATAACTTAAATAAAAGGACCTCGTTAAGTAATTAACTGTCACGTGATTTCCCCCTTTTCTACGACCCTGCGACAAAACCACTTGACTGGCTGTAAATAGCATGTCTGAGTAATTTTATCTTTTCGGACCAGATTGAATTTAGAGTACGTAAGGTACTCTTTTATAGGCACATTTAAAAATAAGTATATTATTATTTATTGTTGCTAGTATTATACATAATATACATGTAAAGAACTCAGTAATTATGCACTTTCTGAAATTTAAATGATAAATTCCTGTTGTTGTTAACTTAATGGTTATTTATAAACATAATAACATATATATGTTATTTTTATATCAGGCCTATTATGTAATAATACTATGATTACAAGCAGTGTAGCCTTATTTACTTTCGTCTGCGTACTGCATGGATCCACAATTAGCGTCGTTGCGCTTCAGTTTTCTGTTTTGGGAATGAATAAAAACAATATCGGTTGGTGTGTTCCTATAAGCATTACTACACTCAAGAACACAGCAATTTACGTTACCTTTCCGCTTTTTAGGATCATCCATATTTCTAATCATTTAACCCGAGATGTTAAGTATATTCATACGCTTCAAGCATAACTCTATCGCTGCTGTCCCGCAGTTAATAAAAACAGTCGCCACCAGAGGAGCTTGCACGGTGCCTATAGAGTAGGTACAGAATTATTTCAACATGAGTTACTAGTACGAAGGACGAAACTGGTAATTGGAATTAGGTATAATAATCTATAGTGCGATAATATACACAAAAGAACTGAAGCCTGTATCGAAATGAACGGCCACCATTTTAAAAAATGTGTTTAAATATCCATATTATGATTATTTTTCAATTTAACTTCATTCTTTATATTGTACGCTAATGTTCTGTAGACACAATATACACTGCATAATGAATACGCTCGAATGGATAGCTCAGTTTGTGAGTAAAAAGACTTATTGTTAATACAGTATTGTATTTTGATTAAACAAAAACCTAATGAAAATGATCAAACTCAAAATCGCGATATTTCCTAGTTTACGTAAATGGATGAACTACTTTTCTTCCCTCCTATACCTAGTAAAGTGATTTGTTTGTATTTTACGCAGTATCATCGAACTCCAGTCGCGGAAGGGGATAGCAAACGATGTTTCGGTTCTCAACCGTTAATCAAAAGGTATAGTCAAGTTAATATTAGAAATGTTAGTAAAAATAAAATGATGTCCCTGTACTTACATCGATATATCCTGTGACACCGGCGAGAATGCTAAAACAGTTCACAATTTTCCAAGGAAACTCAACACTCTCTCTGGTACAGTTATTACGAGTAGGAGTTTGTGTATTCTTCTGATTCAGTCGTCATGCCACAAAGATACATGCGCTGCGGATGACACACGCAGATGATAACGAGATCTCTGTATTCTGTGGGGCGTCCCCTTTCTCTTAGCACAGCCGCAAATCACTGTGATGGAAAGGCCGACCGTTTGGAAGTGTTTCAACAAGTAAAAAAGCCATAACGGAAACATGAAAATTGTTTACATCTAGCTAGCAATGAAAAGAGCCGTCTATCAGTATAAATCATTTGGAATCGCTCTTCTTGTTAAAGAGGTGCTCTTTTTTGTATCAGTTTTAAGAGTTGTAATCTTTTCATTGCTTCCTACTATGCAGACCTGTATGGGCGGCGCCAGTAAGGGGGCTCTGGTGGATTACTGCTTAGTCAAAATTAACCCGTGCTAACCCTTCTGGTCTCTTATTCACATAAATATTTAAACTGAAGTTAAATCTTGTTCCAGAACACTTAACACAAGTTACTTATTATTGGTTATTGAGAAAAAGACGAATGTCTACTACACTAGTATGTCTTCTTTTATCTACCAAGATGTGATCTATCTGGTTATGTGTCAATCCATCTGGAGAAGTCCAAGTATATTTATGTATATCCTTGTAGGGGAATGTTGTACTTTTGACAATACAATTTTTTGATGTGGCAAAGTTGACTAACCTAACTCCATTATCATTACTAGTTACGTGTAGGCTCCCTTTTCCCAATAGTCGATTTAAAAATATTCTTCCGTTCTACTTTAGCATTGAAATCTCCCAATAAAATTTTCAAATGATATCTAGGTAACTGATCAAAAGTCTGTTCCAATTCCTCATAGAAGCTATCTATTCATAGCCTACTTAACTCAATTATTAATGTGTCATGTGGTACCAAATCAAATGCTTTCGAAAAATCAATCACAACTGCATCGATTCTTCCGCCTCTATCTACCTCTAAATTGAATCGGTGAGTGGAAAAGTGGTAACATTCCAAAAAATGCGAAAATAAACTGAGATAGCAAAATTGTTTATATATCATAGTCCTAACTGTTGAGCAGAAAAAGAGTAGGGGAGAGTCGGGTAATATTGGACAGTGCGTTTTTTTCATCTACCGCCATATGGTAGTACCTGAATGATATGGTTACGTTTCTCTATGCGACATCACAGAAACGTAACCATGTCAATCAGGTACTATCATCGTGTGGTAGATGAAAGAAACTCACTGTCCGATATTACCCGATGTCCGATACTACCCGACTCTTCCCTAATATTCCTATCATCCTAATGCCAATGACATGATCCGTGTTTTGCAGTTGAGTAGAAAAACGGTAACATTAGTGGAGCACTATTGTGTTAGTTTTCTTATGGTATGCTTGGAGCGCTGACAAGCACTGTAATAATTATTAGTTTCTTAACTGTTTTAGTGCTTTGTTATTACAGGTGTTCCGGGTTATGTTTGATCATTCTTTTTTTTAGTAGGTTATTTAGCGTCTGAATGAGATGAAGGTGATAATGCCGGTGAAATGAGTCCGGGATCCAACACCGAAAGTTACCCAGCACTTGCTCATGTTGGATTGAGGGAAAACCCCGGAAAAAACCTCAACCAGGTAACTCGTCCCAACCGGGAATCGAACCCGGGCAACCTAGTTTTCCGGCCAAACGCGCTAGCCGTTACTCCACAGGTTTGGACTGTTTGATTATCGGTATTCTGTCAGCAAGATTTGGAAAATAGTGTTTGAAGTTAGTGTCTTTGAGCAAAAAACAAGAATGTTAGAAAAGGAAGATAATGAGCCATGAAGAAAGAAAGGAAAGGTGAACAAGAATACACATACAAAAGAAATGGAGAAAATATCTAGGAGTAGGGGAGAAGAGTTTGTAACCTACAATAAAGGTGTATTAGTCGAGACCCAAAAAAACAACATTGTAACACAGTTTTTATGATTGTTTCTTTTTCCACATTTGAAAAAATTATTTGTACACTTCTTTCGACAGTTACACTATAAAGAAAACTTACTAATTGTTTAAAATATTTCTGTTCATTTTAACCAATATTCCATTTGACTGGAAAAAGAGTAACATTCCCAAACTTTAAACAATCAAATCTAAAAAAAAAACAATTTATATATTAGATTAGATTAGATTAGATTAGATTAGATTTATTTATTTAACCTGGTAGAGATAAGGCCGTCAGGCCTTCTCTGCCCCTCTACCAGGGGCACCTTATTCTCAACTTTTAACACTGTATAATTTCGGAATATGTATGATATGAACTTTCTTGTGTTAAATATTATATATTAACTTACTTACTTACTTACAAATGGTTTATAAGGAACCCGAAGGTTCATTGCCGCCCTCACATAAGCCCGCCATCGGTCCCTATCCTGTGCAAGATTAATCCAGTCTCTATCATCACACCCCACCTCCCTCAAATCCATTTTAATATTATCCTCCCATCTACGTCTCGGCCTCCCTAAAGGTCTTTTTCCCTCCGGTCTCCCAACTAACACTCTATATGCATTTCTGGATTCGCCCATACGTGCTACATGCCCTGCCCATCTCAAACGTCTGGATTTTATGTTCCTAATTATGTCAGGTGAAGAATGCAATGCGTGCAGTTTTGTGTTTCTAACTTTCTCCATTCTCCTGGAACTTCATCCCTCTCAGCCCTAAATATTTTCCTAAGCACCTTATTCTCAAACACCCTTAACCTATGTTCCTCTCTCAGAGTGAGAGTCCAAGTTTCACAACCATACAGAACAACCGGTAATATAACTATTTTATAAATTCTAACTTTCAGATTTTTGGACAGCAGACTGGATGATAAGAGCTTCTCAACCGAATAATAACACGCATTTCCCATATTTATTCTGCGTTTAATTTCCTCCCGAGTGTCATTTATATTTGTTACTGTTGCTCCAAGATATTTTAATTTTTCCACCTCTTCGAAGGATAAATCTCCAATTTTTATGTTTCCATTTCGTACAATATTCTGGTCACGAGACATAATCATATACTTCGTCTTTTCGGGATTTACTTCCAAACCGATCGCTTTACTGGCTTCAAGTAAAATTTCCGTGTTTTCCCTAATCGTTTGTGTATTTTCTCCCAACATATTCACGTCTTACCCCTTTTCCACTCACCGATTCAATTCTAAACAGCATTTAAATACCGGTATCTATAAGAAGCGATATTCATGCAAGGGCAGGAGAATACTTTTGGAAAATTATAAAATTACAGAAGTATTTGTAAGTGAATCGATTAAGACAACACCAACTAAAATAAACATAAACATGCGCACACACAGCCATACGAGTTCATGCAAAAGGAAGCAATCCATTACTTGCTGAGAAACATCACACAAGCAGAGTTTCGTAAATGGGCGTGGCACATGTTACTCTGTCATAAAACAAATGCCTGCAGTACATGATAATGCAATTGTTGTCGACACAAAGGCGGCTCGGCCCGCTAATAAAGAAGTCTGCTTCCTCGTCATACGAAAACAACATTCGATATTACCCGTTACAACAACGGTTCTGTATGCGGATGTGCCCATGTATGATACATAACTAAATTAGTTACCAGGAGAGCTGTAGTGATATTTACATCAAAGACCATGTTCCAAATTCCGGCAAGAGTGTAAATGACATTTGCGGTAGACAAAGGCTGTGGGTGCTAAGGAAGATTTCTCGGAGTAAAGGTTTTCTCCCTGCTATCATTCCACAGTAGTGGTGGAGTGTGATTTGAAGACATGTGATTTTGTAGCTGTGAAATATTGGTTTCGACTGTGACTACACTATAGTTCCAAATGACAGCTTCGAGAAATTGCCATTACTAGCCCAGACCTGTAGAACTGTAGCTCCTCAGAGCGACTGCCTTACTACCTCTTTTACCCCACCCACCTTTTCTACCTGTGTGGTCATAGCGTTCTAGTTGCGATTGGCTGTATCAACATTCATTCTCGCGGCGGCAGATAATCCTAAGGATTTTATTATCTGTTCATTTCAGTGGCGGCTCCTGCGTATTTCTTAAGAGGAGGAAAGAAGGTAACAGGACGAAATGATATCTTCTTGAATGAAACATGCTACAAATTAGCCAACATGCATACATATAAGACCAGATAGTGTTGGGGTTGGTCTTCCCTTCTGCATAGCAATAATCTGTTCTTGTAAACTGAGTTTCCAAAATTTTCCAAAATATATCATGTTTTCACTTCCATTCATTGTTGAATAATTGCACAAATTAACAATTACAAGGAAATTCATCCCGCAGCATTTTTCGAGCACACTACAGCATCACACGTGTTGGAAGAGACTATAGCTACTAACACATAATCGGAACCGCGGAAATGGGAAATAATCTGAGGAAAGCGAGAACCCTGCACCCACCCACGTGGTCTGTGTTGCCACATGTACATTTTAAAAGTTCAGTATCACATGCTTTTGAAGAATATCAGTTCTTGTAAAGTCATACTACCATTATTGTTCAAAGTTGCCGGTGGCCAATTAATTTTGTATGTTAAAAATAATGTAGTTTGGAGTACTACTTTCAATTTAAAATATATTTGTACAAAACTGACAACTTGGCTGTTGCCCTGTCTAGTACACAACGAATGGAAGTGAATTTCAGGAGCCAAAAAGATCTGCGATAATAACGTAGAACTACTTCCTCTTCGTTTTATATAAACCCGACTTTAACTTTCAAATATCCACGAAAGTTTTAAACCATGAATAGTAGCTTATATAAAGTGCAATGAATAATATTTTTGATTTATAATTAAAAAAAAAAAACTTTATATGATGTCCTTCATAGCGTTGCGTTAAAACTGTTTTTATTGTGCCTCCTCCTAGATGTGTTATAGTCTGGTTGAATGCAGCATCGTTCGATGGCAGCGGTAGCGAGCTTTGCTGCACAATCAGTCGGTTTCTATTTCCCGCCCATGCGCTGATTCAGAGGAGGATCTCCTCCCTCTCCGTTCATTTACTCGCTTTAAAACTCTGCTTCTTTCTCTGGCCGCTAGCGCGCTGTTGTCTATCTGTGTTAACTGCAGTAAAGGTGGAATGGATTGACTTTCCTCCACACAAACAATCTCGCATCTTTCTCACAGTTTTCTAGCAACACATGAGCGCGCATCGTTTAAATCTCGATCAACCGAGGTTTTCTTATAGCTGTGAACTTAAAATTATCGACTATTCCTTGAATTTCAAGGTACATATTTTATTTGGTATTTACTTTCAAAAGAAGAAAAATGTGAGGAGGACGTTCCTCCCTTCCCTCCTCCGAGGAACCGCCACTGGTTCATTTGTAATTCTTGATAGGGTATTGTGTACCTGCCGCCACAAGAATGAATGTTGATATATGTAGCTGAGCGCAACTATGACGCTATGATCACACTGGTAGAAAAGGTGGGTGGAGGAGAAGGGGAACGAAGGCAGTCGCTCTGAGAGCTACAGTTCTGCAGGTCTGGTCTAGTAGATGTTAGAAAATTGGCAGATGGGAAATTTGCTTAATTCACCACAAATTAGAGAAACAACACGCAAACATGTACGAATATCAAAAGCGAATACAAGAACAGCAATATATTATGTTTTACAATATCTCTACACAGAACCCTGCAACTCCATTTCCGAAGAAACTACAAGAAAAGCAGCCACGAGAAACAGCTTGAGAAACTGACGTATGTAATTATATGGTACTGTAATTATAAATATGAAGGAGGCAGACTAACAGACTAACAACAAACAAATGGTGTAACATATGACGTGTAATCCACATCATTAGTTCAGTCTACATTACTCACAAATAAGAAAGCTGTCTGAGAAAAATGTGAATTTGCAAACAGAATTAAATCCACAACATTACTTGAGAAAGTTTAAGAATTTGGAAAAGCTATAAGAATAATGCATGAACTTATTGTAACTGCTATAAAAAGCAGCCATTCAATAGCAAAACGTAAGCCACCGGCGTAGTTCAGGTGGTAGGTGCAATGTCTGTTGATCCGGACCTGTGCTAGGGCGTGGGTTCGATTTCCTCTTCGGCTGATTACTGACTGGGTCTTCTTCTAGGTTTTTCCTAACCGTAAGGCGAATGTCAGGTAATCTATGACGAATACTCGACCTCATGTCTCCAAATAGCAACACTAAATAACCTAGTAGTTCATATAGCGCTGTTAAATTAATACCTAGATAAATATATGCTATACCGCGGTGTCAAAAAAAAAAAGTTCGTTTACAAAGTTTCAGAGATGATAGAGAAGGTAAAAACAAACAACTTTTTATGTGACAAATATCTTCTAGATGTACCACTTTACCGACTAACTTACTTACTTACAAATGGCTTTCAAGGAACCCGAAGGTTCACTGCCGCCCTCACATAAGCCCACCTTCGGTCCCTATCCTGACCAAGATTAATCCTTTCTCTGTCATCGTATCCCACCTCCCTCAAATCAATTTTAATATTAACCTCTCATCTACATCTCGGCCTCCCCAAAGGTCTTTTTCCCTCCGGCCTCCCAACTAACACTATCCTATATGCATTTCTGGATTCGCCCATACGTGCTATATGCCCTGTCCATCTCAAACGTCTGTATTTAATGTTTCTAATTATGTCAGGTGAAGAATACAATGCGTGCAGTTCTGCACTGTGTAACTTTCTGCATTCTCCTGTAACTTCATCCCTCTTGGCCCCAAATATTTTCCTAAGAACCTTATTCTCAAGCACTCTTAACCTCTGTTCCTCTCTCAAAGTGAGAGTCCAAGTTTTACAACCATAAAGAACAACCGATAATATAACTGTTTTATAAATTCTAACTTTCAGATTTTTTGACAGCGGACTGGATGATAAAAGCTTCTCAACCGAATAATAACACGCATTTCCCATATTTATTCTGTGTTTAATTTCCTCCCGAGTATCATTTATATTTGTTACTGTTGCTCCCAGGTATTTGAATTTTTCCACCTCTTCAAAGGATAAATTTCCAATTTTTATATTTCCATTTCGTACAATATTCTGATCATGAGACATAATCATATACTTTGTCTTTTCGGGATTTACTTCCAAACCTATCTCTTTACTTGCTTCAAGTAAAATTCCCGTATTTTCTCTAATCGTTTGTGAATTTTCTCCTAACATATTCACGTCATCCGCATAGGCAAGCAGCTGATGTAACCCGTTCAATTCCAAACCTTCTCTGTTATCCTGGACTTTCCTAATGGCATACTCTAGAGCAAAGTTAAAAAGTAAAGGTGATAGTGCATCTCCTTGCTTTAGCCCACAGTGAATTGGAAATACATCTGACAAAAACTGACCTATACGGACGTACGTTTCACTGAGACACATTTTAATTAATCGAACTAGTTTCTTGGGAATATCAAATTCAATAAAAATATCATATAAAACTTCTCTCCTAACCGAGTCATATGCCTTTTTGAAATCTATGAATAACTGATGCACTGTACCCTTATACTTATATGTTAAGAACATTAAAATCTAAAAACAATGAACAAGTACTTTGCGTAGTCCTAAATGGGCTTATTCGCAAATAAAAAAAAAAAATAAAAATAATATTAACACGCCACTAACGTCTGTAAGGAGAGTCACAAGGGCTCATCATAATGAATTGATGACATCCTTCAAAAAGCTATCGTAATAAAGAGGTTTACAACCGTGTTTCTTGCATTTTGTAGGATTCACAGCCGATAATGGCCCTGTAGATGAGTTCCATTACAGCAGCCACGCATCCAAGAGTTACAACTGCGGAAGGTGATTATTTTCCTTTGTTTTTATGGGACCTCCGTCTCTATACTTGAGAATGACGTTATCTGGCGTAGCGAGCGTGTTTCACGGAGAGAATCCATATGGGCTCAGCAGGCACCCTTCACACGATGTAAGCGACACAAAGAGCGGCTGACACTTTATCAGACTGATCACGAATGCTTACTTCCTGGTGATCATACACATATTCAGAGTTTGTCTTGAACAGCATATTTTCATTCAAGACGAAACGCGTGACGTGATTGTTGTACTTATCCTTTATTATTATTATTATTATTATTATTATTATTATTGTTATTATTATTATTAGACATTAAGATATGTGGATAATATGCGGAGACTAAGAGAAAGGCAGAAAATAGAAAATATTGGAGAATACTGGATTTGCAGTGAAAGATCTGCCCTTGGGCAGAAAACTATGAATTATTATTATTATTATCATTATTATTATTATTATTAGGGCTAGGATTTTAATGAAATTGCATCTTTTTTCTAGTAAGCCAAAAACAGTGCTGCTTTAGTATTTATATGTTATGTGATAAAGTGTTTTAAAACATATTGCATTTTTTATCTCTTACAACTCATAAGAGCATTTTTTTGTTTTATTCAGTCATTATTTAGGTATTTTCATTTAATTTTGGCCATAAATTCCCAATATTAATGTAAAATATTATTTATTTCCTTTGATATTTACTCTACATATTTTTTCAATTGATACCCATTATTTTGTATATTATTTTAATCGTTTTTCTATATAAATATTGTCATTTTAACGCAGTACACCTCTACATAATGGATCAGTCCAACCACTCCTTCAATATAGACTCCTCTATGCCATGGAACTGCATCAGGTAAAATAATTAATTAAAGTGTACTACTTAGAAAAATAATTATGTAAAATTAAATAATAAATTAAATAAACTAGAACGTTGGTACTAGAATTTAATTTAATTACTAGTCTAAATATTAATAATCCTACTAAGTAATTATGTGAGATCAATTTTTAGGGCATTTTAAGGGCATTTTTCAAAGATTTTTACTTCATAAATGTATTGTTTTTAGGACATTTTTTCATGATTTATAAAAAGGTAAAAAGGTAAAGGTATCCTCGTAACATGCCATAAAGGCACTTGGGGGGCATGGTGGTAGAGCCCCATGCTTTCCATGACCTCGGCACTAGAATGAGGTGGTGTGGTCGGCACCACGCTCTGACCGCCTTTAACCCCCGGGAAAGACCCGGTACTCAATTTTATAGGAGGCTGAGTGAACCTCGGGGCCGTTCTGAAAGTTTGGCAACGAGAAAAAATCCTGTCACCACCTGGGATCGAACCCCGGACCTTCCAGTCCGTAGCCAGCTGCTCTACTAACTTACAGGTCATCAAAATCCTAGCCATAATAATAATAATAATAATAATAATAATAATATTATTATTATTATTATTATTATTATTATTATTATTATTATTATACGACACTAAGATATGTGGATCATATGCGGAGACTAAGAGAAAGGCAGAAAATTATGAATTATTGTTATTATTATTATTATTATTATTATTATTATTATTATTATTATTATTATTATTATTATTATTATTATCATCATCATCATCATCATCATCATACGACATTAAGATATGTGGATCACATGCGGAGATTATGAGAAAGGCAGAAAATAAAAAATATTAGAGAATACTGGATTTGCAGGGAAAGACCTACCCTCGGGCAGAAAACTATGAATTATTATTATTATTATTATTATTATTATTATTATTATTATAATTATAGAAGTTGTAAATCCTATCAAGTTCTGTAAAGTAACAGAAAGTACCACAAGAGATTTTCATTTTGTTGACTATTTTCGATATTTTAGTAATAGAATGTAAGAATCCGTTCAATTTCAACTGATCAGAGTCATGCATCACTGCAATATTGCCATTTCTCTCCCGACCACGAGCGTTTGCTCATACGGGTGTAAATTCTTTAATTTATATTTCTGTTTTGTTTAAATATTTGACACGTTCATTCTTGTTTTAGGTATATCGTCGTTGCTCCTGCAATAACTCCTATGCGACATATTTATCGATTTTCAGATTTTTGCTCTATTAAATAACTTAAACAGTGATACAGAAAATAATAAAATCTCCTATATGTAATTATATTTATTTGTTTCGAAAATGTAAGAATTCACAGGCTGCCATAGGATGAATAAATGTGTTTTCTCTTCGTACTGAAAAATTTTATATTTTGCACATAGGAGTTATTGCAGGAACAACGACGATATACTGTAATAGGCTATAACGTATTTTTGTATCTATTATATTTAATATGTATTTTGTGGTTTCCTGATTGTAATAGTTGTAATAAATGTGTATTTAAATTTGACTATAAATAAAAACATATTAACAAAAAACAAATGATAAATGAATATGCTTACGCACACGAATAATTGAAGGGATCCCTGCAAAAAAGGGGTGGCTCTACTTTTTGGTCAAATTAATGTTTTGCTTGTTTCATACATTAAAAATTATTCAAGAACAGTGTGATTCCGACAGTAGAATTGGAGCTGAGCTTCCTCCCAATCATTTCGTTGCAAAAAGCAGCTATATAGCCTACAGGTTATACCGTAAGTAATATAATTAATTTCAGAAAGTTACTCTTCGAGATATTTCAAACAAAAAAGTTCAATAAAACTTTACTCGTTTTTACTCCCTTTTCGAGATAAAAATTGTTTTATATGAAATATTTCATAGCGTGTTCTGGGAAAGCTATTGATTTAATTTTCAAACTGTCCAGTGAATTTAAGAGAGCAGTATATTATGACAATGAATGATTGAAAGAATTTTATTTTGTACTTTAAATGTGCAGAAATTTAATCCGAACAAATGTAACTTTCCGTTCTTCAAAGGAATTTTACATTGTTACATTTTTGTTCCCATCAAATTTCTTCATATTTAAAGCACAAAACTACAATTCTTTCAATCATTTATTATCATAATACACTGCTCTCTTAAATTCACTGAGCATATTGAGAATTAAATCAATGGCTTTTCCAAAACACGCTATGAAATGTTTCATATAAGGCAATTTTTATCTGTAAAAGGAAACAAAAACGAGTAAAATTGTATTACACTTTTTTTTTGTTTGAAATATCTCAAAGAGTAACCCCGTGAAATTAATGACATTAATTTTTGCAAAAAAGGAGGAAGGTCCATTATTTGTTTATATTTTACCCACCTAAATTACTGACTGTAATAAATGATTGAGTGATAAAACGAAACTCCTAGGTACCTAGGATATACTCTGAAAAAGGAAAGAAGTTCAGTTAAAATTTGAATTTTTTAGAATGTTTTTGTTTTCCTTCCACAAATTTGTAAAAGTGGAGCTACCTCCTTTTTGGCAAGGAACCCTTCAATTCCTGCAGAGTTTGTCGAAAATCTTCACAATTTTTCCGATTAAATAAAGCAAAATAAACGTCTCAACTAAAGGCTGGTTCACAATAAACCGGAAACGAGAATCGAAACGAAAACGGTAAAATTGTTAAAATGTATATATTTAACAGGGGCGTATTTTGCGGGCTACCGGGGCTACCGGCGGTAGCCCAAGAAAATTACAAAAGAAAAAGTTTATAATATAACATAATGTAATAATTTTGTATTATTAGTTTTACCATAGTAATTAAAATTAAAGTAATTGTTAGATATATTTTGTGTAATAATAGGGTCAGCGGTAGCCCAAACCCTTTAACCAGTATACGCCTCTGATATTTAAATGTGAGCATTCACAATTAACGAAAAGCTTGCCGGAACCCGGGATCGGGAACGGAGAGTTGGCCAAGTTTCAACTTTGGCGTTCACGTTTCCGATCATAGCCCACTAGATTCATTCTATTGCCATCTAAAAGCTATTTTGTCGTCGTATATTTTGTAGCAAGAAGATCGTGACATAACCTATGCATTCTTTTGTTCTGTGCTGTGCATCATGGAGCAACTTTTATTTGATGAGATTCTAATATTGAGTGTTGAGGAAAATCCTCACTTTTACAATAAGCGGCGCGCCTCGTATAAAGATGAGAAAATGAAGAAGAATACGAGGCTTTCAATAGCTGCGTCTTTGAACACCGATCGGAAGCGAATCATATTTTATTACTGTATTGGTTGTATTACACACTACATATTCATGCTTCAATTCAGTAACTACTGTTGTGTTCATTTTTGTTCTATTACAAATCTTTCTTCTCTAATTATTTTACGTTATGGTAGACTTAAAATAGGTTGTGATAATAAAGATGCATGGGCATATTTATAGTACCGTACCTAATGAAATGTTTCAGTTGAAATTTCGAAGTTGGTTAACCTGTGTTTATGTTGGCTGCCTTGTACTCATGAGAGAACGCCATTGGTCAATTATAAACAAATAACATCAGAATGCGTAATATCGACTTTACATATCGTTATTGACATACATATCGATATGCATCGTCGTCTACGTTCTCGGTTTATTGTGAATAAAAAATTTTCATATTCACGTCCTCTGCTTCTCGTTTTCATTCTGGTTCTCGTTCCCGGTTTATTGTGAAACAGCCTTAACACTACAGTCGTTCCTGTTAAATTCGCTTCACTTTGCTTGTGTGTCCCAAACGACCGCACTCAGCTACCATTTCTAATTCACATCCTCTGCTGTTTCTTCACCATCAATCAAACGACTGCAACAAGAACAATCGACATTTGAAAGGCTTTGTGTCCAGAGAGCAATTTCCATTTACACAAACCGACCTACTGCAAGTGAAGTTAATACATAAAATTAACCTATTAACCTCACTAAAAGACCAAACAAGTGTCCCCGGGCGTGAGACAACTTTACTGTCTGTCAGGGACTTACAGTACCAACAAAGCCAATTGGGGGAAACGAGTGCGTGTTGAGAGACAAAGAAAAGAAGCCAATTGCCAACGACGGCCTTCTCCTTCCAAGCTGCTACCAGAAAAGCGTATACACAATTCACGCAAAACAGCCCACATCCTGCTGCGTCGAGACGGAAGAAAGCCGACGACTGGGGAACAAAGTTACCATGAAGCAAGGCAGGAAACACATTTTAAAGTGATAATACAGGTGAGTTTGTTTCGTGTGACAGAACGACTCATGCCCTAGTTTTACACAACGCTAACATTTAAAAATAACTGCCGAATTGTCAATTTAAATGCACGAGGAAATTAAATGGAAAGTTAAATACCAATCAGGCCACTGCGGCTGTTATTCAAATTGGTCTTAATCTAATTTTAAATAGTCTCCGGAAACGGACCGATTCTTACAAAATACGTAACACATGAATAAACAAATGTACTGTCGGTGACTCAGAAGAAGACGAGAGCGGACTGAGGAGGAAGGGACGTGAACAGACAACGTACGACAACACGTGCAATATTTGTACTGCAGTAAGCGGAAACATTAGGTCTCCTTCTGTTCAACTTAAGGCTGGTTCACAATAAACCGGGAACGAGACCCAGAATGAAAACGAGAAGCAGAGGACGTGAATATGAAAATTTTTTATTCACAATAAACCGAGAACGTAGACGACTATGCATATCGATATGCACGTCAATAACGATATGTAAAGTCGATATTACGCATTCTGATGTTATTTGTGTATAATTGACCAATGGCGTTCTCTCATGAGTACAAGGCAGCCAACATAAACACAGATTAACCAACTTCGAAATTTCAACTGAAACATTTCATTAGGTACGGTACTATAAATATGCCCATGCATCTTTATTATCACAACCTATTTTAAGTCTACCATAACGTAAAATAATTAGAGAAGAAACATTTGTAATAGTAGTTATTGAATTGAAGCATGAATATGTAATGTGTAATACAACCAATACAGGAATAAAATATGATTCACTTACGATCGGTGTTGAAAGATACAGCTATTGAAAGCCACGTATTTTCCTTCATTTTCTCATCTTTATACGAGGCGCGCCGCTTATCGTAAACGTGAGGATTTTTCCTCGACACTCAATATTAGAATCTCATCAAATAAAACTTGTTCCATGATACACAGCACAGAACAAAATAATGTATAGGTTATGTCACGGTCTTCTTGCTACAAAATATATGACGACAAAATAGCTTTTAGATGGCAATAGAATGAATCTAGTGGGCTGTGATCGGAAACGTGAACGCCAAAGTTGAAACATGGCCAACTCTCCGTTCCCGATCCCGGGCTCTGGCAAGCTTTTCGTTAATTGTGAATCCTCACATTTAGATGTACACATTTTAACAATTTTACCTTTTTCGTTTTCGTTCCGATTCTCGTTTCCGGTTTATTGTGAACCAGCCTTTAGCTTTAATTTCCATATGCATTGTTACTCATGTTTCCTGCACGAGTAATAACCTGGCTACTGGGATGCTTATCTGAGCGATGTTTATAATAATCAACAGCGATAGTCAAGAAGGTCACATTCTTTCCGCTCGTCTTCTCCTGAGTAACGGACAGTAGTAAACACACGAAAGGTTCTGAGAGACGGACTCATTACAGATTTGCACAAGTCTGTCTCACAGAGTGACGTTAGTATGATCCATGTACATCGAACTTGTCCTCAAAGTCACCAAACGCAGGACTATACTCATTAAGTAGGAGTCCAAATGACAAGTAAATCCTGAACCGTCCCGAAAATTATTAAGGGGTTAGGTACAGCTTACAGCAGTAAAATTTTGGAAATATTCAACATTTTTTTCCTCCATTACTGTATCTTGTACAATAATGAAAATAAGTATGTGTAAAACACTGTCCTTCTGCTATATGAAAAAATATTTTTATGATTTAAAAAAAATTATTTATATATTTTTTTCAAAATTCAAAATGGTGGCAGTTCACTGTGCAATGGTGAAGCGTTTTCCTCATAACTAAAAAACTATCCAACATTCTGTGATGAAATTTTGTGTGTGTATTTATACATGTCATATCATTTCTCTACCTTTGATAGATTGTCTGATAAAAAAATAAATTCATTTTTTAAAATGGTCAAATATCAGTATTTTACTCTAATATAAAATAAAAAAATATATATTATTTAGTAAGGAATGTAGTTGAAAGACCATGGTATTGTAAACATGAGTTTCTGCAATAAAATAAAAGAGAGAGAACATGAAAAAGTTAACAAGTTTATGAATTATGAGGGAAACGCTTCATCACTGCACAGTGAATTGCCATTATTTCGAATTTTGAAATATATATATATATATATATATATATAATTTTTTTAAATCGTAAAAATATTTTTTCATATACCAGAAGGACAGTGTTTTAAACACAAAAATTTTCATTATTGTACAAGATACAGTAATGGAGAAAAAAAATGTTGAATATTCCCAAAAATTTTACTGCTGTAAGCTGTACCTAACCCCTTAAAGAACATTTTCTTGGCGTCATTCACAATCGAAGTGTTCAGTCTTCTTATCCGTATTCAGTCGCACAATTGGCTGAACTGTTTCCAATAGTAAAAGTTCCCTGCGGTGGCAGAGTGGACAGACCTTCAGCCTGCCACGCAGTCAGTCAGGATTAGAGTCCCGGTCGGGCCTAGGGTATTTCATTGAAAAATTCATAGTGACACTTGAGGGTTTTTCTCGGGGTTCTCCCCATTTTAGGCATCTACATCATTCCATCACCATTTCTTCATTTCGTCATCACCCCATAGCATTCCCCGAACACTGGATGGCGACGCACGGAGGTGGTCGGTCTAGGGACGAGGGGGGGGGGGGTTGCCTGCTCGAAACCTGGGTATGAAGCGAACCTTGATCAGTGTTGCCAATTCAGCGGTTTTCCCGCTAAATCTAGCTTTTTTTGGATAACTATCTCGCGGGTAAAATTATATTATCCCGCTTAGCGGGAATACTAGCGGATTTTAATCTTTAAAATTTCTGAAATGAAATTCATATTAGCATTATAAGCGGCTTTCATAATTACGTTTAATTCGTTCAGTGTGTGTTCTGTGAAATAATGCATGTGTTAATGTAGTGATAATTTCATACTACCGTTAAAACCCGAAATCCGTCAAAACCAGTTTCAGCTAGTAAAAGCTAGCTTAAGCAAATAAAGATAGAAAGTGAGTTTTCGTATAATCTAGAATCAATATCAGGTTAGGTTTGGTTTGTTTAGGTTTTCGTTTGGTAAAGGCCTAAAAAAAACCTATACAAACCAAACCTAACCTGTCATTGATTCTAGATCTTACGAAAATTCGCTTTCTACCTATCTATATTTTAAAATTACTTTTTGCTAGTTGAGACAAGTTTTGTCGAATTTTGGGTTTTAACGGTAACACATATAGTGCAATAAGAATTTAAATATGTTGTGTCTGTGATAAAAGTGTTCAAAATTGCTTTATAGCGCAACATTGGGAATGATAAAAGTGTGCAATATTCGTTACATGGGCGGGCGGATGTCGTTACATTGGCGGGTGGATGCTCTATCTTGATTATTATTATTGAATAATAAGTATACATTAAAATCTAGAGATATTTGCTAGAAAATCGCGGGTTTTCGAAAGTCATCTAGCGGGATTATACGAACAACTGTTGGCAACACTGACCTTGATGTAGTTAGCCAGTGTGAGTTTGAGAATGCGTCTAGCTTGAGCGTTTGCGAAATAGATCATGAAAGGTCGCAGTGCTGGGTCATAGTGTCCCCTTCCCGAAATTCCTTTCCATTCCAATAGTAAAAACATTATTTTGAACACTAATATCATACACAATTTCCATATACTGCTCACCGCAAAACAGCCATCTCTTTGCAAACTATGTTGATTGATCTCGGTCTGGTCGGAATATTGTACTACCAGCCAGCAGGAATTCCGTGTTACATAATACTCACGCTCTACTCCAGCCAAGAGCTTGAAACAAGCGAAGCGATCTGAATGTGCTTAGCAAAGACGGAACTTACTTCGAAGTCAGGGCCTCCAACATGTCACAGTCGTGCCTCAGTGGCGTGGGGCGGGGCACTGGAAGGTCAATGCGTCACCATTAGAGATGATTCACAGGAGTAACAGTTACCTCATGTCACTGCACCTTCGCCACTGATCAGAATTCCTCCGAAATTCCGTATTACAATAAGTGGTGAGGCTTCGGAACAAAGACCACTGCGACTGCTTTAGTCAATCGTAGACTCTCAGTGTGGACCAAATTCTATGTGGACCGCGAATGTTAACACAGTACAGTATGTTATAAGTAGGGCCCAGAAGTTCATGCAAATGCATAGGGGTTAAAAATGTATGCTTACACAGGCTATACCTTTAGAGAACCGGAAACACCGTTCGCTACCCCCTTCCACTGCTGGAGTTCGATGATACTGGCGTAAAACACAAACAAATCAGTTTACTAGGTATAGGAGGGAAGAAAAGTAGTTCATTTACGTAAACTAGGAAATATCGCGATTTTGAGTTCGATAATTTTCATTAGGTTTTTGTTTAATCAAAATGCAGTACTGTATTAACAAAAAATGTTTTTACTTACGAACTGAGCTATCCATTCGGACGTATTCATTATGCAGTGTATATTATACTCTCTACAGCACATTACCGTACAATATAGAGAATGAAGTTAAATAGAAAAATAATCATAATATTGAAACACATTTTTGAAAATGGTGGCCGTTCATTTCGATACAGGCTTTAGTTCTTTTGTGCATATTATCGCACTATAGACTATTGTACCTAATTCCAATTACCAGTTTCGTCCTTCGTACGAGTAACTCATATTGAAATAATTCTGTACCTAGTCTATAAAAAAAGTACCTTACGTACTGTAAATTTAACCTTCACTTCTGGCCGATCCGAAAAGATAAAATTACTCAGAAATGCTATCTATTGTCCGTTCAAGTGGTTTTGTTGCAGGGTCGTAGAAAGGGGGGGGGAATCACGCGACAATTACTTAACGAGGCCCTTTTATTTAAGTTATTTTAAACAGTTGTATAATATTACGTAGACGTCCAATTCTTAACAGAAATTAATGTTTTCAGAAAAGAGCTAAGACAGCCCAGCTACTAGACTTTACAGACGGGCGAACAGAAGCAGGTGGGGGAAATCGGGATGCGACGTAGGCAAACGGACGACAGTACCTGTGCGAAAATATGATTCAATATTGAAAGCTCTTTCGTCACTGAAAAACGCGAACATATTTCTGGAACGTACTATACTCACTAACTCAGTACTGCATACGCAGCTTCGGTTCTGGGGGGTGGGAATGAAGTACATTCAAAAACTCAGGTACAATAAAAGTTGAAGTAAAAATAAAATGATGTCCCTGTATAAGAATCATTGAAAAAGGTTCAAGTAACAAATTATGAGGTATGAGATTGTTAATTTTTATTTCTCTGCAGAGAAAAAACTTCAAAGCTATGTATCTCAAAACATGGTTTCTGCTTATGTGCCCATTTTACAGCCATCGCCTCAATTGTGAATTTTATATAAACTATTTAAAGTCCTAAACTGGATTTTATAAAGTCCTAAATATGTATTTTTAGCACCTAGAAATCCGTTCACTAATGATAATAGAACATACGATATACTTTGAGTGATCTATAGTGAAAATATTGTTCTGAATTCGGACTAATTTCGGAATGTCACTTGATATGAAGAGAAAATATATAGCAACTCCTTCACTAATTACTCCTCTTCTCATAGACATTGTCCATTTGTAAACCGAAACAAAAATAAAACATTCAACTAACACAATTGCATTTCCATTCCCGAAACTGGGTGACGTAGTCTACGTTCCGGTGTATCCATCATACAGCGCAGATTTTTTCTATTAGTATAGGTCGAATACAGACTTTACACATAAAAAATGTTACGTCAATAACAGAAAGCAAGAGTTGATTAGGAAGAATGTCCGTCACAGGGGAGAGATGACGCCCCCTGTTCGTCCTCACAGGAAGGCAGCAGCAGCAGGGTCAGGGTCAGTCTCATGCTTGAGGATTCCGTCGGGGAAGGAAGTGAAGTGAGGGAGTTGCTCCTGGTGACCTCATGTTCAGTTAATTATTATAACTTGGAAGTTTCTCTCGTCGACAAACTTTTCCGTTATAGCCTGCAGGTTCCCCGGCACCTACACGATGTTTAAAATGCGGGAAGGTACGAGTACAGCACTCGCAGGCCTCCGATGAAACGTTAAAGGACCAACTGTTCACATTACGGCCCGTTTAAACCAACTTCAACTTACACTGGGGCCGTTTTCTCTATGAGTTTAAACTTGGGTTTATTTTATGCCTGAGTTTAAACTAAAATCATTTTCCCCAGGTTAGTTTAAACTTTGTATCAAGTTTAAACGTGATTCAAACTTAAACTTACTATCGTGTAGGTTTAAATCTGTATTCGTGTTAAACTTCAATAACACTATATTAATATATCTGCGATTTTTCTAGCAAAAATGTTAGTTTCGACTGACAATATCCGCGTCCATAAATTATCTTTACAACTTCAGATGTAAATAACTAAATAATGAAACGAGGTATCCCAGTTCTGTTTTTTTCACGTGAAAGAGAATCTCTCAAAGTTTTATTTTTACCGCCTCAATGCACTTCTATGTGTGCCCCCCTTGCCGCCCATAGGATATCAAGGCGATAATCGATTTCCTGCCATGTTCCCTGTATTATCTCCACAGTAACTGATGCGACGGCGTCTTTTTTTTATTTTAGTAGGTTATTTTACGACGCTTTATCAACAGCTTAGGTTATTTAGCGTCTGAACGAGATGAAGGTGATAATGCCGGTGAAATGAGTCCGGGGTCCAGCACCGAAAGTTACCCAGCATTTGCTCATATTGGGTTGAGGGAAAACTCCGGAAAAAACCTCAACCAGGTAACTTGCCCCGACCGGGAATCGAACCCGGGCCACCTGGTTTCGCGGCCAGACGCGCTGACCGTTACTCCACAGGTGTGGACGCGACGGCGTCTTGAATGCTTTGTCATAGCACTTGAATATTGGGAACTGGCGTCTGGTACACAATATCCTTTGCATAATCCCACAAAAAAAGAAATCTAAGGGGGTTATGTCGGGTGATCGTGGTGGACAAGGGAGTGGGCTCTGTACTCTGATCAACACATGGCAACAGACTGGGGGTTAGCCTAAGTGTGAAATAAGGAAAGGATCTTCACAAATCATGATGACATCATCATACCATATAAACATATATGAACAAGGGCAAGTCTTTCTTTCACTGCAAACCTAGCTTTCTCCAATCTTTCCTATTTTCTGCCTTTCTCTGTCTCCGCATATGATTCATATATCTTAATGTCTTCTAACATCTGATATCTTCTTCTGCCCCGAACTCTTCTCCCGTTCACCATTCTTTCCAGTGCATCCTTCAGTAGGCAGTTTCTTCTCAGCCAGTGACCCAACCAATTCCTTTTCCTCTTCCTGATCAGTTTCAGCATCCATTCTTTCCAACACAGCTTAATGTTAAGAATTTCATTTCCGAGATGGGGAACATGTAAGGTGGAATTAACTATTCCTATCGGTAGAGCTACAAGTGGGAAAGATAACTATTCAAGATGCATTTTGTCCAGGGCCACACTGTGTACTGCACGTGCTTGAGGAGAGAATAAATAATAACAGTACAGATACCAATACAACTGCAAGTGATTATATAATGGTTAATGAACAGATTGGACTTTGAAAGATGTAAGCTTGCCACATCTGAAAATACAAATGTAACATGTTTACAACGATAGAAAAACAAATCATGACAAATCTTCCGATTTCTGTCCTTCCCCCCCCCCCCAAAAAAAAAAAACTCACAGCATATCCCAAAGCTTGTGGACTAAAAGAGAAGAAAGTAATCTTTTTAACGAAAAATTCTCGAACGCCTCTGGACATACTCAAACTCTTATTACGCAAGTGCTGATGAACTTACTTTGAATTAATGAAGCAGGAACGTGATGCCGACTTACTAGCATCGTGGTTATGCAAGCTCTACGTCCCTGCCAATCTCGGGTCTTCGTGACCTACACAAGGGACACTTTTTACGGCTTACATTCTGAAACAAGTTACGCCCGTTTATTGATGATCGTTTCTCTCCCTCTACCACACCCTGAGAATATTGTATCAATATTAACAGAGCGGAATGATGTTGAGTTCGATTTTATAGCGGTTAAGGTTTAGCTGTACAATTGTCATAATGTAACGAATTAAAGGGCACTGAATAGTTCTGAGTAGTTAGAGGAATGCTTCGAGAGCTTACAAAGCATAGCTCAGAAAATATGTTGAACTTTTGTATTTCTAATACTACTACAGTTAATTAAATGAAACTGCCACAATATGATGCAGTTTAAAGCAATACGCAATAGTTTTCCCACGGGTTTATTTACGAAAAAATATACTTTTTCAGGGACTGGAGTCTGACTTTGTTTAGGTGCACTTTTCTTAGGAACTACTTGACATAGCTTAAAATTTTTAAGTACATTTAAAAGATAAATTGAATCGACTTTTGTAAGAAGGACATATGTTACAAATTTAATGTTTTGAGATATTCAACAAAAACATAATAGCAGATAGGAAACTTAAAATTGGAACTTAACATTCTTGTTACATGAAGTTAGCTACAAATGAGATTGATATATGTTATAATTTACACATATTATTATTCCATTGGCCATCCATTAAAATACAGTTTCCATGAAAAAACCGATTTTGACGAAAATATAACATATGTCCTTTTTGCAAAAGTCGATTCAATTGTACAATTTCTAGCTAAAATTATAAATCAACATATATTAGTTTTTTTATTTTAAAATCATTAAAAGGATAATAGTAACCGCTATTATTATTATTATTATTATTATTATTATTATTATTATTATTATTATTATTATTATTATTATTAGGCGGCCGGGTAGCTCAGTTTGTAGAGCAGCTGGCTACGGACTGGAAGGTCCGGGGTTCGATCCCAAGTGGTGACAGGATTTTTTCTCGTTACCAAACTTTCAGAACGACCCCGAGGTTCACTCAGCCTCCTATAAAATTGAGTACCGGGTCCTTCCCGGGGGTAAAAGGCGGTCAGAGCGTGGTGCCGACCACACCACCTCATTCTAGTGCCGAGGTCATGGAAAGCATGGGGCTCTACCTCCATGCCCCCCCAAGTGCCTTCATCGCATGTTACGGGGATACCTTTACCTTTTATTATTATTATTATTATTATTATTATTATTATTATTATTATTATTATTATTATTATTATTATTATTATGTTACTGATTCGTCCGTCGGATGGGGACGTTAAGCCTGGTGGCCGGTCCCCTTGGTGCTATATAACAGGTGCAGGCTACGTGCCAGCACCGGGTTTCTCCTTCTCCCTTTCTCATCTTCATCATCAACACTCATTCCATACACTACACTTAAACGAACATTTACAATATACATTCACCCTAGCACACAAGATACACATCATATATACAGCGTGGCAAGCCGTAGTGGTGTGCAACTAGAAACTGGGTCACAGTCCTGCCATCTATCCGCAATATGCGAAATCCGAATCACGTAAAGTGAAGTGGGTAAGCATTGCATACATAGGCCTACATATATACGTACATACATATACATAAATATATCCAAAGCCATGGCACTACAGCCCTTTGCAGAGCCAAGACCGACCAGCCGGCTGCTGGCCTCACGTCCACATGCCGAAGCAGAGGTGGACGATTTTCCAACCAGAATGGAGGTATCGTGTGGTTAGCACGATGGACCCCCCTCCAGCCGTTATATATATATATATATATATATAAATTATTCACGAACAAAGTATTATTTTTTTCAACTAATACCTGTGTATCTGAACAAATTTTATGTGGAAATTGTCAGAAATGTTGTTTACCACAAAATATAAAAATTTGACAGCCATAGATTAAGCAGTATCTGAGAAAAGGCACCTAAATGGGCAACAAAACAAGTAAAATGTGTACATATATATATTTTTTTTTTCATAAATTTACATGTGAAAAAATTGAGTACTTTATGCATTAAATTATTTTTAAATTTCTTTAAATTGTGGCAAAGTTTCGTTCAATTATCTTCAGTAGTATTACAAATACAAAGATTTAAAACATTTTCTAACATATAAGCACACGAAACATACTCTAACGTCTAACAGAACTACTCAGTGTCCCTTAAAGTGAGATTAAAACATGATTGCCAACCCCACTGAACAAGGTACGCAGCTAAAAATCTTCACAGTACAGACAGATTACTGCAGCCAACTCACGAAGAATGCGTACACGACCAGCCAGTCTTTTAAAATTTGGTTTACTTTTGTTCCAACTTCCGGTGCGTTCAGCAAGCGAGTTTCTGCGATCAATGGAACACGAACAAAGGAGTAACAGAACAAGGAACCACACTAAAATTGGTAGGGTTGTGCATTATAGTATTAGGCTGCCATGCTTGGCAAGTGATGATGGCAAATCGATGACTAAGAAGTGGTAACTCGTATCTGTAAATTTGCAGAAAACTGTTTTAAAATTCATTTTTCTCAAAATAAACAAACTTTCTGTATATGCTACTGCTTTGCAAGATCTTCTACTCGAGGACAAAATATTAGTTAGGCTAACTTTCCAATTTTGTGAACATAATAATAATAATAATAATAATAATAATAATAATAATAATAATATAGTTAATCTAAATAATACGTAATATAGTTAACCTAAATGACCATTCTTGTAGATACGAGGTATCATTTCTTAGCCATCGAAATGCTTTGAGAAAAAAATTCACACGAACTAAATGCAATGGGATGTGATTGTAAAATCCCGGAAATAAATAACTGGAAAATACTGGCAATAAACAGGAATGGAAAGCGCTCCTGAGGAAGGCCAGGGCACACATCGGGTTCTAGAGCCAAGAATTATGAAATGCACTGAGAAGGATAAGTAGGCCTATTACTTATCTATGTACAATTTTTCAGCGTTCAGTGTCGATAACAGAGTTTTGAAAGAAACACTTTGGGAAAATATTCTCAAACGCAGCATTAACAACATGCATCATACATGATGGTTGCGAAAATAATCTCTTTAATAGGAGACCATCAACTGCACCAGAGTTACAGTATGTCCAAAAATCGTCTAACAGATGTATCTACATCTTTCTCCCTCTTGGTTTATATAAAGATATTTCTTTAGGCACTCTACCCTACTCCACTCGGTCAACGTGTTGTTTCCATAGCAGTATAGTTTTTTTTTTTTTTTTTCATTTGATCATTTATTACAAATTATTTAGACTCTCTTATATTTTCATTTCTTATTCCATCCATTTTTGCACATTCATACACACTCCGAAATAATTTTATTTCATTGGCTTGTATTTTTTTTTCTTCCCACAGTCCATGATTCAATGTCATATAAGAGTATCGGTACAGAGAATATTTTATGGAAATGTAACAGGGTCTCTTGTCTACATTTCCCCCTTTAATGATTTTCTAATGACTCCATTTGCTGATTGGTAATTTGTAGTATCTGATTTGTATCTTCGTCCTTCTGGTAGGATATTGAAATACTGCTTTCAGAACATGGGAGAGGTGATAGTAGGAGAAAGAAGAATAAAGTGTATAAGATTTGCTGATTATATGGCGCTGTTTGCAGAAGAGGAGACGATACTAAGGGATATGCTGCTGGAGCTAAATGACAGCTGTGAGCAGTATGGGATGAAGGTAAATGCAAACAAGACGAAGACCATGGTTGTCGGAAGAAAAATAGAGATGGTAAAAGTGCGAATTCTAAACGAGGCAGTAGAGCAAATGGACAGCTTCAAATACTGCTGCCAGAAAGTCAAAAGAAAGATAGCAATGACAAAGGAAGCTTTTAATAGAAAGAGGACGGATCCTTGGAGAAAGAACTAAGGAAGAGACAAGTGAAGTGCTTTGTGTGGAGTGTGGCACTGTATGAATATGAAGAATGGAACGTGTGAAATGGACAGACAAAATAAGAAAAGAAGCTGTGTTGGAAGGAGTAGTTGAAGAAAGAATGACACTGAAACTAAGCAGGAAGAAAAAAAGGAATTGGTTGGGTCACTGGCTGAGAAGAAACTGTCAGTTGAAGGGTGCACTGGGGGGGGAATGGGGAATGGGAGAAGAGTTCGGGGCAGAAGAAAATATCAGATGATAGACGACATTAAGATATGTGGATCATATGCGGAGACAAAGAGGAAGGCAGAAAATAGGAAAGACTGGAGAATGCTGGGTTTGTAGTGAAAGACCTGCCCTTAAGCAGAAAACTATGAATGAATGTGTGTTTACTTAATTTATGGAGAGAGAACTGGATTGATCAGTGACTGATATTCAGTCAATAAAAGTAATATTATATTAAAATTTTGTTTTCAAGGGACTGCACTGAACAAACTGCATAATTTACACATACAGTCAGACTATCGAGGCACGGCACAGCCAGGGTCAACACGGTAGCAGTAAAACGAAGATACTGTAATGTTATCGAATAGGCTCATGTTACACTACACTTCATTGCTTTAACTTTCACATAAAGATAACTCAGTGTGTAAGAAAAGAGCATAACCATTTTTTCTCTTCTAGCAACACTAGTCTTGTGTCACCTCTGGACTGTTATCTATTCTTTAGAGATATGATGCTGTGTTAACAGTCTACAGGCGATGGGTGTCCAATAATCTTTCTTGAAACTTAATCTTCCAACTAGACAGAGACCCTTCATCTCCATGAAGCCCATGTCCTACTAAACAACGTTGAGACAGTACAAAATACGATAAAAGCTGTCAAAAATATTGATATTTATAAAATCATCATAAATTTCAAGGAACGAGCCTCTTTTCTTTTTTCAGAGTCTTTATCACGAATTCACTGATCCCTACATCTTTAGCTATTTTTTTTTCTATTACGTGCTTCTAGACATACTATATACATCTTTTCAGTAATACTGTAACACTGAAAACTTATAATTACTTTCTGATATCATTTCTCTTTTGATCACAGATTACTACACTCCAGGACAGGCGTTCTCAACCTGGTGCTCGCGAGCACCATAGCGCTGTTTTAATGACATTTGGTGCTCTCATCACGCAAGTAAAAAAGTGCTCGCGAGCACTAACACTCCTGAGGTTCTTTTTTTATTTCGAACTTTGTTGTATGAACAAAATCTTAATAATGCTCATGTCTTTAACTTATCCTTGATGTATGATCCGGAACAGAAGTGTTCCTATCCATCCATCCATCCATCCATTATAATATCTTCAAGACCTGACAGGACTTCTCGTATTACTTGGTGTATAATTCCTTTCAATTCAGTGTGGATTTAAACAGGGGAGGTTATTCAGGTGAAGTTAAAAAGTAAAGGTGATAGTGCATCTCCTTGCTTTAGCCCGCAGTGAATTGGAAAAGCATAAGATAGAAACTGGCCTATACGAACTCTGCTATAAGTTTCACTAAGACATGTTTTAATTAATCGAACTAGTTTCTTGGGAATACCAAATTCAATAAGAATATTATACAAAACTTCTCTCTTAATCGAGTCATATGCGTTTTATGACATCTATGAATAACTGATGTACTGTACCCTTATACCCCCATTTTTCTCTAATATTTCTTTATTTTTCATTTTTTATTTATTTATTTATTTATTTATTTATTTATTTATTTAACCTGGTAGAGATAAGGCCATCAGGTCTTCTCTTCCCCTCTACCAGGGGATTACAACTACAATATTAAGAATATAATTACAATTATAATTACAATTAATATTAAATTTACAAATACAATAAAAATCAAAGTACTAAAAGATTAACTGTTTAATAAAATCTAGACAGTTTATTGTAAAAGTTAAGAAGACAGACGCATTTCTTTTATCAAGTAAAAATTAAACCTACTCTACGCAGTAAGAAAATGCTTAATAAGTTTGCTTTTGAACGCTACTAAATTCCGACAGTCTCTGATGTCATTGAGTAGGGTATTCCACAAGCGCGAGAGCGAGATTGTGTATGATGATGAATACGATGATGTCTTATGTGTTGGTATGGCTAGTATGCGGCTATTTTGCGTGCGTGTGAAGAGATTATGATATGATGACAGGTAACTGAAACGGGAGGCAAGGTAGGTAGGTGTAGAAGTGTGAAGAACTTGGAAAAGGAGAACAAGAGAATGAAAATCTCTACGTTCGTTAAGCCGTAGCCAGTTTAGAGTTTGGAAGGATGGGGTAATGTGGTCAGCGCGACGGACATCGCAGACGAAGCGAACACAAGAATTATGAACACGTAAATTTGCGACTGGTTGACATTGAGGTCAGTCAGTAGAAAATCACAATAATCGAAGTGGGGCATTACTAGTGTTTCCACTAGTATTTTCTTGAGTGATAGCGGAAGGAATTTTCGAATGCTGTTTAAGGAATGTAGTATGGAAAGCACTTTTTTTGGTAATATAGGTTACTTGGTTATTCCAGTTTAAATGCGTGTCAAAATATTTGTCGAATACAAAAAAAATCTGATAATAGATATTATTATTATTATTATTATTATTATTATATTAACGATAATAGTAGGCCTATTATTTCGGTCCACTCAGTCTTCACTGTCGCGGAGAGTGTATCGACAATGGACACAGATGATCAGTAGATGCCTTGGTCACATTGTCAGTGTGGTGCATTGTCATGGCTTGAGACGAAGTACAATACAATACAGTTTCTATTGAAGATAAGACTCCTCTCCGCTTGTCACGAAACGAATCAGGAATCGTGGAGTTTGTAGCTACAACCGCTATCGTTGTTCCGCAGCTCAGAACTCGCCAGAACATATAATAGGCCTATATATTCTATGATACCCACTAAGCAAGCATTGTTAGAGCTTATCATTAGAACACTACACAGACCTCAAAGAGATGACGTCTAAGTGGGAAAACTGGGTCGACTCCATTCAGAATCGTGTCCGCATGTTAATGCAGAAGAAAAGGTGAAGTTCTGAAAAGGTAATTTTATTTTTGCCTAAAGCAACAGTATTATAGAAGGCCCTCTTTTATGTTGTGGAGAAACGAGACAATTTTCCACGGTCGCCATCAAGAATAGAGCTGATGTTGCTAAGTCTGCTGCAGGATACTTCACCGAACTACTTCCTCCATTAACTTCCAGTATAGCAGTGGCGGCTCCTGCATATTTCTTAAGAGGAGGAAAAAAATTAACAGCACTAAATGACACCTTCTTGAATGAAACATGCTACAAATTAGCCTACATGCATACATGTAACACCAGGTAGTGTTGGGGTTGGCCTTCCCTTCTATATAGCAATAATCTGTTCTTGTAAACTGAGTTTCCTAAATTGTCCAAAATATATTATGATTTCACTTCCATTCATTGTTGAATAATTGCACAAATTAACAATTACAAGGAAATTCACAACCTCGTAGCATTTTTCGAGCACACTATAGCATCACACGTGTTGGAAGAGACTAGCTACTAACACGTAACCGGAACCGTTTTACGGAAATGGAAATGGGAATGGGAAATAATCTGAGGAAAGCGAGAACACTGCACCCACCCACGTGGTCTGTGTTGCCACATGTACATTTTACAAGTTCAGTATCACATGCTTTTGAAGAATGTCAGTTCTTGTAAAGTCATACTATCATTATTGTTCAAAGCTACCGGTGGCCGATTACAGCAATTTTTCATGTTAAAAATGATGTAGTTTGGAGTACCTACTTTCAGTTTCAAATATATTTGTACAAAACTGACAACTTGGCTGTTGCTCTGTCTAGTAAACAATGAATAGAAGTGAATTTCAGGGGCCAACTACGTAAAACTACTTCCTCTTTGTTTTACATAAACCCGACTTCAACTTTCAAATATCCACGAAAGTTTCAAACCATGAATAGTAGCCTATATAAAGTGCAATGAATAATATTTTTGATTTATAATTAAAAATCAAGGGTTTACATAGTGTCTTTCATAGCGTTGCGTTAAAACTGTTTTTATTGTGTCTCCTCCTAGATGTGTTATAGTCCGGTTGAATACAACATCGTTAGGTGGCAGCGGTAGCGAGCTTGCTGCACGACCAATCGGTTTCTATTTCCCGCCCATGACTGATTCAGAGGAGGATCTCCTCCCTCTCCGTTCATTTACTTGCTTTAAAACTCTGCTCCTTTCTCTGGCCGCTAGTGCGCTGTTTGTCTATGTGTTTTAACTGCAGTAGAGGAGAAATGGAGTGCCTTTCCTCTACACAGACAATCTCGCATCTTTCTCACAGTTTTCTACAGCACATGAGCGCGTTTAAAACTCGATCAACCGAGTTTTTCTTATAGCTGTGAACTTAACAATTATAGAATCTTCCTCGAATTTCAAGGCACATACTTTATTTGGTATTTACTTTCAAAAGAAGAAAATGTGAGGAGGACGTTCCTCCCTTTCCTCCCCCGAGGAACCGCCACTGCAGTATAGCCCTCGCGCTCGAAAGTCCAAAGGAGTCTTGTGACATTAAACATGCGTGCCAGGGTCTGCGATCTTACTGTAAAGTGATGTCAGTTTACGATTACATGTCCAAAGGGCCTTGAATGTAAATTACCGCATTTAAATTGCGTCTGACAGCGTATAAATTTGGTTTGCGTACCAAGACGTTTATTTAGCGTGTCGGGTAACGGACACAAGCACATCCCTGAATAGTTGATTATCAATCAAGAGCTCGGATGTAATCGTCTTTTGACCACAACCGTTCCCGAAGAGTGTGGACGCTGTTTTCGCTTACGAAGACACGCAGCATTCCTTCTTGGCTATCTCCTATGAAACATTAACACAATGAAAGAAAATAACGTATTCACATCACAATTCTGTTGCGTTCTTTTCCCTATGCCGTTAAAGGTAGCAGATGTGTTGTAAACGTGGCCAACAGATCAAAAGCTTTCTCAGTCAGAAGTTTCGTCATCCAGCTTGATAAGTCTATGACAAAGATTTTAGTAAAACATAAGTTGCAGAGTTCTACTTTCTGGTATGTTAGGCCTATACAGTTTTTTAATAAGTAATCATAATAGTTGTGAAAGCTCAACTTGTCTCAAAGTACAGGGACATCATTTTATTTTTACTTCAATTTTTATTGTACCCGAGTTTTTGAATGTACTTCACTCCTACCCCCTCTACTAATGAAGTTCCAACTGTCCTCCACACAGAACCAAGGCCGAATATAGTAAACAGTACTGAGTTAGTGAGTATAGTACGCTCCAGAAATATGTTCGCGTTTTCCAATGGCGAAAGAGTTTTCAATATTGAATCATATTTCCGCACAGGTACTGTCGTCCGTTTGCCTACGTCGCATCCGATTTCCCCCTCCTGCTTCTGCTCGCCCCTCTGTAAAGGCTAGTGGCTGAGCTGTCTTAGCTCTTTTCTGAAAACATTAATTTCTGTTAGGAATTGGACGTCTACGTAATATTGTACAACTATTCAAAATAACTTAAATAAAAGGACTCGTTAACTAAGTAACTGTCACGTGATTTCCTCCCTTTCCACGATCCTGCGGCATAACCGCTTGGACGGACAGTAGACAGCATGTCTGAGTAATTTTATCTTTTCGGGTCGGGCAGAAGTGAAGATTGAATTTACAGTACGTAAGGTACTCTTTTATAGAGTAGGTACAGAATTATTTCAACATGACTTACCTACTAGTACGAAGGACGAAACTGGTAATTGGAATTAGATGCAATAGTCTATAGTGCGATAATACGCACAAAGGAACTGAAGCCTGTATCGAAATGAACGGCCTCCTTTTTCAAAATTGTGTTTAAATATCCATATTATGATTATTTTTCAATTTAACTTCATTCTCTATAATGTACGCTTATGAGCTGTAGACAGTATAATATACACTGCATAATGAATACACTTGCATGGATAACTCAGTTCGTGAGTAAAAACACTTATTGTTAATACTGTACTGTATTTTGATTAAACAAAAACCTAATGAAAATTATAAAATTTCAAATTGCGATATTTCCTAGTTTACGTAAATGAATGAAGTACTTTTCTTCCCTCCTATACCTAGTAAACTGATTCGTTTGTGTTTTACGTCAGTATCATCGAATTCCAGTCGTGGAAGGGGGTAGCAAACGGTGTTTCCGGTTCTCAACCGTTAATCGAAAGGTATAGATAGCCAGGTTAATATTAGAAATGTTAGTAAAATAAAATTATGTCCCTGTACTTCTTACTTATACGAAACATGACATGAATACAGAATACAGACGGAATAAGAAATGAATGTGTATTGGAAAGAGTGGGTGAAGAAATAATGATGCTGAAACTGATCAGGAAGAGAAAGAGGAATTGACTGGGTCACTGGTGAGAAGAAACTGCCTACTGAAGGATGCACTGGAATGAATGGTGAACGGGAGAAGAGCAGCAGCGGCTGGTGGTCAAAATAATGAGTGTGCTACAATCTCTATATCGGCCTACTGTATACACTTATATGCATTTATCTTAATTTGGGACTCGCCTAGTGACGAAATATGGAGTTCCTTCCTACTACAGAACTTGTCAATTACACTGATGTTAAACGTTAAACCCCTCCATCCTGGACATTATACTCTTTTCTATTGACAGTATTGCAAGAGCAGTGAGGCGATCCTGGGACATAGTGTTCCTTAAAAACGTTTTTATACGTTTCAAGCAAGAAAAACATCTTTCTGGCTCAGCAGTGGTCATTGGTGTTGTAACCAAAATATTTAACAACTTCGTTACTTCACAGAATGGATCCCGTGAATTGTTGGAGACTATGTTTTGCAACAATTGAACAGCCGTCTATATTTCGGAAGTCGGATCTTCCGTATAGAACTCCAAGTTGTGTCTTTAACATTCTTTTGTTCAGTACAGTATAGCTGTTGACAGCAACTTCAAGTTCGCGTTCAGGAAAATTATGCAAAAAATTGTCAAAAAATTTGCTGTTTAACAATTTTGTTGCGTCTAGGTAGCTTAAAGATTGGAAACGATGAGTAGTTTCCTGAATTATACGGTTACATACCTCCTTGGCATCAATTTTCTGGGATTCAATTTTCCGTCGCTTGCTGACTGATTCAGGAGGAACCTCAAAAAACTGATAGATGGCAGCAGCAGTCGAACATTTGAATTACCAAATATATTGTACATAGTTCCGAGTTCCTCCACAAACAAGCATTCTTTTCTTACGCTTTACTTTTGCAATCTCGAAGCTGTGATGTGCTGAAGCTTGCTACAGCACTTCCCCGCGTAAAAATAGCCAATCAGAGCAGTTATTTCAGCTTCGCACATGCGCATTAACTGTCTACATTTTCATGTAAGTTTTGAGTAGCACAACGAACCCCCTGAGGCACCAAAGAGCGAAGAGCGAAGACTAAACACTCCAAAACGCGTCATGAACATAACAACGGGAAATTGTCAAATGGCAGATCAAATACTATGGTATTGCAAACACTCTATTTGAGCAAAAATTATCATTGTGCTGTAGCACTGTAGCACATGAGGACGGGCCGCCCCTGGAGAAGAGTTCGTGGCAGAGGAAGATATCAGATGTTAGACGACATTAAGATTATATGGATCATATGCGGAGACTAAGAGGAAGGCAGAAAATAGGAAAGACTGGAGAATGCTGGGTTTGTCCTTGGACATAACACTATGAACGAATGAAATTAGAGGTGGCCGATATTTCACAAACCGATATTTTGTCACAGGTATTTTTTTGTCACAGATAAACCTGTGACTGATGACGCGAAATATCTGTGACAAAATATCGCTATCGAAATCTGCTCCGTATTCAGTACTCTGTGACTGTTGCAACGTCTGCGACTGATATTTTCTCCTCTACGTCGTGGGTTTGCGCATGCGCATGATACAATAACAGCAATCTGGCGACAATAACAGCAATCGGGCGGTGGTATTTGATTATTTTTTCGTGATATTTTATTCAATATTATTTTTTTCAAAGTGATGATGTGTTGCAAAGTTATTAGCGGCATTATAATAATATAATCATGAATCTGACATTTTGTTTTCATATTAAGTCTGAATATATGTTTTACAAATATTTTATATATTCCCCCGAGAGCTTCACATTTTCATATTACTGTGAATATATATTAATGTATAAGATTTTCCACTCAATTTTTACGCAGTAACAATATTTTTTTTAGTTATACTATTAATTACAAACAGAATAGTTACAGGAGCCTACATTATTTTAATAACTTTACATGTACTTCTCTCATTTATGTATGATCCAGTTTTAATGTATAGCTCTAACACGAACAGTGCAGGGTAGTATTAATTAAAATAATTAAACTTAAAATAAAATTATTTGTAATAAGTTCATTACCGGTATATTGTTTATGATTATTAACTCTTAGGAAATCGCACAGTGCTTCCTAACATTGGTACTCGTGTGGGGTGTTATTTCACCCAAATAGGCCTAATCAATGTTCTAAACTTGATATTTAGTGATATTTATCTAGATATTGTTAAAATCATCAACTTGCAAGTAATTTTAAACTTTTAAATATAATAATATGGGGTAGTTAGCAAAAATTGTCAATTTTATAAATTCCAAAAAGATCTGACATCTAGCAGACACTGTTCCAACAAATCGTTTTCATTGCCCTTGCACACTTTTAAAATAGACCTACACTTACACATAAATGGGATAATTAATTACATTTGAAAATAAGGGGTATCAAACGTAAATCATGTTAGTTCACTCCGTGTCACTGAACGTTATGCTCTTCCGAACTTTCGAAGCATTTCTCACAAGCCGACAACAGCACCTATAGAATTAAAACCGAACGAGATAAAACTTATTTGGCTAAACTAACCTTGAGGTAGTTTCCTTCGTATTCCCCTTATACACCTTGCATATACGAATCTGTGACAGGTTAGGTTAGGTTTGGTTAGTTTAGGCTTTGTTATGCCTTGGATATACGATCAACTGCATCTCCACAGACAATCAAATTCAACGATTTTCACTTCCGAAATCACCGAAACTACCTCAGCGCTAGTTTAACCCGAGGAACTGTCTCTCCACAAAAAAAATCCCTTATAAATGCAATGATTTTCACATCCGAAATTGCCGAAACTACTTCAGCGCTAGTTTCACCATCTTATTATAAATGATATAGTGATTACACGATTTAAATAATAATAATAATAATAATAATAATAATAATAATAATAATAATAATAATAATAATAATAATAATACCATTGGTTACCAATACTTTCTCTTGTGTAATATCCTGTCTGAACAACTGTCTTGTTCTGTAATTATTTTCTATTCTATTGTTTTTCCGAATACTTATGTTTCGTTAATTTTTATTCTGACTCAATATTATAATGTTAATGCAAGACTTAAAATAATTTATCGATTATATTATATACAATAAAAAGGATCAATTTTTAAAACGATTAGGATAATCACATAACCTCAATTTCTCCGTACCCAACTACATTAAAAATTATCAACTGATTCCAGATCTACAATCAACTACGATATAACCTCTTGGTATATAAGGTTAACTTTTTACATGTTACTGTTCAGTTAGATTAGTATTTATTTGTTAATGGTACATGTACATAATTTATTTGTTGGATTTTCCCATATAAACCACTGAAGTGTGGCGTGTATAGAGAAATCGTATTCACATTGCACTGCTCTTCAATATTTCCTGTTAATTTTTATCGGTGTGACAAAATATCGGTATAATTCATGCATATTGTGCTTACTTAGCGATATAAAATATCGGTGTGACAAAATCACAGATAAAAGTCACAGATATTTAATTGTCACAGTCACAGTTGTCACAGATACTTGAAAATATCGTTTAAGCTCAACTCTAAATGAAATGCTCTTTAAAACCAATTAATTATTTGATTCATGCTTAATAATGAAATAACAAACGGCTGCTGCAATAAGTGACAAAGCAAATGCATCTGAATACTGTTACAGGCTGTCGGTACAATTCCCTATTATTTCTATTGTTTTGAGAAAGCGGCAAGTGCTGGAGTTGATTTTATTTCAATAATTGACGGTGCAAGGTGATGGCATAAGAAAAATGAATATATCAGGTGGCATTCTAACTCTTTTGATATACTGTACTGCAATTCTTTGATTTAAATCTATTACTTCATACTGATTCACTTCACAAAAGCAACGTATCTACAGATATGGCAGACGTCGCTCTATTCTAGTTATAAAATCTCCAACATGACAGAGATTTAGGAATATCAGGTGGAACTGAAACACGGTTGTAGGCCCATATGTCTCCGCCTCTCCTGCATATTCAGGAGTCTTCTTCCTTTTATGGTAGTTGCTGCGTACATCTGGTTGTTACGTGTTCTTACTGGACACAATTAATGCTAAACATCAAGCTCGTCTCGGCTTATTGCCTTGTCCTGCAAGATCCCTAGCAGCGCAAGAAATGCTTGTCCAAATTAACACCACAATTAGAAGTTACGCCCTGCAGCACAATTCCAGTTTTTATACTTGTTGGTAGAAAGTGAAGACAACTGGCTACCAAGTGTTAAACTATGCTTCCTGCATTAAAACCGAGTGTTTGCCCACACTGTCCTCTACAGCAGCACATCGCAGACGCTACAAAAACCTGTCCAGCCCAAATATCCTTGCCACGATTTAGGCCAGATTTAAAAAGATAAATTACATTACATGTAATTCACATTAACTCAGTTGGATGTATGTATGTATGTATGTATGTATGTATGTATGTATGTATGTATGTAATTTTAATTTAATTTTAATTTTTTGGGGTTATTTTACGACGCTGTATCAACATCTAAGGTTATTTAGCGTCTGAATGAAATGTAGGTGATAATGCCGGTGAAATGAGTCCGGGGTCCAGCACCGAAAGTTACCCAGCATTTGCTCGTATTGGGTTGAGGGAAAACCCCGGAAAAAATCTCAACCAGGTAACTCGCTCCAACCGGGATTCGAACCCAGGACACCTGGTTTCGCGGCCGGACGCGCTGACCGTTACGCCACAGGTGTGGACTGTATGTATGTATGTATGTATGTATGTATGTATGTATGTATGTATGTATGTATGTATGTATGTATTAAAATTCCATGGTATTCATACATTGCTTCACAGCTAGAATATGGAACAAGTCAAAAAACTTAATACTATTATAAAGTCTTAATTTACAGTCACAGTCTAGATGAAATATATACAGACGAGATTTACAATATAGTCTACTAGTACAACACAAAGTTTAAGTATCAATTTCATGAAGCGTTATTGAATGTCGTGAATTCACCTACAGAATAGAAGACGTGAGAAATTAGGTACTTCTTTAATTTGGCCCCAAATAATTTTATGTTTTGAGTTTCATTTTTTATATCGATGGGCACGCTACTAAAAATGTTTACTGCTAATCTAACGCACTCCTTTTTGATAGCACGATAGACTTGCCGATGGAGTATGAAAGTCATTTTTGACGTGTATTTATGCTATGAACTGTTGAATTAGTTACAAAGTTTTCACGATTACATACGAGGAAGATTATTAATAAAAAATTGTATCTTTGTAGATGATGATATAATCTTTTATACATTACTTTTTCAAAGATTTTGGAGAAGACTGGTAGAAGTGATATGGGTCTGTAATTTTCTGGAGACGTTGTTTCTCCCTTTTTGGAGATAGGAATAACCACTGAATATTTTAATCTCTCGGGGAATATACCATTGAACATTGAATAGTTACATAAATAACTTAGTGGCCCAGCTATAATATGTGAACTCGCTTTTAATATCTTGCTTGTATGTATGTATATGTACCATACATACTCTGCTATAACGTTTGTCAAGATATTTGGTGCAGTTCGGGAAATATACCGAAGTTGTGTGGAGTCGGAACCTTCTTAGCGTCTCGCTGCCAGCCCCCACCACGGATCATTAATGTCTCCCAGTGTAAGCAGGTCTTTACCCCCACTCCAGCTGAATCATGCTGCACTACAATCTCATCGTTAGCATGATTCCACTCGAGCACACACAACCTGCTCGAATCACGTGTATAAACATGACGTCATATGAAATTGCGCTCGAAATTCCTTAGTTTAATTTTTTGCCGAACAAAATTGTTTGCACTGTTTCACGATTTCTAATTAAAAATAAAATATTTTTGCATGTAATGAACGCTTTTGGTTGGTTTGAAATACAATAACGGGAATAACTAGTATAAATTTTAAATCATTACAGGAAGAAGAAGAAGAAGAAGAAGAAGAAGAAGAAGAAGAAGAAGAAGAAGAAGAAGACCATGATTATGATAACTTGGACTATAAAGGCAATTATTTCTTCCTGAAATGGCTTAACACGCCTGTCAAATTAGGTATATTCTCTGCACGTCATTGTAAAGTATATATTGTCTGCTTGAAAGTTCTCATCGGTTTATTGCGCATACGGAACTTATGTAGTTTCACCATGTACGGTGAACCTATACCTAAAATTCCAAAGGGCTATTCGGCTAATTCGCCGCGCATGCTTAGACACTGGTCAAAAGTTTCGAGCACATTATAGCTCTTCTAGTCTTCTACTCACAAAGATACCAGTCAAATCACTGTTCATAAAATGAATGATTTGCAAACGGAAAGGAATTTTTTTCGATAGACGTAATCGCGTGTTGATATAATCTTAACATTCCATAATTATCTGAAAATGTAATCGGTTAGTAGTTCGGAACTTTGAAAATATTAATCATAATATTCGGTTGCGATACCCAATACGATACTATGTTTGCAGTATCGATACCAGTGAAATATTGTATCAAAAGTATCGAGTAGGCTACTTTAATACTGAGCATCGAAAAGAAAGTATCGATACTTTACTAATATCGGTATGGCGATACCAATGCTCTTAACATAGATAAGAGAACTTCCTATTATGATATCTGATATAAATATTTTGGTCATAGCATTTCTTACATGTAATGATGGACTTCATATTTTCACGTATATGGTGCCACCATTTTAACAATCATTACAAATAAAACTTTTTTGCAGTGTACTTTATTAAAACTACCCTGATCCCACTAGCTATCTCCCCTCTTGTATGCTCAGTCCATTGTCTATTTAATACTTATCCTACTTTGTTATTGCTATTCATTATTTATTCACCAGTTCATATATATCTTACTGTTTATGGCCTACCAGTTCACATCTATAGCCGATTCGTTATTCAGTTCCCTATTTACTATAACAACTTACTTGCACCACCGATAGTTCCTACTTTCTATTATGTAAATCGGTAAAATGTATACTTGTAACACAAAATTAATTACATTTGAACAAAGCCATCAATATTATGTAGCACGTAAACACACCAGCAGCATCTGTCCGCCAACATTAGGTTGTTACGCTATTTTTAGTTGGTTATTTAAAGACGATGTATCAACTACTAGGTTTAGTGCGATGGAATTGATGATAGCGAAATGATATTTGGCGAGATGAGGCCGAAGATTCGTCAGAGATTACCTGACATTCGCCTTAAGGGTATATGTACGTGAGCGACCAAAAATATTATCAGAAAATGCAGGTTCTAAATTTCTAAAATTTTATAAGGAAATGAACTCACAATTGGCAAAAATTACAAGGTACCACAACAAGACTTATTAGAATTTAAATATATGATAAAAGTATAAAGAAGGATACTAATAATATTTTTTTTAGAATTCACTTTTTACTTTAAATTAAATTTTCCAAAACTCGAACATTTTCACACATTATTTCATAACTCCACAATTATTAGGGATAGAATTGTGAAATTTTGTACACTGATTTGACATGTATTTATGCAAAAGACGGACTACAGTAATGCCCATTTCTTTGAACATACAAAAATTATGTCACAAAACATTATGTAAATTTTAATATATTTCATATAGAACAAATAAGAATTAATTGTATTAAAATAAACAACCCTACATGTCTGAGAGTAGCCTACTTTTCAGAAATAAGTGTTTATTACATGCAGGAAAAATATTAAAGATGTCGGAGAGACCATAACAATGTTATGGTTAGCCAACGATGTAACTGCAGAATTTTTTTTTTCATACTTTGATAAAACTGGTTTGAAAAATATTATTAGTAACCTTTTCTTATACTTTTATAAGATATTTAAGTTCTAATCGAGTCTTGTTGTGGTACCTTGGAATTTTTGTCCAATTGTGAGTTCATTTTCTTACAAAATTTTAGAAATTTAGAGTCTGCATTTTCTGATAATGTTTGTGGTCGTTCACGTACATATACCCTTAAGGTTGAGGAAAACCTCGAAAAAACCCAACCAGGTAATCAGCCCAAGCGGGAATCGAACTCACACCAGAGCGCAGCTCCGGATAAACACGCAAACGCCTTTGCCGACTGAGCTACGCTGGTGGCTTACACTATTTCAAGCCGGACAATTTCCTTGTTGCTTTCTTCGCTCTCTTGCTTAAAACATTGAAAGCTGCACATGTATTGCTCACTCATTAGCCACCAGCTTATCATATGTAATTCGTAAAGGCTGGTTCACAATAAACCGGGAACGGAAACGACAACGAGAACGGAAACGTTAAAATAAATGTATTTAAATGTGAGCATTCACAATAGTTAATTGTGAACGTTCACATTTAAATACATGTATTTTAACAATATTTCCGTTCTCGTTCTCGTTGTCCTTTCCGTTCCCGGTTTATTGTGAACCAGCCTTAAGTCGTCTGACGTTTTCCTTTCTTTTCCGTGTATGTCCAGTTACAATTTTACGTAATTCGTAAAGTCTGGTACACAATAAACCGGGAACGGAAACGACAATGAGAACGGAAACGTTAAAATAAATGTATTTAAATGTGAGCATTCACAATAGTTAATTGTGAACGTTCACATTTAAATACATATATTTTAACAATATTTCCGTTCTCGTTCTCCTTTCCGTTCCTGGTTTATTGTGAACCAGCCTTAAGTCGTCTGACTTTTACTTTCTTTTCTGTGCACGTCCAATTACAATTTCAATATTCTCACCGAGATTTCAAGCTGGATCTACGACGTAGAAAACCAGTTATTCACTAACGGTTCATCTTTAGAATTTGCTGTAAATAAGCAATGACTGTATAGGAAAGTCCCCATAAATCCATCCCAATTTCAATCTTCAATTAGCTGGTCACCAATTTCCTTGAATCTAAAAATGTGTCAACGGAAAACAATGCACTCTGCGACAGTGTTCACCGATGGGGAATTACATGACTGAACCTGCATCTAAAGCAACGAAACGACTCCAACCTTAATGTAATGTTTACTTTCACTCCAAGTCTAGGAGTCCAGCGTAGTAAAGCTGTCGCAATTGTGTCTTTATACATCGTCCTCGACCACCATCAACCTTCTTCCTTCCTGCTTTTAATGTCCCATTACTCTTAGCCGTGCCACCTGCCTTATATATTACAAGAACACATTTTATGTCTACCGTTATATGTACGATCATTTTCAAGGAAAATTTTCAAGTCTTTACAGCACAATAGGAATTGTCACTTATTTCTTTGTCGTAGAGTTATTCCGCTTCTTTCGCTTTTATTTCACCAATTTTCTATCATTCACAACCATCGTACCACCACCATAACAGCAATGGATGCACACTTATAATAAATTATACCATATTCCCTAGGAAATCAATTTCACGGAAATAAATTGAAATGGTACTGATGACTGATACCATACAATGAAAAAAAAAAAAAAAAAAAGAATACGAACACAATGGTGGGACACAGACTTATACAGCAAAATACAATTAAATTACTCGAAATGAGTACTAATTAAGTGAACATGATTTAAAGACAGTTTTTTTTTGGCCTTTCTTAAAATCCTGGGTGTTCATTTCAAAATGTGTCATGACGTCACTGTTGTTGGGTCACCGATTTGAAGCGAGTTTCAGCTTATATGTTAGAGAAGTTGCCTATTATTTAAGGCGTTCTTCAATCTGAACTTGAGAACGTGTACGGTATAGGCTAACTTGAACGTCGTAGCAACAGATGGCGGTCTGTACGGTCTGTGTGCTACCATAACTAGAGTCGGGCAAACAGCCTCTTACTCCCGCTCGTCTCGTAGGCGAGACTGGCTGGCCGATAACGCCAGTTCCGAGAATCGTAATCTCGAGATTGGCACTCTCGGGAACGAGGAATACCGGGTCCCGGCCTGTTATCGCACGGCCGACTTATCGTTACGAAATGCGTACACTGACTGCCGGCTTAATTGCCGCTCATCACTGAAATTCGTGACTCTTTCTGAAATATTAATGTTCATAAAGTAATTTAAAAAGGCACAGCAGTGTGGTATGCAATAATACAGCACATTATGATTGTCGACATTCTTACAGAAGTCACACTATTTTAATGAACTACTTATTGCCTTTCTGGAGAAGCAAAATAATGCAGCACTTTCAGTCGTTACCTAATCCTAAGCTAGTCTAAAACAATAAAACGTTATGGTTGGAGCTATGATATACTTTCTCGCTATCAGCATTTCGTTGACATTGCATATTTAATCATTCGATAGTGTTTTGTATACGCTATAGTAATGGATAACACACGACTGTATTATTATATTGCGCGTTCACATCTGGATGTTTCGTTGTTATGCAACGGCATCTTCATCAGCATGGGTAATTATTGTGCTGTGTAAGGACGAAATAAAATAATTAATATTTATTTATATTATAAAGGACCAAAGACTCTGGCAAAAGATATTTTTGTTTCCCAACTGATAAAATGCTGCATGTGAAATGGAAACACTTTTGCAAGAGGAAGGACAGAATTACGAAATAGAGTAGATCCTTTCACAAATTGATCATAATTACTTACAAATGCATTTTAAGGAACCCGGAGGTTCATTGCCGCTCTCACATAAGCCCCCCATCGGTCTCTAACCTGAGCAAGATTAATTCAGTCTCTACCATCATATCCATTTTTATATTATCTTCCCATCTACGTCTCTGCCTCTCCAAACGTCCTTTCCCTCCGGCCATCCAACTAACACTCTATATCCATTTCTGGATTCGCCCATACATGCTAGATGTTCTGCCCATTTCAAACCTCTGAATTTAATATTCCTAATTATGTCAGGTGTAGTACAATGCGTGCAGTTCTGCGTTGTGCAACTTCCTCCATTCTCCATCCCTCTTAGCCCCAAATATCTTCCTAAGAATCTTATTCTCGAACACCCTTAACCTCTGTTCCTCAAAGTGAGAGTCCAAATTTCACCACCATACAGAACAACCGGTAATGTAACTGTTTTATAAATTCTAACTTTCAAGTTTTTTGAGAGCAGGCTGGGTGACAAAAGCTTCTCAACCGAATAATAACAGGCATTTCCTCCCATATTTATTCTGCGTTTCCTCCTGAGTGTCATTTATATTTGCTTTATCATAACAACAGAGAATAAAAGAGAGTTATTATTATTATTATTATTATTATTATTATTATTATTATTATTATTAAATTAGTTACTTTACGACGCTTTATCAACTGCTATAGCTATCTAGCGTCTGAATGAGATGATAATGCCAGCGAAATGAGTCCAGGGTCCAGCGCCGAAAGTTACCCAGAATTTGCTCTCAGTGGGTTGAGGCGAGAAACCTCAGCCAGGTAAAGGCTGGTTCACAATAAACCGGGAACGGAAACGACAACGAGAAATAATCTATACTAATAATAAATCTGTAAGCGAAATTTTTCTGGTAATTTTCGCTTTTCCAAAAATAATTGGTCCTAACATATATAATTAATTAATTATCCTGAAACCGAAAATCGCTTTTTTGAAATTTTTGTTTGTATGTCTGTCTGTCTGTCTGTCTGGATGTTTGTTACCTTTTCACGCGATAATGGCTGAACGGATTTCGATGAAAATTGGAACATAAATTAAGTTCGTTGTAACTTAGATTTTAGGCTATATGGCATTCAAAATACTTTATTTAAAAGGGGGGGTTATAAGGGGGCCTGAAGTAAATAAACCGAAATATGTCGCTTATTATTGATTTTTGTGAAAAATGTTACATAACAAAAATTTCTTTAAAAATGATTTCCGATAAGTTTTATTCCAGGCAAAATTTTGATAGGACTGATATTTAAGTCTGTCTGTCTGTCTGTCTGTCTGGATGTTAGTTACCTTTTCAGGCGATAATGGCTGAACGGATTTCAGTGAAAATTTGAATATAAATTAAGTTCGTTGTAACTTAGATTTTAGGCTATGTAGCATTCAAAATGCTTTATTTAAAAGGGCGGTTATAAGGGGGCCTGAATTAAATAAACCAAAATATCTCGCTTATTATTGATTTTTGTGAAAAATGTTACATAACAGAAGGTTCTTCAAAAATGATTTTCGATAAGTTTTATTCCAGGCAAAATTTTGATAGCTCTGATATTTAAGGATATAAAAGAGTTTTAAAATAACAATACATTTCCACCGCCGCCTCAGATTGTAGCGTCGTTGTTCCGTAACTGCTATGTGCAAACTATTAAATTTTTTAGTAGGAAGAAAAACAAATTTATTCGTTCTATGGCAGTAGTGCATAGAAGATCGTGAATTTTTACATTTTTACACAATCAACTCTATTAATTTGGAGTGATTTATTAAAGGATGCATTCAAGACTAATTTAGAAAAATGTTAAACGAGTTATATTTGCACCAAATGAGTGGTCTCTGGATCAAAATGATAGCATTTTAATTATTTAAATACAATTTAAATTAAGTAACATATTAAACGATTTATTCTTCTATCAAACACGAGTGTTCCCTGGACCCAATGTTCTATTTTAATTATGTAATTACTTCATATTTATTTCTAATAAGTGCAGCGGAGCGCACGGGTACAGCTAGTGTTAAAATAAATGTATTTAAATGTGAACATTCACAATTAACGAGAAGATTAACGGGAACGTGAAAGTTAATTGTGAATGCTCACATTCAAATGTACTTATTTTAACAATATTTCCGTTATCGTTGTCGTTTCCGTTCTCGGTTTATTGTGAACCAGTCTTAACTTGTCCCAACCAAGATTCGAACCGGAAGCCGATCGTTTCACAGTCAGGTGTGCTAACCGTTTACTCTACAGCGATTATTATTATTATTATTATTATTATTATTATTATTATTATTATCATTATATCATTATTATTAGTAGTATTACTGTTATCATCATCATTATCGTAATCATTAGGATGATTAAGATTATGATTATCAGGATTATTATGATGGTTATTATTTATTACTGTCTTGTAAGTTATCATTAGGTACAAGTATTAGAAATCTGATTAATTCTTAATTTGTTATTCTCGTTCCTATAACATAGGATAATTATTGTAAATCATATAGGCCTATATAATTTTATATTGTAACATGGCTAGAATACGATAATGATTGTTCTGTAACAATAATTTATAACGTGCACACCAATAGAAAGTGTAGTTTTCTATAGTATAGGCTGGTTCAGAATAAACCGGGAACGGAAACGAGAACGGAAATAATGTTAAAATAAATGTACAGTATTAAATGTGAGCATTCAGAATAGTTAATTGTGAATGCTTACCTTTAAATACATTTATTTTAAAAATATTTCCGTTCTAGTTCTCGTTGCCGTTTCCGTTCTCGGTTTATTGTGAACCAGCTTTTAATATTTTCATGTTTCATATCATTGTGCTACAAACAATTTTTTTATTTAGTTGCTATAAAAGATAGCCTAATTACTATAAAGTGTAAACCATCTTGGACTATATAGCCTCATTTTCAACTATCTTTATTAAAATATCAATTAATACTATCCGTCCAATAACGAGTTTTCATGCGTTGAAAGGTTCCGTACAAATTTTACGGAACAAACGTTTGAGTCATGAGTCCTGCGTTAACAGGTTAACTCGCAGTTATTCGAGAACCAGTAAAAATTTTGAGTGGCCATCACTTTTAAAAGTAATTTCCATCCTTTCTCAACATTTCTCTCGCTTTGACCTCCCATCTAACGTGAAAAACAAAAAAGTTTTCAAAGGTGAAAGGTGAAGTTGCAAATGTCTATTCTGAACACATCAATCTCCATCGAAGTTAATATTTTTTTTCTCACTTTCAAAAAAATATTTTCAGTTCGATTTTTTTCCTATGTTTTCCTTAGACATTGAGCTATCAATCCAAAAAATTACAGCGCGATTGATTAAGTATTATAGGAGCTACGACATGATATATATTTAAAGAACCGGGAAATGCATAAGCCAATGCTTCCTATAGGAGCACGGCCCGAGCGATATTGCTTGCTTATCAGTACAACAGTCCCGCATAGACGTCCGAGACTGTCGGGAGTGATCTAGTATCGGTAATCTCGGGAGCAAGAGAATCTCGTGTTCTCTATCAATGAGTCATTTGGCTACGTTAGGTACTCGCGCACTGGGCGAGACTGCGGTGATTACGCAACCGAGAACGGGCGATAATATGAGGCAGTCTGCCCGACTCTAACCATAACCTCTTTCGAACTGTGTTTTGCGCCGGCAAGTCGTACGCAGGGTATTTGTTATCATCGGTTGCGTACGGTAACATTCCACAACACAAATCAAATGCTCCGTGTCCATGTTGACCGTCGAAGTTAATGTCAACAAATACGTAAGTAATCGTCTTAACCCTCTCCCCATATCCCGACAGTACGTATTTCCAAACAGTTCACATTCCTGCCACTACCGGCGTTACCGTACGTATCGGTACGTACTCTTCAGAATGAACGCCGTACTTGCTAGGCAACTTCTCTGCCTCTTAGGTTATACACCTCTGCGGTAGTGTAGGAAGATTGAATTCTCTAGGCTCATCAGCTAGCCACATGACGGCATACAGCGAGCCATGACACATTTTGAACTGAACATCCAGTAGTTACTGTGCTCCAACCACGAGAAAGTCTCTGCCGGATGAGACGAAGCTGGGTAATGCTGTGAATGAATGTTGATGTCATAACATGTCATAAGGTCACACACGTGGGTACTCGTATCTCTATTGGCTCGCTCTCACAGCACAAACAATAACATTGATACACACATGTTTATACTACCCTAGTTACAAAATTAGATCACTGTTAATCTCCTGGTCTTTTAATCTCTCCATACAGGAAATAACAAATGCAGGAGAGCGCATGGTTTTTAAACATACGTTATAACGATAATATTATCTATCTACTTCGCTCCAATAGATGACGCAATAGTAAGCACATTCCTTTCACGGTTGATCTCCTGGTTGGAGAACAGTATTAGGATTAATAAGTAGGCCTATGGCCAGAACTTCTACGTTTCACTCTTTACTCTCTACATTTCTTCATATTATCGCCGCGGCCTCATGCTTAACATGCCGGCATCATACAATAACGTGCGGTGTGCTTTAAAACCATAATTTTGCCGACCGATTGTTGCTCTGTAGGTTTCACTCTAAGCGTCACGTCTACTTCCTCGACAAGAATAAGCACTAGTTTGTTATATTGTTAAATGGCTATTATTATTATTATTATTATTATTATTATTATTATTATTATTATTTCATATAGGAGTACATTGACATTCTTAAACAGACGCGATACGGAATGCGTTACGATTTTGCGATAAATGTTTTCATTGCGTTCAATGATTGTGTTCACACACACGCGATTATCGCAACATGCGTTATTATCGCAGCAAGTAGAACGCGACGATTCTGCGTTCTATTCTCCCGGAGATGTAGATCGCGAGAACGCCACGCGTTTATTTTGATGCTGGGTTGAAGTGTGTCATTTATGGATCCATCTTCAAAGGAAGAAGAACTTCTCTTTCTTGGATGAGAATCGTCGCAGGCAAAGCAGGTGCAGGTAAGTCCATGGCAGTCATGTATGGTTAAGATAAACAATATAAAAAGGTATAAAGTGATGATTTAGCTTTTCTTTGCCAAGAACGTGAAATAAATAACAAGTACGCCTACCCGATTATAAACTTTCTTTTTTTTTTAATTTGCTCTTTTTGTTGCAGGAGGTTGTGGATTCACAAGTTAAATGCCACAAGGGAAGAAAAAGATTAATTTTATACCTTAGTTCAACAACTAACCTTAGCACTGCTAACCTTGAAGAGCCTACTAGTAAAGAATTTCAATGTTTAGAGTACCCATAAAATAACGAATTTTAATGTGAAGTAAATTCAGTAGTAATTTATTCTAAACATACCTACGTCTAATGATTTACTTACATAAGTATATCTAGAGTGTGGTAAGATATTGAAAGTAATAAAACTCCGACAAACAAATTACATAACTTTTTGTTTCCACATACTTTATTAATTTTATATTTCTGCACAATTATTTATAATAGTATACAAGCATTTTGCAATTTGCACAAATAAATGTTTTTTCATTTGTGAATTTTTGCGACAATTATTTATTTTCTAGCGTAAACCCCGCGTAAGTCTACAAGCCAGTATGACATCAAATTATAAATAAATAATTGCACTTATTGTTTACATCTAACTTTGTAGCTATCTCCTTCCATTTCTTCTCCTTTTCCATGCCAAGGATTTTCCTTTACGAACTCGATAAAAAATTCCACGTTCGTTTACAAGTAATCCGAAATCGCAATCTGTGAGCACAAGTGATATACACCTGCTGAAGGTAACTGGTCTTTGCGCTGTGGCTGGAAAACTAAAACCCGCATATGTGGTCACCCATTACGATACTCTGATTGGCTGGGGACGTTAGAATATCGTATATCGCGGACGCGCCAGTTTGGGCACCTCTTCGCGACAGTGCGATATTGCTTTATCGCGAAATCGTAACGCTATCGTAACGCATTCCGTATCGCGTCTGTTTGGGGAGGCCTTAACTCTTAATAATAATTTTTAATCACATATCTTAATGTTCGTCCTCAGCACAAGTGATTGCAACGTCGGTTTTAGTCCATTGGATTAGACAAGTAGGTGTCATTTAATAATTGAAGCAGCTTATTGCTGCAATATTGAAATTGAGGCGAGTGATTGGTGCGGCGACACAAGAAATTGAAAACAATAAAACAATTAAATTTTAAAGACCTGCCGAAAGTTATGCACGAGGCCGCTCAAAGACCTGCCGAATGTTAAACATGAGAGCGCGGCGAATATACTTAGAAAATTTCAACGTCGTGGATATATGAATCCTATTGAACCTAAAACGTCTAAATGATATTTTAAAAAATTCAAAAAAATTAATTTTACGGAGATCACAGATGCTTTTATCTTATATATTTACGCTTTTCACAAGTATTCAGTACCTTTATTACTTTGTGAATGACAATAGCGTTTTAGTTCAATTTTGCTTGACTATTAATTCTGTTGCCGGGAGGAAAAAGGTCTTAAGTCAATTTTTTTGTGAAAAATGAGAATTTTATATATTCTGAAAGCGGAAACAATTCTCTACACTCTGGTAAAATGGTTAAAGTCAAATAAGACTCCTGACTGGATTTATAGAGCGTTACCTAATGTCTAAGTACTTTTTGAATCGAATAAAGGACTTAAGAATATTTATTTTAATACTTTATTCCTTTTTATATTCTAAAAATCTCATTTTCACAAAAAAATTGACTTAAGACCTTTTTCCTCCAGGCCACAGAATTAAAACATTACTTAAATGAAATCATTTAATACGCATCCAAATAAAAATATGAATTTCCATCCTATCTATAACCCAAAATGATTGAAGACATTCGATTTCGTATAAATGACTGTAATTTTAATAAGTATACGTTATGTCATTGTTTGCACGATCATATCTTTTATTGTATTTACAGCCATTGTTGTTAGGCCTTGAATGTTAGAATTTCCACACAGAAACTTGTTGCTAGAGAAACCATTTTCCATAACGTAAAACTGTACTAAAATAGACCCTTTACAGCGCACTTATTGTTACTTAGTTACCATCACAGTATAGTTTTGCGAAGGTTTTGGAATAATATTGTTCTACATTTTCAATGCAAAACATATAGTATTTGCAATTTTAGAAATACGAGGCGCATCCAGGAAGTTTCCCAATTTTTTCCCCTTGAAAGTAAACGTAATTAGCCGTGTCAATTGCGAATGCGTAACAGATCTATGACGTATCAATCATATGCCAGCCGGACAGGTCCCGCCTGGTGCCAGTAGCGTGGCAGCAGTGGTCCGAAATGGAAGCTCTTATTCCTTCTCCCGCCGCCTGCGAGGTTCGGTCGATAATAAAGTTCTTTAATGCACAAAGCATTCCGCCAATTGAAATTCATCGGCAGCTCTGTCAGGTCTATGGGCCGAACATCATGAGTAAGCAGATGGTGCGTCGCTGGTGTAGGCAGTTTTCCGAAGGTCGTCAAAGTGTCCATGATGAAGAGCGCAGTGGGCGACCGTCCCTCATCAATGATGATCGTGTTTAGCTGGTGCGGCAGTGCATCATGGAGAACCGTCGCTTCACGATTACGGAACTGAGCAGCCATTTTTCGCAGATATCGCGATCCTTGTTGCATGAGATTGTCACTAAGCACCTGCTGTTCAAAAAAGTGTGTGCCAGGTGGGTACCGAAAAACCTGACACCCGAACACAAAATGCAACGTTTAGGAGCAGCACTGACATTTCTGCAACGGTATCACGATGACGGCGACGAGTTCCTCGACAGGATCGTCACGGGCGATGAGACTTGGATTTCGCACTTCACCCCGGAAACCAAGCAGCAGTCAATGCATTGGCGGCATAGCGGATCTCCGGTCAGGACGAAATTCAAACAGACGCTGTCGGTATGGAAAGTGATGTGCACGGTGTTCTGGGATAGGAAGGGCATTCTGCTCATTGACTTCCTTCCAAGAGGTGAAACAGTGAACGCTGACCGTTACTGTGAAACAATGCGAAAATTGCGACGTGCCATTCAAAACAAGAGGCGTGGAATGCTTACTGCAGGTGTTATGCTCCTCCATGACAATGCTCGTCCACATACGGCTCGGCGCACAGCAGCTGTTTTGACGGAATTTGGCTGGGAGTTGTTTGATCACCCACCCTACAGTCCTGATCTTGCTCCCAGCCATTTTCACGTTTTCTTGCACCTCAAGAAATTCCTGTCCTCCGGTGAGCGTTTTGGCAACGACGAAGAGCTGAAGACGTCTGTCACACGCTGGTTCCATTCACAGGCGGCAGAGTTCTACGACAGAGGATACAAAAGCTGATCCCACGATACGACAAGTGTCTCAATTCTGATGATGGCTATGTTGAAAAATAGCTGAATCATTGCTGTACCTGTTGCCAATAAATGTTTTCCTGAAAGTGTGTTCTTTTTAAAAAAAAATAGGGAAACTTACTTTCTGATCCGCCTCGTATGTTCGCTCTGCTCGTTTTTCAAACTTGTCCTCGATTTTGTAAGAAGCACTTCCCAACTTTATATCATAATATACTATTTCACAATATTAGGCTATATGAAGTAGATAATTACAAAATCACTGGATTTAAGCTGATGATCAAGTTATGGGGGAAACTGTTGAAGTTTCAACTTAGTAGCCCTACCTCACGTCACATTGTACCGATTATAGCACAATAATCGCTAGACTACCGAGAACGACTCGTAAGAATGGGGACGATAAGGACAGAATCTTTCAGGTCTTACTAGAGGTGTGTGGTGGTGCATAGTAATCAATTCACGGTTGTAAATGGCGTTGTGAAATTCCCTCACATTCCATTGTCTTCAATTGATTACAGTAGTAACAATAACACACTACAAATTGTTCTTTCGTCTCCTACTTACTTTGGTAATAAAATAAAATAAAACCATCTGCCCTTCAATAAAGCGGTATGGCATAGATGCGCCCCGCGGTCAATTGGGAGGCCTAGGCATGGCATAATTGCGCCCCGAAGAAACTAGGTAGCAGAAAAGACATGGCATAGTTGCGCCCCGAAGAAATCAGGTAGCAGAAGGGACATGGCATAGTTGCGCCCCGAAGAAATCAGGTAGCAGAATGGACATGGCATACAGTAGTTGCGCCCCGATGGACATAGTACACACGAAAGTGATTGTCATAATATAAACAAATTACTTACAAATATTACAGTGATAGCTGCATTGAAATTAGGTAGACCTAGCATATGATCAATTTTACTATTTAAAATAACAGTTTTCTATCGATCACACACAATAAATTAACTGCATTTTTGGTTTGTACATCGATATCTTAACCCTACTTAGAACCATTGTTAATTATTAATATTAACTCTTTACCCTTTTCACTAAACTTAACATTCATTTTAAATTAACCTCACTATATGCCGCAGACGATGTGAAAATCATTAATAAAATGTCAAAGACTGCTAAGCCCCCATATTCCAACAGCTCACTCATTTCAATATGTCAGTTAATAAAGTACTGCCAACTTCATGGTGTTCATTTTAACGGTAGGCTATCAATAATCACTGCATAAACAGTAGAAAACAGTTAATAAAATATTGCCAACTTCATGGTGTTCATTTTAACGGTATCGATAATGAATATTAAATCGCATAAGAAATCAATAAGGTTGGTTGATTACGGGGCTCGAGTTTCCGTAGTATCTTTTTCTCTACCTATTTCATCGGGGCGCAACTATGCCATCCCCTTTTCTCTACCTGATGGGAACGGGGCGCAACTATGCCCACAAAATAGGGACCCTTTTTTATCTGCTGCATTTTATCTCACCATGAGGCGCAACTATGCCCTGCCCCAATAAGGATGACCACAAGGATCCAGAAAACAAATACATATATAAAAGTTTACAATGAAAATACATACAATAAATTCCAAAAGAAAATTAAAGTGAATCATATTACTTGAAATAGAAATGAAATTGCAAAATTTGAATTGAGTCCCTTATAATTTCTCTAAGGATTTTCTCAATATTGCAAAATGTGAATCCCTTTGATTTTAAAAGTTTATATATGTGTGTATTTGGAGATGGTACCACGAACTCCAAAAAGAAGTCCGTGTACTGACCGACGATTAGTCATGATACTGCTTGCTAAAATAGGGAATGCAAGGTTCATAGATAATTCTCTTTTCGTCATCAGTAAGTTTTGGCTGTTGTGCATCTCTTTCAAACCTGATAGTCGGGTGTAGTTCTTTTTTCTATCAATGACAACAATATCTACTCGTCTTGTTGAATCATCTTCCGAGATACAATGCACTTCTTCATGGACTTCTAATCCTTGTTGTCTTAGGATGTCAGCAAGCATTGTCCTCTCCCTGTGATGGCGGTTATTCCGCAGTAACTCAGTCTTTCGGCAGAAACCCAACACATGTCCTAGTGTTTCAGTCTCGTCACAGCCTGGGTGGCGGCAACGGGGTGTGGTGAATGCTCTATATTTTATTTCAAGGAGTGCAGTTCGGTGGCTCCTTTAAACACCCACTTACAGATTTATGACTTCCTACACAAACAACTCTGACAATTCCATCCTGTCCCCTCGTCCCAACATTGCACAGTTGCCAAAATCTTGGTGACCCTCGAAATGAGACTGACGGGATTCTTGGAATTCAGAAAAGATGCGACAACTCTGCCTCCACGTGGATTTGACGGGAGCCTGTCAATTCTTCTGAACGAAGGTTGTGATTGGTTACTAACAGGAGAAGACAAGATTTCCGTCACAGTAAGGAAGACAACATTGCACAACATTGCACAGTTGCCACAATCCTGGTGACCCTCGAAATGAGACTGACGGGATTCTTGGAATTCAGAAAAGACGCGACAACTCTGCCTCCACGTGGATTTGACGGGAGCCCGTCAATTCTTCTGATTGGTTACTAACAGGAGAGGACAAGATTTCCGTCACAGTTAGGAAGACATTTATTTATGACAACCAATTAGTAGGGGGCAGTAGAAGGTCTGTAGGCAAAGTCCTTTCTATGAAACTGCACTCCATGAAATAAAATAAGGTATACCTGAGACTGACCGTACTGCAGAAAGGTTGCACGACATCTTCACCGCATTAATATATTCAGATTGATATATTAATATATTACAACAGACTCAAAATTAAACCACTCAACGCATGCAAGTTTATACGTGTATCCCGGTTGCCAGTTTAATCCCTATGGCTGAAGCGCACGAGTATAATTAATAGGCCTAAGTGGTACAAAACCATTTTAGATCGCCGTGACGAAGAACAAAGCGTTATCAGAATTTAGTTACGCCTTTTTAGAAGTCACGTATTATACTTAGGCAGCTTACAGGCATTGAAACAACTCAGACATTAATAGGAGCTACGCATGTTCCTGGCAATGCGCCTTGAAACTAAAGAAATGTACCGCAAGCAAAACAAGGTCTGTGATCTGATGATCTGGGCATTCGACGAATCCTCTCTTATTCATATCCTTCTACAACCTGTTTTCGCTGTATCACCGTGAGTAATCTGCGTGAGGCTCGCCAAAGAGGTGTGCACTTGGCATCGGAGTCAGACAGCATGGTCCACGCACAATGCACGGCTTTGCCAAGTGCACACCTGAAATGATAATCCTGAACCAACTCAACAAACAAACTGTTCAGCATTCAATGGCATAGGTATTCTAAAATGGGACGAGGTAGGCCTACATATTCATCAGGATGTATTTTTCTTATGTGTAATATTCAGCTCTTTTACTAGAAGTAAACTATCACATTATGCCTAAAGTTGTGCTTTTGGTTACCTAGAGGCTCCAAGCAAACTGCAACAATGTAAGTAAGTATGAAGTATTGCACGACGTACACACTTCAGGTCTGCTGTTCGCGAACAGAACAAAACAAAGCTAGGCGCTTGGAGATCAGTGCTCTAATACAGGGGTCGTCAGCACAGAGCACGCTGGGGCTAGCATCTCTTACCCGCTGAAAACGCAGCGCACCATAGTGCACTGTGTAGCTGCTAGCGGGTATGCTCTCTATCTCTCCCTGCTGCACGACGGTGTACATGAGACGGCACCGCGTACTCGTTGCACATTTCAGCGAGTGCTGACGACCACTGCTCTAATAGAAAAATTTCGTAGCGAGCACTTCATTAGGAAAGAAGAAAATGCATTTTATCAGGAATAAGCACAAATTTTTCATTTGAAAAATATTTACAGTCATTCATTGTAATGTGTAATAAGAGACTCGCGAAGCAAGTACTGTAAATGATTATATTTTTACTGTGATTTATTGTAGCCTAATACTGTAATTTCCACAATTTATTTATACATATGTAAATACATACGCTGTGTCCAGTTACAGTGTTCACGTGTAAAACAAGTAGGCCTATTCATAAATTAATTAATTTCTATAATCTGTAATTAGAAACGGCGACACATGAAGACAAAAAAAGCTACACACATTTCCAAATGAACAGAAGTTGAAATATCAGGGTCGAAATATATTTTGTGCGAGATCGTGCGTATTTGCTTGGTTTCCGCACAAAACCAATTCGCGGAAAGTCTAAAATTCCACATTCAGTATTCCCAACCTAACACACATAACAATTTCCCTCTTCTTACCGCTTAAGAGACATATTGATTTTACTGCTTTAGGCTTTTAACATATTATTTTTAGAGATGTTCAATATAGTAATAATTATAAATTGGAAACTTACCACTGCAATTTCACCTAAATTGCACTGATAATTATTGTTTTTAAATATTTGCAAAAATTAAGTAAACGCTACAACTTCACTAAAGTTACTGCATTCGTGATGCAAGTAACATTAAGGAAGCCGTGAAAAAAACAACAAGATTCCAGACTCATCATAGACTGGGGGGGGGGGGGAAGACAGACATATCACGGCCTGCTGGAGTATAGTAAACACAGAAAACAACAGTGTTGAAGATAGATATTTTTGTTTTGCAAATTTGCCGTCATTGAACAGAAACCAAGATGGAGATTTCATTGCAACTAATTAGAAATTCCTCTTTCAGGTATGTAATAAACGATCTTCGCACAAAATAATGTACGACACACGAGCCGTATTTCTTTCAATTCTCGGAAATTAAAAAAGCTCAACTACGTTTCGCTTTTTCAAACTTTTCCTCGAACATGAAAACTTCGACATACCGCTCTTGTAACGCATATTACTATTATATTTCAATAGTAACTCATTTTCAGTATTGTAAATATTAACTCAATCCTTTCAATAACTTATCAACTTATTTACTTTTAGACTCATTTTCATTTGATAATATAAGTATATTTATTTATTTATTTATTTAAAAAAAAGTGCAATTTAAATATTAAAAATTCTGTAAATAGGAGAAAATGAGCATTTGTTTCTACTTTCTGGATGAAAAATATATTGTGATACAAAAAGATAGGCCTATTTATCTATATGCGTTTTACTTATTGTGAGACTAATCTTCTGTTGCCCGTAAGGTAGCTTTAATTAAATATTTAGTTTGTTATTAAAACTAGTGACAGTGCATTTTGTAAGTAAAGTAATATTATCATTTAGTTTCAATGTGTATACTTTATATTACTTGCTATATATTTCCATTGAATTATGGTAATAACTTCGTTTTAACCCTTGTTTTCTACGGTTTTAGTAAATGGTGCTTGGCCCACTATGGTTCTGAACCTTTAATTATTACAAATCACACCACTTCCACCGACTTATTTATTTGCAGTTCAATTTTGCATCCTAATTTACAGTCTTGGAGAGTTTAAACACATTTTCAAAAATGTCGCCGTCCGCTTGAGTACACTTGACCGCACCCTTGTGAACGGCACTCGTCGCTCTACGGTCCACGTCACCGTTTTTAGTGTGTGAAATAAGTAATGAGAACGTTAAGTGCGAGTGTTTTACATTTGCTGCAGTCAGTCTGACAACTGTGTTTGGCAAATGGCTGATGTGACGTGTATAGGAAGTGGTACCATTGTCAGCTGCACTAGCAATATGCTCACAAACTGGGCACTATATTCTAGGACACACGCCAAAAACTCTGGCGCCAGCTGTAACTGCACACGGCTAGCTTTGCGTTCCAATAACGAAACGTAACTCTGTAAATACTGAGAATAGGACCTATGTTTATTTGACATTTGTTTGCTCAGGATGTCTTCGGAAATAAGCTCCGTAAAGGACGGTAAATCCTCGTGAATCACCCTGTATATGGATCATATGAGGAGACAAATAGGAAGGCACAAAATAGGAAAGATTGGAGAAAGCTGGGTTTGCAGTGAAGGACCTGCCCTTGGGCAGAACACTGAATGAATGAATACGACATTACTATTTCAATTTATGAAACTTACAGCACAATAACAGCGCTGTAAGGCACCACCGTCGTTCACGGAAATTCAAGATTCAGTATGTTTTATAAAGATACTTACTGTACTTCTCAGGTCCCACGTGTCACGATTCAAACTAGATGCAACTCTTTACAACAAGGATTACATACAAATAGAATGGTCGTCACACAATGATACCGCGGGGTTATCTAGTATCACAGGCAGGTCACCAATAGAATACAGAGTGGGATTAAGCAGATGGCCGTGGCGCTTCAATCTAAACGAGTCTACGCTCTGCCTTGCCTCCAGTGCAAAGAAACTGCATTATGTAATCGTCCCTTTTAAAGATCCCAGCTGCGCTGTATTCAGGGTTCGTACACACAGAAAGTTCGATGGTTTGTACGAGAGCAGGGTTATCTCGTGCGCCAATACCCAACGACAATTTTTGTTCAGTTATAAAATCTGATTACATATCCCCTATTACTTTTAAATTTAATGATAATAATAATAATAATAATAATAATAATAATAATAATTTAAATATAATGATAATAATAATAATGATAGATAGATAGATAGATAGATAGATAGATAGATAGATAGATAGATAGATAGATAGATAGATAGATAGATAGATAGATAGATAGATAGATAGATAGATAGATAGATAGATAGATAGATAGATAGATAGATAGATAGATAGATAGATAGATAGATAGATAGATAGATAGATAGATAGATAGATAGATAGATAGATAGATAGATAGATAGATAGATAGATAGATAGATAGATAGATAGATAGATAGATAGATAGATAGATAAACTTTATTGGACATATGTACCTTATGCATAGCAACGTCAATATAAATAAAATCACACAAAATTGTTTGCCAAGTTAAAATATTCGTTAATGCTATACAAACTGTGTTCATACAATTTTCTTTTAATTAACGATTTGAATGAATCAAAATTTAAATTCATTTAAATTTAAATAGAAAAATATATAGTTCAAATTCAAATTTATTTACAATTTACATTTGAAAAGAATACATGTGAATAGATACCCGAAATGAGCATATGCTCGTGCTCGGGTACAGTCCAGTAGTCTACATAAATTTTACAGGGAAAATAAATTTTACAGGGAGCTACTTTATGGCCAACAGAAGATTAGTCTCACAATAAGTAAAACGCATCTAGATTCTAGAGCCTACCTTTTTCTATCACAATATATTTTTCATCCAAAAAAGTAGAAACAAATGCCCGGATATCACATCACAGACCTTGTTTTGCTTACGGTACATTTCTTTGGTTTCAAGGTGTACTGCCAGTAACATGCGTAGCTGCTAATAATGTCTGAGTTGTTTCTATGCCTTTAAGCTGCCTACGTATAATACATGACCAATATTATCACCCCTCACACCATGAACTTTTCCTCCTGACTCACCCTGTATACAGGCTGTCCCATTTATCTTGTGCACCTATTATAACTTTTGTGTTTGGAAAGATATTGCAATTTTTGTTTTTGAGAGTTATGTTAGAACGAGGGGCTGGCATGAGTGTGGAGATTTGGTGCATGTAACTACATTATGGTACGAGATACACGTGACATCATCAATTTTTCAAATAGCACTACATACTGTAATCATGTTACATCGATTACACACATTAAGACGAGTTCAAAAATGTATCACAATGTCACCTTCCTAATCAATAACAATAACAAAAGGAAACAAAAACGTACTTCCAATGTGATAATGTTATGCTTTGAAAGTCACAGTAGATGTTCCAAATTGTGACCATTCACATTAATGCACATTCAAAGGAGTTCCCCAAAACACCGTATGACTGCCCGGGATGTTGCTGGCTGAATGGACACACAAGCCTGTTGAATGCGTTGCTGCATGTCGTCTGGTTTTCCCCACAGGAAGAAGTCGAGTGGCGACAGGTCCGGAGAACGTGCAGGCCACTATACGTGGATTGTGGCGTCGACAGTTGCTGTGGCTTGTTTACATGTTAAGACAGAAAACACACAACACAAGTCGTGTACGGACATCAGTCGTCTTTCGTTTTGTGTAAGTTAATGCACAAGATGAATGGACACCACAACAAACGGCACATTCTGATGGCATTCATTTTGCATTTTGTTGTTATTGATTGGAAATGTGACAATGTGATACATTTTTGAACTCGTCTTAATGTGTGTAATCAATGTAACATGATTAAAGTATGTAGTGCTATTTGAAAAATTGATGACGTCACGTGTATCTTACACAATAATGTAGTTACATGCACCAAATCTCTACACTCATGTTTAGCCCCTCGTTCTAACATAACTTCAAAAACAAAAATTCCAATACCTATCCAAACAAAAAAGTTATAATAGGTCCACAAGATAAATGGAACACTCTGTATTGTATATATTGTTGCAGTACAGGACAGATTATTACCGGTAGAATTAGAAAACTGTTAATCGACACTGACAGAATCTCAAAAATGCAATTTAAAATATCAAATGAAAACGATCGCTTTGATTCCGCTTGTGTGAACGCGAGAACTGCAGTTTTTGTCAGTGCTCTGTTGTGGAGAAATGTGCAGCCTACTCTGACGTTTCTGATTGTAATGCATCAAAAAGAGACAGAAAACAGGAGACTCCAACTGAGAGGAAAAACTCAAGTCAGTACTTTCATCTACTAAACAGACGCGATGAATACTTCAGTCTACCAACCTAACGGGAAAATACATTTCAGAAGATCGAGGAAGGGGTAGAAGGAACAAGTGAAGCGCAAAAATGAGATTTAAAGAAAATGACTGTTAGAAAAGACCAGAAACACCAAGATATGAAGAATTATGGAAGTTGAAGAGGGTATAATGGAGCAAATCGAAAGAAGAAGATTGAAGTGGTATGGACATTTATACAGGATAGATGAGACACGTATTCCTAAAATAGTGTATGAATGGAAGTTGGAGGTAAGAAGAAGAAGAAGATCGCAGACTTCCTGGAAACAGAATACACAGCAGTCAATGAGGAATATTGAGGTAACAGAAGATGATGCTCAAGATAGAGATCGATGGAAGAAATAATTAATAAACGGTAAAAAAAAAAAAGAGTGAAAAGTGACTGTAATGTCGTCTTGTACTGGGGGGGGGGGGGGAAGAACCCCTGTAATGAGGAATATTCTGAATTTTAAAAAATATATTATTCAAATAAATAAATTCACATTTTTAATTTTATCCACTGGTGAAACTGCAATTATGCCGCCCATAGTCACCCTTTTCCCTAACTTTTACTCTTCCATTTTCACCCTCGATAAACGCTGAAATAAAAACAAGGATTGTGAATTCCGAGTTTATTTTAAGGAGAAGCTCGGAACCTGAAACTTACAAGATATCAAGTTTTTGAACATATTTTGCCTTTCTTCTGTTAAGAGACTGATTAATACTTTCGGACAATCCATTTTCTCCAAAACGTTACCGCCCCTAAAATTTGCCGCTCCAGGCAATAGCCTACTTAGCCTTTTGGTAAATCAGCCTCTGATTCCACTCAATTATTAATTAGACGGACCAAAATTGACGTGGAAACAAGTTATTTACTTGATTACAGAATTCTTCAAATCATATGTTTGCTCTCCCATAAAATTTACATTTTGTGGCTTAAATTTATATTATTCTCGGCGCTTTAAAATTATGCTGCTTAGAGCTTGAATCTTGTAGAAGAATAAGAGAACTATGTATGAACTCGACTGGAGTTGACGTAATCAGTAATCAGCAAAATCTGGAGCAGCATTGTCTCAATCCAATCACCACATTTAATTGAATGCGGAGGAAAGTCTGCATTGACATTTTACGCATAGGCCTAATTATGCGCGTAATGTAATTTTGTACTGTTGTTTATGTTGGGTTGTAGGTTATGTCATTTCTAGATTACATGTTTCATGTCATAACTTCAGAGTTTTGTAATCTCTTTGAGTTAGAGTGTGCGGGCTATTCCATATGAAATCGATCAGTAAAAAACCTCGCACTTTTTATACTCTTAATTTTTTCCCCTACTTACACAAGGTGCTGAGGGGAGTGCATTTTCAAAAATATACCATCGAAAGTCAAACGGTTTTCGTATTATTGGGCGACAAATTTAGCGTATTTTATAAAAACAAGCCTCTTTCAGCGCTCAGAACTCTGAAACCATTTACTGTAGAACATTGAACGAGAGCTTATTTTGAAGCTGACATTTGGTAGGTTATGTTAAGAAGGAATCCTTATTTTTATTGTGTACAGAGAGACAGATAATTTGATTTTACTTACTTTTAGGCTTTTTGCCCATTTGTAAAAATGTAAAAAAATATTGAGAAAAAACCTTGCATTATTAAGAGGGATTCGGCATTGTTTGCTTAGTGGTATGGCAATAAGTTTCGAGGGTATTAAATAGATTATTTTCACACGCGCAGTCCCGCACGGACTGGCCGAGAGCTGAAGATAAGCGAGCATTGGGCGTCATTTTACTCCTGTGTTTATGAAAACCTGTGATAAAGCTAGCACAGCCATGACTGCTAGACGACACATCACGTGTTTAGGTCTACTGGCCTTGCTTCCCTCGGCTATCTCCCGCCTCACAGTCAGCTAGTTAGTTCACGCGAGTACTATTTATTTTCTTTATTTGATATTTTCAATACTTTCTTATCAACGTACCACCAGTAAAAAATATGTGTTTATTTGTACTTTCAATGCGGAATCTAACCATATATTTTAAAAATATATATATTTTTTTGTGGCCAAAGGCGTCTTAATGAAGTAAAATCTAAATTTCTCCATTTCCATAAAAAGTAAGAAAAACTGTTTACATGTCAATATAAACTTTAACTTCTCAGCATCAAAATAAACCATGATTTTGATCATTGGGCGAAGGTTTCGGAGCCACAACAGTTTAAAGTTGCTATTTTATGAAAATACGATAAATTTAAATATTATTAATTTAAACACTATTAAGTTCTGATGCCTCAAACTTTGCACTAAGCATTATATCACAGTTGTCTATGGACAGAAAAAGTTTCATTGTATTTAAAAATTGCAAGGTCAATTTTCTCTATATTTCGGTCGATTTGAGATGGAATAGCCCGGATAGGGACCAATGGCGGGCTTATGTGAGGGAGGCAATGAACCTCTGGGTTCCTTAAAAGCCAGTAAGTAAGTAGTAAGTATAGCCCGTGCAGTAATTTGTTTCCAAAGCTCCTCCCTTTGTTTGGAGGTAAAGGAATGTTTTTTTATCCTTTACAACAAATTTACGTGTGACAAACAATTTAATCAATATCTTTGTCTCTTCATTTTTAAAATAACAATATGCATTCGCTTCTTTTTGTGTTCCACCATAACTAGACCTATCTTTTGAATATCGAACAATGTATTGCAAAAAAATCGCTATAAACATGATTTTGTCTCATCTCTCAGTATCGTTATGTATTTCTGTAATCTTAGATCAGTGCTAAACTAAGATCACGTAATTTAATATAAATTGTATACAATATAAATATAAACAGAACTCAGTTCATTTCTTGATCTCTTATCAAAAGTGAACATTCAGTTAACGATGTTTGTTTCACCACCCGAGCCCTAACAAGTGTGTACTGTATGTTGAGAGTTAAGACGAGGCTTTGCAAATTATTTCCTTTAAAGTGGAAGAATCTCACGGATTTCCGCCACTATTTACAACGGAAGCTTAGAAGCAGCTGACCAGCCAGGTGCCATGAATAAATCGCCGGAAAAGCACGAAGCCTTCCGAACTTTTTGGCAAGCTGTTTTCTGTGGCAATGAAACTGGATCTGTTCGAGGTAGGGTCTCTGTATTTTGTCTAAAGGCTGGCTGACACTGCTGTGGACAGGAAGCTGGGTGGGTTCATGAAGTTCTCTGGGAAAGAGGGCAACAGTCTTTGAGAGTTGTCCGGATGATGTTAGGGTAGAGGCATCCCTCCCATCTAGCATGATTCCCTCATATTTTATGCATGGTTGTAGACCTGTGGCATCACGGGAAGATCCAGGGGAATGACATGGTTGTATTGTATTAGGATTAGGCAGTGTTATTACTGGTACGTAATCATGATTAAAATATATATTTAACAATTACAAAAATAGGTATTTTAACAAGCATTATGTTTAATAAAGATTGTACGAATCTAAATACTGATTTTGCCCACAGATTACAGCGTGTTCACAATATCTGCGTTCGTTTCGTTTATAACATTAGAAAATTCGATCATGTAATATCGTCACTTGAACTGTTGTCCCTTGGAATCCACTTAAGAACGACCACAAATATTATCAGAAAATGCAGGCTCTAAATTTCTAAACTTTTATAAGTAAATGAAGTCATAATTGGACAAAAATTACAAGGTAACTCAACAAGACTTATTAGAACTTGAATCAAAAATTACAAGGTAACGCAACAAGACTTATTAGAACTTGAATATATAATAAAAGCATAAAAAGGTTACTAATAATATTTTTCAAACCAGTTTTATTACAACATGAAAAAAAAATTCTGCAGTTACATCATTTGGTAACCATAACATTGTTATGGTCTCTCTGACATCTTTAATATTTTTCCTGCATGTAATGAACACTTATTTCTGAAAAGTAGACTACTCTCAGACATGTAGAGTTGTTTATTTTAATACAATTAATTTTTTATTTGTCCTATATATATATTATGTTAATATTTACATAATATTTTGTGACCTAATTTTTCTATTTTCAAAGAAATGGGCATTATTGTAGTCTAAATTTTACATAAATTCATGTTAAATCAGTAAAAAATTTCATCAGAATTCTATGTCTAATGTTTGTGGAGTTATGAAATAATGTGTGAAAATTTTAAAATTTTGGAAAATTTAATTTAAAGTAACAAATGAATTCTTAAAAATAATATTAGTAACCTTTTTTATACTTTGATCATATATTTAAGTTATAATAAGTCTTGTTGTGGTACTCTGTAATTTTTGTCCAATTGTGAGTTCATTTCTTTATAAAATTTTAGAAATTTAGAGTCTGCATTTTCTCATAAAAAATTGTCGTTCACGTACATATACCCTTAAAGAAAAATGACTCTTCACCTCCCTCATATTACTATTTAAAATCATTCACACCCTCTTACCTAGCATCTTTTTTTTTTTTTTTTTTACACCTTTCATTACCTCGAACCTGGAACGTACTCCTCTCTAGTCCTCTGCACAGAACATCCTTCTTCTCATCTTTCAGCATATCGATTCCACGCCTCTGGAATTCTCTCCCTGACAATGTCAGTCAATATCAAAATTCAAATTTAATTTTAAAAATCACATTCTAGTTCATAGAATTCCTTGTTAAACATCTGTCAGATTGCGAAACTTCGGCATGACTCTTACAATATTATAATAAATATTGTAACTATGCTGTTGACAGTTTTACCCTTAATATGTAATGTATTATTATTATTATTATTATTATTATTATTATTATTATTATCATACTTCATCATCATAATAATAATTCATTAAGCCTACACTTATTTGTGATGTCAACCTTCTCTCCTTTGTTTCGTGTCCACTTTTGTGGCGATTATCAACACCACAGATTCGAAGTCGTCAGCCTAGTAGGAGATCAATGCATGAAACAACAAAGAATAAACGCAATATATGATTTGAATCTACTGTATAACCATAACCTCATGAACATGGAGATCTTTATGATAATAAAACAGATCCATATATCATTGCAAGCCAACAGAAAATGTAATTCCATAATGTAAAAGTTAAATATATTATAAATTAGAGCCTATTTGACGTACCTAATTAAAATAACTAAGGAAAGAAGATATACGTCCACCTCATAAACATATAGTTTGTAATATTACGCTAGCGATTAAAGTATTTTAAATTAAAATATTATAAATTAAGAAAATTCTTATCTTGAAGTGTTAGCAATCAGTTATATCACAGGGCTGGAGAGAAAAGAAAGCTTTAATCCCCTCTAAATTTATAGACTACACAATATGCTGTATATTGGTCAAGCTTATTGTTTAAATAGCAATTTATTAAAGTAATTAACATCATTCTGTAGCCGTTTTACTTCTACAGAGTAGTGATGGGCGATAGTACTATCGATAATTATGACTTCAACTACCGAAACTATCGATTGTCAAATTGTTTTCAATAATATCGATTGTTCTGGAGACTATCGATAGCATCGAAAAATGGGAAGATCATTCATAATATTATAAGGGTTTGCAGCTGAGCAACACGATTCTTTTTCAGCAATTCGATCAGACTTTACGAATCATTTGTAACGATTCATTCCGGTTTGTTCACAACTCATCCCAGCCTATGATTCCAAGTATTCTTTTGATAAACGAACGACTCACACGATTCTTTACTTTGCAATCATGGGTAGAATAAAAGCGTTCTACATAACTCGCATAGAGGCAGAGGAGGCCCGGGAAGGATACAGTCCCTTTATAACTAGAGCTGAGACAGTGCATTGTCTCTTTCTGATTGGTTGGAACCAGCTTTCATGACCTCCATTAATCTACAAAATTATGGAAGATAGTTATCTTCAATTATAATTCACAAACTCAACCTTACTATCAAGTACAATTTTTACATCAAATCCCTATTTAACTACTGCGCAAATTTCAGGCACGCACTCATTATTTGTCATATTTAAATAAGCAAATTTAAATATTTTGTTCCCACTTATCCGTTCCTTTTATCATACACCATCACCCACATGGTCAGGAAGTATCTGCATTCACTGGGATTTTCAGTTCCCTCGGAAAGACTGTTATCCAAAACTGGAGACTTAATTAATAAAAGGCGAAACCGTCTGCTTCCCAACAAAGTGGAAATGCTTATTTTAATGGGAAACTTAGACTATCCTTGGAGCAATGGTCACATGTTAAAAAAAGAAAAAAAACATAATGATGGCTAATATTGGGACTTACAGGGAGCTTCACCTGAAAGACTAGATTTGCATAATATATACGTTACTGTGTACGTTAACAGAAAACCACAATTCCCAGTCACACAGAGATTGTGTGCACTCGTTGTGGGTCTCTGGCGTTTCGTCAGCCCACGCGAGTTGTGTGTATATAAAGGGAAAAGTTGAGACGGTGTCGGGTGGAGTTCCCGGGTAGCTCAGTGGTAGAGCGCTGGTACGTTCAACCAGAGGTCCCGGGATCGATACCCGGCCCAGGAACAAGTTTTCCCTTGAAATTATTCAGATTATAATATTGTGTGTTATTAGTACGTAATTCAGATTCAGTTCAGTATAATTATTAAATTAATAGTTCAATACGCGTTTATACATTAATTCAGATATATTCAGTTTATAATCAATTAACAAAAAAGTTTGTAATGACTATCGATATTATCGTGACTTTTGTCCATCTCTACTACAGAGGAAACATATGAAGAGTTCGCGGGAAAAACGATGAATGTCACAGTTTTCTTAAGGTTGATGCCATTATCTAATTCAATGGATCACTGCGAAATTTAATGTTGTTCTTATGAAAAATGGTAAAAAGGAGACTTATCACCACGAATACAGTAATCCTTTCCTTTATTTTCTATAGAAACAGCACTACATCTTGCAGTTATAGACTCAATTAGATCATCATCTAATCCTTAACAGAAATGTGACATTCATCGATTTTCCCGCGAACTATTATATTTTGGCACTAGATGTACTTCAGCACGACACGACAAAGACTCGTGCTGAATGTCGAATCATGGCAATGTCTGTGCAATTTTGAAACAATGAGTGCAGACACTTGTCAGACAGATCCACAGCACGCTAATCTCGGGCTGAGTTCCTTTCAAGCAGGTGAGTGGAGGCAGCAACAGCTGACATCCTGAAGAATTGACAACACCTGGTCCATAGAACCCTGAGGGTACTGGAGGCAGGCTAGCCTTGCCAGCATGTGCCTGCCACACGTTCCCCCATTCACGGAGACCGCAACGGAACATCTGCCCCTCACATGGCAATGAGCATTTTGTTATATAGGCTATCTCCACTTCTGACAAAACTTTTGACGGTTCGTGCAAGGCTTTCCAGAGATTAGTAATTGCATTCTAGAAGAACTGAAGTTACGTAACTTCGATACGCATTCATATGATCACAAGACCTCTTCCCCTATATAAAGAGTGTTAAAAACATCCATTATTTAAAGGTATGCTAGTATTCATATAAAAACAATGTTTTTTTTTCTTTTATTAATTTGACATCATACAGAATGAAATGTACCTAATTTTTATGTTTTTCTTATGTTAATTTATCATACAAATAAGTATCTAGAAAATATGATTAAAGTTGCATTAGACTATATTACTGTGAACTTTAACAAATGTATACCATATTTTGGAACAGAATTAATGACATCTTTCTATACCATATTTTGGAACAGAGGGAGTATATAATTACAGTCTTTCTACAGACCATCTTACTCATTCTACTTCAAGATATATTCTATTGATCATTATTACTTTTTCAAAATATCATATATAAATAATAATTTATACTAATAATAAATCTGCAGCCAAAATTTTTCTGGTAATTTTCGATTTTCCAAAAATAATTGGTGTTAACATGTATAATTAACCATTCTGAAACCGAAAATCGCTTTTTTGAAATTTTTGTTTGTCTGTCTGTCTGGATGTTTGTTACCTTTTCACGCGATAATGGCTGAACCGATTTATATGAAAATTGGAATATAAATTAAGTTCGTTGTAACTGAGATTTTAGGCTATACGGCATTCAAAATACTTTATTTAACATGGGGGTTATAAGGGAGCCTGAATTAAATAAATCGAAATATCTCCATTATTATTAATTTTCATGAAAAATGTTAGGCTACATAACAAAAGTTTCTTTAAAAATGATTTCCGATAAGTTTTATTCTATACAAAATTTTGATAGGACTGATATTTAATGAGATAAATGAGTTTTAAAATTACAATAACATCGCCATCTAAGGTGCTGTACTGAAATAAAAAGAAATGACTTCGTCTATAAGGGGCCTTGGAAAACAACAATCGAAAGCTATTAAACATAGCCTACAGAGAATGTTTCTGTGTTTGTATGAAATAATATCGCAAGCTAATTAATTGTTTAATTATTATTTCACCTTTGGAAAGTGTAGTTTCTCTAGATGGACATAATTCTATAATGTTATTACAGTAACTCCTGAGTGAAATTTAAGGATATAAAAGACTTTCAAAATAACAATACAATACATTTTCACCGCCGCCTCAAATTATAGCGTTGTTGTTCCTGCAGTAACTCCTATGTGCAAAATATAAAATTTTTGAGTAGGAAGAAAAAACACATTTATTCATTCCATGGCAATGGTACATAGGGTCCACACCTGTGGAGTAACGGTCAGCGCGTCTGGCTGCGAAACCAGGTGGCCCGGGTTCGATTCCCGGTCGAGACAAGTTACCTGGTTGAGGTTTTTTCCGGGGGTTTCCCTCAACCCAATACGAGCAAATGCTGGGTAACTTTCGGTGCTGGACCCCGGACTCATTTCACCGGCATTACCACCTTCATGTCATTCAGACGCTAAATAACCTAGATGTTGATACAGCGTCGTAAAATAACCCCATAAAATAAAAAATGGTACATAGGAGATTGTGAATTCTTATATTTTCGAAAGAAAGAAATATAATTACATATCACTGTTTATGCTGTATCACTATTTAAGTTATGTGAAGGGTTCAGAACCATGGTGGGCCAAGAGCCATTTACTGAAGACGTAGAAAACAAGGGTTAAAATAAGTTATTACCATAATTCAATGGAAACATATAGCAAGTAATAGAAAGTTTACACATTAAAACTAAATGATATGTCAATCTTCATTAAACTATGGTTGCATGTAATAACAAATAAGAAACATGTTAAAGGAATTGTCACTGCAACAAATGATTGCTCTCTGGACCAAAAGATTGCATTTTAATTATTTAAATACAATTTAAATTAAGTAACATATTAAACAATTTATCCTTCTATCAAACACGAATGTTCCCTGGATCAAACGTCCTATTTCAATTGTGTAATTACTTTATATTTATTTCTAACAGGTGCAGCGGAGCGCACGGGTACGGCTAATAATAATAATAATAATAATAATAATAATAATAATAATAATAATAATAATAATAATAATAATGAGTAAAATATAGATCTGTTCGAAATTTGGCAAGCTTAGGTAAAGTCTAAGGATTGCCAAATAGCCTGAAACTGAAATCTTCGCTATTTCACTAAATTGTCCCTACATTGTCAGCGGCATATTAAACCGTATGGGGAAAAATCTTGTAATGATTTAAATCTGACACGGAGAAAATATAGAAGGCAAAATGGCTGATTTGCTAACTGCGATCCAAATGTGATTATTAAGATTGGATTTTGATTCCTTCATTTATTTAAATACGTCGTATTAAATGCGCGGTTATGCAGCGTTCATGGAATTGGCAATAGCGAGATGGTAGTTCAACGAGCCAGAGGATTCGCCGTGGTATAACCACAGTCTAGTATATACAGTCACGAAGCTCAATACGTAGTAAATATGCATCTATAGATAGTTGCTAACCACTAGGATCGCTAATATCGCATCATTACAGACAATGCGAAATAGTACCGGCATAGTCTACTGTTCCTAGCACCCTCACAACTCAAGTTTCGTGACAGACTGTGGTATTACTCGACACATATAACAAGTAATCAGTTCGAGGGATTCTTAAACTGGTAATATGAAGAAAATTCCATTTCTGAGCTGGCTGTAACGAGAAAGAAGAATAAAATGCATAAGGTTTGCAGATGTAATGGGGTTGTTAGCAGAAGAGGAGACTATACGAAGGGTTATCAGCGAATAGGGATTATAAAGAATGGACACTTCGCGTCGGTACCTTTTGATGTAGCCGGACTGATTTCAATGACCTTCAAGCCAGCTAAAGAGTGAGATTCTGCTTTCTCCCTAGAGTTGGCGCTGACATCACACCAGCTAGCAGTCGACACAACGGAAATATAACACATATAATTAATACGTCTAGGTACATTATGTACTCAGATAAAATAAATTGGATCCATAAAATAATAAATCCGTCATTAACTGTAATGTCTAGACTCTAGAGTTCCTTTATGATGAGAGTTGAGACGTTGACCCCAACAACAATTAAAATATGTAATGATTTGATAGCGCTGAAAATGGAAAAACAAAACTCTTACGAGAAGTAAAACCATATACCTATATTATATTACTAGCCATACCCGTGCGCTCCGCTGCACCTGTTAGAAATAAATATAAAGTAATTACATAATTAAAATAGGACATTTGATCCAGGGAACAACTTTTACAACAGCACAAGGTAATCTGCTTCGCTCATTATCCAATTTTTTTTGCATTGCATTTATTGCATATATATTTTATGTATTTTAACACGATTCAATTGAGCATAGTTAAAATTTGAATGATAAAACAATGGATTGCTAAGCTAACGTACTATTACTGCATACTAAATCAATACACTCTCGTTGTTCGTTAATTCTCTAAGATTAAAATGAGTGCACATAAATATTATTTTAAGAAATACAGAAAACGAATGTACAAAATAGCCTATCAAATTTTCTGTGCATAAGAAGCTATTTTAATCTTACCTGTCCTCGATTTACTCAGACGTTACTGTAATAACATTATAGCATTATGTCCATCTAGTTCTAGAGAAACTACACTTTCCAATGTGAAATAATAATTAATTATACAAATCGGTTAATTTAGCTTCTGATATTACTTCATACAAACACAGAAACATTCTCTGTAGGCTATGTTTAATAGCTTTCGATTGTTGATGTCCAAGGCCCCTGTTTCGATTGTTGTTGTCCAAGGCCCCTTATAGACAAAGTCATTTGTTCTTAATTCTTTGCACCGTCTTAGATGGCGTTATTTTAATTTTAAAACTCATTTATCTCATTAAATATCAGTCCTATCAAAATTTTGTAAAGAATAAAACTTATCGGAAATCATTTTTAAAGAAACGTTTGTTATGTAACATTTTTTACAAAAATCAATAATAAGCGAGATATTTCGATTTATTTAATTCAGGCCCCCTTATAACTCCCATTTTAAATAAAGTATTTTGAATGCCATATAGCCTAAAATCTAAGTAACAACGAACTTAATTCATATTCCAATTTTCATATAAATCGGTTCAGCCATTATCGCTGAAAAGGTAACAAACATACAGACAGACATACAAACAAAAATTTCAAAAATGCGATTTTCGGTTTCAGGGTTTTAATTATATATGTTAGGACCAATTATTTTTGGAAAATCGAAAATTACCAGAAAAATTTCGGCTACAGATTTATTATTAGTATAGATATACATATTATATTATATACAAATATTAAACGAATTCGATACTTAATTTTATAATCTATTATATTATTTTATAATATAATTTATGATATCTGAAATATAAAATATTATTATTACAACTAGTTTGTCACTGAGAAATAAGGAAAAGCTGTTAACTTGAATTTATTTGAAGCAAAGCGTTACTGGATTATGCAATAAGTTAGGCGATGTTTGGATCCTGTGTCTCAACTCTATTCTCAATTATTATCTTAGCGTATGCTCGATTACACTAACCTCTAGCGCTTGAAAGTGGAACTATACGCTTGCGCACAGAGAAACAAAACACAGGAAAATTCGCTGAGTGTCCATTCTTTATAATCCCTATTCGCTGCGGTTATGCTGCTGTAGCTACATGACAGCTGTGAGCAGTATGGAATGAAGATAACGCACTCCGAGTAAAATAGTGCCGTAACTCGAAAATTGTGAGTTGTAAAAATGTGCTGTTTCCTAGTAAAATACTGCTGTAAAAATATTTTAATAAATAGGTGCCAAAACCTTTGATAATTTACTATTTTATTATTAGAATTTCATACTTCCGACAAATAAAATAACGTTGGAAATAATTTACGAAAGTAATATGTAATTTTCGACACACAACAGTAATGCCCGGTTTCTGGTACACCTCAATTAATTCTCAGTTACTTAACTGCTCTTATAAATGTAGAGTTATCAGCGCTTGTAACTAACAGCTGAGGTAACTTCAAGTTCAATATCTATTATCGTCCATAGATGTCTCCACTAGTATTTTGTTTGTGATTTTTTTAGTTATTTGTAGTTATTTTTGTTTGCAGAAGTTTTCAGTAGTAATATAACTGTCAGATACACAGTGAGCTCTGTACTACTAGTAGGTGCAAGGTTTTTTAATTAAAGAACCATGTGATAAACGATAGTGTATATATATACACTTCCAACTCAGTCGTAACATGATTAAAAAAATCAATAACTCTTGGTATTTGGCGTGATTATGGAAGTAAATAATGCTAGTGGAGAGAGAGCTAGATGTAACTCCTTCAAAAATGCAACCGTATTCAGCTGTGGTGGCTATGGCAGCCATATTGATAAACATGTTAAAATATTTTACATTCGCCCATTATTAATGCTTTCATGTATTCAAATGAACTTTCCAGAGCCCGAAATGTCATTGGCATTGGTAGAACACCCAAAAATAAAATATTCCTTAACTGACGATATACAGGGACATCATTTTATTTTTACTTCAATTTTTATTATACCTGAGTTTTTTAATGTACTTCACTCCCACCCCTTCTACTAATGAAGTTCGACCGTCTCCACACAGAATCAAGGCCGCATATAGTAAACAGCACTGAGTTAGTGAGTATAGTACGTTCCGGAAATATGTTCGCGTTTTCCAGTAACGAAAGAACTTTGAATATTAAATCATATTTTCGCACAGGTACTGCCCGTTTTCCTACGTCGCATCCCAATTTCCCCCACCTGCTTCTGCTCCCCCCTGTGTAAAAGCTAGGCTGTCTTAGCTCTTTAAAAAAAAAAACATTAATTTCTGTTAGGAATTGGACGTTTACGTAATATCATACAGCTGTTTAAAATAACTGAAATAAAAGGGCCTCGTTAATTAACTGGCACAATTTTATCTGTGCCGGTCGGGCAGAAGTGAAGATTGAATTTACAGTACGTAAGGTACTCTTTTATAGAGTCGGTGCAGAATTATTTCAACATGAGTTACTAGTACGAAGGACGAAACTGGCAATTGGAATTAGATGCAATAGTCTATAGTGCACAAAAGAACTCAAGCCTGTATCGAAATGAACGGCCACCATTTTAAAAAATGTGTTTAAATATTCATATTATGATTATTTTTTAATTTAACTTCTTTCTCTATATTGTACGCTAATGTGCTGTAGACAGTATAATATACACTGCATAATGAAAACGTCCACATGGACAGCTCAGTTCGTGAGTAAAAACACTTATTCTTAATACAGTACTGTATTTTGATTAAACAAAAACATAATGAAAATTATCGAACTCAAAATCGCGATATTTCCTAGTTTACGTAAATGGATGAACTACTTTTCTTCCCTCCTATACCTAGTAGAGTGATTTGTTTGTGTTTTACGCCAGTATCATCGAACTACAGTCGTGGAAAGGGGTAGCAAACTGTGTTTCCGGTTCTCCAAAGGTATAGCCAGGTTAATATTAAAAATGTTAGTAAAAATAAAATGATGTCCCTGTACAATCTGAAGTTCATAACGAAAATTAAGCTTGAGATGTTCCATATTGTCTTTATAAACCAAAGGCGTTGTAGTTATAAACACACATTATTATCCTAATATGTCATAGAAAGTAAAACATTTACCCTAAGTTGTGTAAATAGAACGCCAAATTTGTAAACTATACAGACAATATAGTAAATTAATTTATTGTAGTCTATATTATTATTTAATATCAGTTATTACAGTTCACGAAACAATAATGCAGTAGCGCTGAATATCAGTATTTGTTCGAATCCGTACTAACAGCCAGATAACTACAGGCCGAGGTAAGTTTACCAGTTGAAGCACAGATAACTGTGAAGATAACGATAACTGTGAAGATAACGATAACTGTTGTTTCGGAAACTCATTTTAAACATACAAGCATGTTAAATCATAGTAACTCTATATGTACAGGTAACTGTCTTTCCAGAAACCGGGCACAAGTATTTTACAAGTCCGATAAATGCAAACAAGACGAAGGTAAACGTTCGAATTCGAAATGAAGCAGTAGAACAAACGGATAGCTTCAAATGGGGCTAGGTAATCTGGGTCCAGAGTAGTTGTTTGCTTTCTTCCATATAGGTAAACTGAGTCCCTAGGATCATAAGAGTATAGGTAAACTGAGTGCCAGTATACCTGAAAAAAAATGCGTGGAGATATATTCGATTTATTATCCTGTTACAGTTCTGTAAAATATTTCAAAGTTAACAGTAGTTTTTGTTCATAATATGCCATGAGACATACATCGCACCAGATGCGCTATGGGCCTCGTTTCACAGCCACAACTGACAGAACCACAAACAGCTGTGGGTCTCTCCATTCACGCTTGAATGCATTATTTTATAGTAACCATCCGAATTTATATACTTTTATTGATCACTGAAGGACATCCAGTCAAACTCTTATGTTTCACTGAATGGAAAGGGTAAAAAGAAAACAGCAATCGAAGAGAAGGAAGGATTTTAAAGGGAAAAAATGACACAGGGAATCAAGATATCACAAGATTTCAATTCGTCAGATCAGTTTCTTTCAATTTCCTTCCTATATCTTAAAATAATGTAAGAGCTTGGCAGTTTCCTAGCTAGACGATCTTAAAGTGAAGTGACAAAATGTTTTTACTACACAGTGTTTTTAATTACAACATATGACAACATTTTTAACAATACCAACCAACTTCTAGTTGTTGTACTAGTTGGCTGCCAGTTCCAAGTCTGGGAAAAGTAGGGCGTAAGATTTTGTCGTGACGAAATTTAGCCGGGTCTGAGTTTACCTATACATATTTTTTGGCAGGTACTCAGCTTACCTATAACCATTTTCGATAGGGACTCAGTTTACAGCATTTTTCACGGTAGGGACTGACTTTACCAACCCCGCTTCGAATACTTGGAGTATACATGCTGTAACATGAGCTGCTCCCAAGAAATCAAAAGAAAAATAGCAATAACAAAGGACGCTTTTAATAGAAAGAAGAGAATCTTTCGCGGACCGTACAAAAAACTCAAAGGAAGAGACTAGTGAAGTGCTTTGTGTGGAGCGCGGCACTCTATAAGGCATAATTTTTTTATTTTAGTAGGTTATTTTACGACGTTTTATCAACATCTTAGGTTATTTAGCGTCTGAATGAGGTGAAGGTGATACTGCCAGTGAAATGAGTCCGGGGTCCAACACCGAAAGTTACCCAGCATTTGCTCATATTGGGTTCAGAGAAAACCCCGGAAAAACCTCAACCAAGTAACTTGCCCCAACGGGGAATCGAACCCGAGCCACCTGGTTTCACGCGCTGACCGTTACTCCACAGGTGTGGACTATAAGGCATAAAAGACTGGAAGCATTTGAAATATGGATATGGAGAAGAATGAAGCGTTTGAAATGGACAAGATGAGAAATGAAGCTGTCCTAGAAAGAGTGGGTGAAGAAAGAATAATGCTGCAATTGATAAGAAAAATAAATATACTGGGTCACTGGCTAAGAAGAAACTGCCTACTGGAAGGAACAGTGAACGGGAGAGAGGTTACGGGCAGAAGAAATCAGATGATAGACAGCGAGGACTAAGAGGAAGGCGGAAAGAGGGAAGATTGGAAAATGCTGGGGTTGCAATGAAGGACTTGTCTTTGGGCAGAAAACTATGAAAGAATGAATGTAACCGTAAGGCACAATTCGTTCATTATCCTCTATATAAGATGAAGCAAGCGTAACTAACGACCTAAATTTTCGCATGGGCGAGAAACAGCCAGCAGAATTTGTCTGGAGCCCTCTCGTTCAGTCAGAATTCTCTTATATACTGCAAATCTAAACTACGCCTTCGACTTCACTTCCCTTGAGAAGTAAGTCGTCATCGCTCTTCAAAGTTCATTACTATCGACTACCTTATAATCTTTGAACCTTAGATCTAACAAATGACAAGTGTGGTAACAAATAACAAGGACGATACACAGAGAAAATGTTACTACTTAAATTATACGGACCCGGTAGGACACGTCATACATCCTTTGTTAAAGAACCTTCTAGAAAAATTACCGGCAAGCAAATTCACTAACTTGAAAGGTTAAGTTCTTCAACTGAAACGGAAGTGTTCTCACGCACGTGTCAGGGGATAGGAAGGTGGATTTCCAAGCTACTGGCCACGGCATGAGTAGTCTGAATTACGTGTCTGCCGTCCCTTGATAAGAGACCATGCTAAAATCCATAGTACTGTGGGGCTATTCCATCTCAAATCGACCGAAATATAGAGAAAATTGACCTTGCAATTTTTAAATACAATGAAACTTTTTCTGTCCGTTGACAACTGTGATACAATGCTTAGTGCAAAGTTTGAGGCATCAGAACTTCATAGTGTTTAAATTCAAAATATTTTAATTTATCGTATTTTCATAAAATTAGCAACTTTAAACTGTTGTGGCTCCGAAACCCTTTCACCCAATGATCAAAATCATGGTTTATTTTGATGCTGAGAAATTAAAGTTTATATTGACATGTAAACAGTTTTTCTTACTTTTTATGGAAATGGAGAAATTTAGATTTTTCTTCATTAAGACGCCTTTGCCCACGAAAAAATATTTTAAAAATATATGGTTAGATTCCGCATTGAAAGTACAAATAAACACATATTTTTTTACTGGTGCACCGTTGATAAGAAAGTATTGAAAATATCAAATAAAGAAAATATATAGTACGCGCGTGAACTAACCAGCTGACTGTAGGTAGTCGAGACAAGCAAGCCCAGGAGAAACACGTGATGTGTCGTCTAGCAGTCATGGCTGGGCTACTGTCGGTGACTCAGGAGAAGACGAGAGCGGACTGAGGAGGAAGGGATGTGAACAGATAACGAAAGACAACACGTGCAATATTTGTACTGCAGTAAGCGGAAACATTAGGTCTCCTTCTGTTCAACTTAGCTTTAATGTCCATACGCATTGTTACTGATGTTTCCTGTACGAGTAATAACCTGGCTACTGGGATGCTTATCTGAGCGATGTTTATAATAATCAACAGCGACAGTCAAGAAGGTCACATTCTTTCCGCTCGTCTTCTCCTGAATAACGGACAGTAGCTTTATCATAGGTTTTCATAAACATAGGAGTAAAATGACGCCCAATGCTCGCTTATCTTCAGCTCTCGGCCAGTGCGTGGGGTACTGCGGCGTTCAAGTCAAGGCGTGTGAAAATAATTTATTTAATACCCTCGAAACTTAGTGCCAAGCCACTAAGCAAACAATGCCGAATCTCTCTTAATAATGCAAGGTTTTTCTCAATATTTTTTACATTTTTACAAATGGGCAAAAAGCCTAAAAGTAAGTAAAATCAGATTATGTCTCTCTGTATACAATAAAAATAAGTATTACTTCTTATCATAACCTACTAAATGTCAGCTTCAAAATGAGCTCCCGTTCAATGTTTTGCAGTAAATGGTTCCAGAGTTCTGAGCGCTGAAAGAGGCTTGTTTTTATAAAATACGCTAAATTTGTCGCTCAATAGTACGAAAGCCGTTTGACTTTCGATAGTATATTTCAGCACCTTGTATAAATAGGGAAAAATCAGAGTATTAAAAAAATGCGAGGTTTTTTACTGATCCATTTCATATGGAATAGCCCCCACAGGATGTTCTTGCATTTCAGAAGACAGTATAAAAGTGGCTCTGTTTTATTTCAGTGCCTTAACGGTTGCACAAAGAGAAGAGGAGGACAAAATGTTATCATGCACTGCCATAAGCATTATACTGGTACCAGGATATCTTACAAAGAGGGTTTTAGCAGGCAGAATAAATAATTAGATTAGACGCTATTCTGACTTCAAATACTGCACAGCCACAAAAATATTAGTAGGAAATTAATTTTTGCCACTTAATCAACAAATTCATAGAGCATAAACTATGTCGTATTAAGCAAAATGTTATCTATCGTCCAACAATGCAGAAAGTAACAACTGCAATGCAGCTGGAAATAATATCATGTTGAAATTGTTAATTTTCTACCGCATTGAGCATGAAATACACCGCAACTAACAACTCAAGAAAGGAGAAAATGTGTATAAAGTTTAACACCTTTCCCATGTCTAATTACAGAGCGTAGGGATAACAGTAATGAAAGATGACAATGATAGTAGTAGAGATGGAGGAGTAGACGTAGACGCGAATGTTTCTAGATAAGAGTAAGGTGGACAGTATTGCATAGCATTCGGGAATTATATTGAGGGAAGATAAAGAAAGTTAAGATTTGTAAATATTGTACATCAGAAAGGATGGAGGAAGAAATAGACAGAAGCAGGGTTAAACTTTAGATAATTGGAAGATTTGGGGAGACATAGATGATAAGAGAAATATAAAGGATATATGATGGAATGTAAGCAAGGTAGTGGTGGACCGTATGCAGAGATGTGAGGGAAACCACTACCTGAAAGCCGTATGATGACAATAATTATGAATATGAATATGAATTACAGAGCACGAACAACTAGTAAATAATAATATTGTAAACATTTTCACTTTTTAATAACAAGAACATATTATTATTATTATTATTATTATTATTATTATTATTATTATTATTATTATTCATTTATTTTATTCCATAGATCTTACATGAGCAATGAAGCTTTAAGATGTGGAACAAGTCAAAATTTTACAATATTACAATTACAATTTTTACAAATTTTTATAGTTTTACAATTTAGTAATTTTCTACAATTTTTACAATTTTGTCCAATTTTTTACAATATTTTGGCGAGATGTAGTGAGATGAGGTGAGGTCCGAGGATTCGCCAAAATATTATTATTATTATTATTATTATTATTATTATTATTATTATTATTATTATTATTATTACTGAGCAATAGAAGAAATTCATCTTCCGTTCACGGGATTAGATGTTTGTGAGTTATCTCATTTCCCCGTCTTAAATATTATTCGCTTCCTTTTTAGGTTAAAGCACTCAGGAGACTCATTTGTTTTTTAATCACAGTATTAATAACACTTTTCCAATCGCAATAACAGCGGTTATGATACAGCTGACGAAAGCAACTGTATATAACGCACGTGGTCTGGCGCCGTAAGTTTGACAATATTGTCCCGACGAATTAAGAGAATATCGCACCGCGTTCGGTTGGTATTTTGTATTGCGAGTTTGTCGCTATACTTGTTTTTTCTAAAGATGGGACATGACATTAGCGCTGCGATCGGAAAAACAACTGAATATCACATAATGTGGTAGGCCTGTTGCTATGGTAACAACGGTTGAGTTGAAAAGTTACAATTCCCACATAATGAGTGCTTAATAGTTCTTTTGGCGCCATTTATTGTGCACACATTGTCAGCTATTAATACGTTTCGTGTTTCATTGTCTGTCGGTTTTTGTATTTTTGTTATACCTTCACGTCAATTAATGTTTTAACGTCAGCCATCAAACATCAGTTGGTAGCTCACATCAGATGTTCGCGTGATTGCCCAAATTGCAACGCCAACGTAGGGCTTTAGTTCCAAGTACGACCGCTTAACTGTCATGTCCCATCTTTCGAAAAGAAAACAGGTATAGCAGACGAATATCTGCATTATAATCTCCAGTGAAAAGCTAAGTTCTCACTCACTGTGACAACGCTGTACAAGCTATCACTCTAGCCCCGCACTCACCCCTCACCGACAGAACACTTCCCGTTTCGTCGCTTTAAAACGTGTAAACTAGAGTAGGTATCATCTCTTTCTCTGTCATCACTGCATAGCATTCCCGTTGGCCTAGGGACACGTGGGTCTGCCTGCTCGAAACCTGGGTACGCAGCGAAACTTAGTGTAGCCAGCCAGTATGGACACAGCCTAGTATATAGTCACGAAGCTTGAGTTGTTGAGAGTAGTAGAAACAATAGACTGTGCCGGTACTATTTCGCATTGTAATGAGGCGATAGTAGCGATCCTAGTGGTTAGCAACTATCTATGGATGCATATTCCCTACGTATTGAGCTTCATGACTGTATATACTAGACTGTGGTATGGGTTTGGGAATGCGCCTAGCCTGAGGGTTAGCGCAATAGACCCTGAAAAGTCGTAGTACTCCCCTCACAAAATGCCAACCTATTCCTATACCAAACAGTCGAGAAACTATTAATTGTTAAAACGAATGTCTATGTTTATGTGACAAGTAAACAATAGAAACTTGCTAAATATTTTAAGGAAAAAATAAGGGTTACAAAAATCAAACATAAGTTTTCTGTAAAATCATAATCTGATGAAAAAAGTTTGGATTCTTCCATTTTAAAAAAGGTAGTTGATCTTAAAATGACCTTGATAACCTGTACCAAATCAAAAGTAACTAATGGTCTAATGCCATTTTTTTTCCTCTTCAAAGGAAAAAATGTTTATTCAAATAGGCGGAGTTATGGGGGGAGGGGTATGGAGGAGGGGCAATGCCCACCCAAACTTGTCTGAACTCTTTTTTTTTTCCTATTAATGTTAGAAAATATTTAAATCAAAAGATTTTTCTTGTTTTTTTTATGATTAAGTTTCTGTGCTTAAATTGACGAATTAATATCTTCAGATCATGTGTCTGGACTATAATATTTATTTTAAATTTCTAAATGTATAAGAATTTCTATACCCCATTTGAGGAATGTAAGCAGTGTAATGTTTCTTTTGTAACAGCCTATACTCATGTGTTAGAAGTCTACAGGTAAAGCTTCCACTTGGAGAAATATGAATAACATACTGCACAACAATGCAGAAAAAAGAAAAGTGATCCCGGTATAATGTGTAAATTTAAAGACCAGAGATTAAGTAAAATAATTATAATTTACATTTCATATGATATCTTCAGGAAGGTAAACTTCAGATAAGTTTCTGTTAGCCCTGTTACGTAGTGTTATTGATGTATGCATGTGTTTCTGTATAACAAAAAAAAATAGGGAGATTGTTAAGTTATGCCTTATTATAATTTGTAGTAGATCTACAGTTCAAGCCCTATACAACTCGGTCCAAAACATCGCGGATATAGATGTAACACTGTAAGAAACATGCTCCCCAAAAATACCTTTATTAAATGATCATATTCCGATATACTGTACCACGGTCAAGCTATAACGGGAAGAGAAGGTAAATAATGTCTCCCATATTATTATATCGGGATTCTATGGTTTTGCTTCTCCACACCACCAAGGAAAGTATTCTCTCTCCGCCTATATTCAAAATGTTATATTGTCGCAAACGCGTTGTTCTCTAGATAAGCAGCTGAAAGTTAAAAAAAACTCGTATACCAGATAAAGGTACGTCTCAGTACTAATGCTGTTAATGTACATTGAGGGATATAAATGTGATATTCATATTAAACCTTAAGAGTTAAAAAAAAAGCGGCAGTTAACGTATTACGGCAGTAGTAAATTAAACTTATTTTATTAAAAAGCTAACTACATTGTTGTTAAAAATTGCGTGTGTATAGTCAGTGTGATTAACTTTAACTCTAGTTCGCATTGAACTTAACCACCTAACTGAACCTCATCTGAAGCCCAGACTTAATAAACACAAGTCAACATAATGACTTGCATATAGGCTTCTACTTGTTATTACAGGTAAACATTTACAAGTATTTTACATGTGTTTAAAAAGCAAAGATCACAAACTGTTTATCTTTCAATGCTCTCTTCTGACCACTCGTATGGTATAAAAATACCTAATGTTTTTACTAAACGACTGTAAACTAGAAAAAAAAATAGTGCATTAAGTGTACCTGTATAGCAAAAAATTACACTACCTGAAAAACAGTCGAAAACAAGTGAGCACAGGCAGAGTTATGGGGAGGCATGGGGGGGGACACTGCCCCCCCCCAAAACTTGTCTCAACTCTTTTTTCTTACATTAAAGTTAGAAAATAGTGAATTCAAAAGATGTTTTTTGCTTTTATGATTAAGTTTCCGTGCTTAAATTGACGAATTAATGTCTTCAGATCATGTGTCTGGACTACAATATTTATTTTAAATTTATGAATGTATAATAATTTCTATACATCATTTGGAGAATGAAAGCACTGTAATGTTTCTTTTGTAACAGCCTGTACTCATGTGTTAGAAGTCTGCAGGTGTTCAGGCCGCCTCTTGGAGAAATATGAATAACATACTGCACAACAATGCAGAAAAAAGAAAAGTGATCCAAGTATAATGTGTAAACTTAAAGACGAGATTAAATAAAATCAGAGTTTACATTTGTTATGATATCTTCAGGAAGGTAAGCTTCATATAAAAAAGTTTGTTAGCACTGTTACGTAATTTTATTGATGTATGCATGTGTTTCTGTGCGAGAGACAAAAAGAGGGAGATTGTTTTAAGTTTGCTCCATTATAATATGTAATAGGCCTACAGTTCAAACCCTATACAACTCGGTCCGAAACATAGCGGATATGGATGTAATTCTGTAAGAAACATGCTCCCGAAAATACATTTTTAAATGGTCATATTTCGATAAACTGTACCACGGTCAAGCTATAACGGGGGGAGAAGTAAATGATGTCCCCCATAACCCCGTTATATGGGGGTTCTATGGTTTTGCTTTACCCCTCCCCCCTTAAGGAAACGGTTCTCTCACCGCCTATGAAGTGAAGTGAAGTGAAAGAATTATCACAATGTCATTTAAAAAAAGCACAGCCCATCATGGATAGCTTCAAGTGTCTGCAAACTTCAATTTTCCACTACTGTTTAAAGAATAAATACAATTTATTTTAAATATGTCTAAGGTTTGTGCTGTGCAGAGTTTCGAAAAGTTTACAATATTTGGCTCTACTTATCTATACTGCAAAATCATTCTTTTGTCATTTGTATACAGTTTTAGGAGTTAATTTTAAAAAATATAAACAGATTTTTTGGATGTTCCATTCCCACCTCGTCACTGCGGTTTATCTTAAAAATCTTGGGAATTTTCAACATTATTGCTCTGAAGTTTTTCATTTTATTACATTCTTTGCGCTTTGTGACAAAAATGTCACCCATCTCAACACTTTATTTTAAATTAGCTTAAAAATCTGTTAATCCTTTTGAATGACTAGCATAGTTATGAATCAAAAGGTATGAATTCTTTAAAATTGTTTGAACTAAAATGCAACACTGCTACAGTATTTAATCATAGTAGTAATTTAGGTCCAAGAATATATATAACAAATTTATATTTAAAAATTCTAATCGTGTTAATTCTAATAATTCTAGTATTAGGACTAAATTTAAAAAGTTATGTATGGATTTTATAAATGATGAAAAATTGTAAATTTAAATTTATATATTCTTATTGTGTAGTAGACATATACTACATTCTATTCTATACTACTTAATTTCAATTCAGGAATCCACCCCTGAGCACGAATTCTACTCTTTCAGGGGTAAGCTAAAGTTTTATCTGTTTATATTATATTTTATGTTACAATTATTAGCAAATAAATAAATAAATTTTAAAAATTCTTTACTGGTATCTAAAAGATGACATTGTGATAACTTCCATGGCTGTTTATTTTAATTTAAAATAATAATGACATTTCTGTAAAGGATGTGACACAGATTTGTAACGGATGCGACAAGTAATAGAATGTAACATATGCTTTTTCTTTATTTTACACGGGGAAATTAATCCTTCACAAAATATGGCGAACACATTAATCTATGAGATATCCAGACATTTTACCATGTAACTTATCTTATTTTCACACCAGTGTAAATAATTTTAATTTTATTATGATGTCTGTTTCAAAAGAATGACTGAAATCTGTCGTAGGTCTATCCAGTTTATGCAATATAATTAAAATAATAAATTTAGTCTAATTCTTAATAATTATTTTATATTTTCTTAACGCAATAACAAAGATTGTAACCAATGGATTGACAGACTTCTAAAATTCCTTTATCTGGGCTAATGACTTGAGGAAGGGACTATAATTGCTCATCGAGTTGATAAGATGCGTCCTTTCCAATATAATTCTTCCATTATATTTGTACATAATGTATTAAAATTAAATAAATTCTTAAATAAAACTCTTCTACTATATTTTCACAAAATGTGGTAAAATTTAACAAATTCTTAAATCTATGTAAAGATTAATTTTTTTGGTCCTACAGAATTTATCTGTTATGGTAACAATTTACACAATTTACTTGTGATAATCAATACTTTACCAACAAATTTGGTAAAAGATGCTATAATTAAAAATTAGTCAAAAGTAGTTGTCGTTAAATATAGGGTATCATTGGCCATTTAAACGGTAGGCATATCATTAAAAGGAGAGGCAGTATAAATGTCAACTGACCGTAAGTTACAGAAAAATACGTAGGCCTATTTAAAATTTTGCCAGACAGTGAGGATAAAAGATAAATTTTCTGTGCACCTCATGTTAAAATGATGACTAACAGATTGTGTATGTTCAATTATGAGAAGTCCAACGGGTAGACAAATTAAAAAAAAATTACACCTAGTCGCTTCCATTACTAATTCAATCGTGACTACTCAGTAAAAAAAAGTACAAGTAGGATTTAATCCCCAGTAAATAAGATAATGAATTTTCTAGAAAAAATATGCATGATGTATACTTTCCCCTTCCAATTTCTCACATCCCTACCTAAGTACATAATTTAATAGTCACTGAACAACATTTATGAACATAATAGGCGTAGGCCCTACACACAAAAGGATTAAGTATCAAATATATATATATATATATATATATATATATATATATATATATATATATATATATATATATATAGGCATTATGATAAGTAAATCCTAATCTTTTCTGTTTATTAAAATTTTAATATAGCAAGACTAAAACAATAATAACAACACTTGCATTAGTTATAAAATCAGAAATTTTAACATTTATCCTCTAGAAAGTTGTTCACATCTATTATTTCTCACTCATCTAGGCACTTTTTACCTTTCCTGACACACTGTAAATGAGTTTTAATATGTCTCAATTAATCTTTCAAATTCAAGTGCTAATTTTTTATTCATTATTTTCCCAACAGGTCTAATCAAAATAAAAGTTGAAGTGACATAGTAGCATACATTTACTTGGTTATGGAAAATGTAAAATTTGTTTAACATCTCCCTTCTGTTTCACACTACGAAGCCTTATGATAAGTAAACCCTAATCTTTTTTATTTATTAGAATAAACAGTAAAATTTCTTTAAAACTTTATCAATAAAATTATAAATGTGAAGCAACAAAATTTAATGATAGGCCTCATGAAATTTTAATTCCTTTAAGTTTCATATATGTTATATAGGTACTGTAACTGCAAAACATCAACTACAAATTGGGCTGGTGAAAATGATTTTCAGAGCTGATATAATACCTAGAACCAATTTTGGGAATCACTGCCACATTAGCCTATCTTAAAACAAATATTTCCGACATACAGTACCTCAAAAACTTCAATCTGTACATGAAAGTTCATGGAAAGGAGATGAAATATCGGTACAGATCACCTTTCTTAAGGGAAAATATTACAATTATGGATTTATTTGTTGTCATCATAATCTCAAACTTCAGTTAATCAAAAATCTTTCTCTCTCTCTCTCCCACTGTCGAAAAAAAACTCAATGACGAGAGGTAAACTCCACCAACTTTTGAACTTCAGGAATCAAGCACGAAATTATGTTTTTTTAAGTTGTCAGCTATAAACAACGCTTCCGTAGCTACATTTTGGTTGGGACAATCTACATTCATGCATTTGTTATGTCCTTCACTCACAGCTTTGCAAAAGAAAAAAATAAATAAATAAATAAAAATATAAATAAAAAAGGTAATTCTGGAAGCAATATACAAAAATTCAAAAACATAATTTCAACTGTAACCTAACATAAACTATCACAACTTAAACTAACCTAACCTAATCATAACTAACCCTAACAAACTCAAGCAAAACTAAGCTAACCTAACCTAAACTAACCAACAAACATTACATTACGCTACAGTCCAAAACAAAGTAAAACTTTAAAAATCTAAAATATGTAAAACCATAGTCCGCCCGCGACAATCTACGCACATAAATAATGGAAATTTAATATTGAATAATTATGCATGCCCAGAACTTCTAAAATCCATGGAGAGGTATTGCTCCAGAATTAATATAGGCCTAAAAATAATAAGAAAGAAGTAGTATTCACAAGTACTCGGTTTTTTTTTATATACGTTATAGTCTCGCGGTACATTCATACGCCTCTCATTACTAAAATATAAAATAACTGTCCACATTTTCTAGAAACAATTGCCTATAGAAAGCGCCGCTGTGTACATTAGAAACAATGGTAGAAATATTTTCAAATTCGGAACATCATGTTCCAAACTGCCAATTATTAATTATAATTAGTATTCCAACTGCTAATTATTAAAACAATATGCGATCACTACAATGAATTACAACAAACACAAATAGCAACAAAAACAACTTAACCTCAATCAAACCTACAGTAAATAGCTTAAAAATGTAAACAAAACAAGCAAACTTTTCGGGCAGAATACATACATAATTGGGCTCCGAAGCATTGTGGCACACAATCGTTGTTTAAAGATGTAGGCAAATCAATAAACACCACGTGAGAATAAATTGCAGTTGTAATAATGCTACAAATTTAATATGACACAGTACGCAACTATTTTAAACTCTACAACAGAACTGCACAAATCCTTCGTAATTACTTCACATCGCACTCTCTATTTAATAACGTGAATAATTACGTACCGCTCGTGTGTTAGAAAGAAAACACTACTGTCAAAACATGGTCCAACAGCTTCTCAAACAAACGTCAACTCGAATGTCCTATTGTTTGTCTGTCGGCAAACTTTGTCCACGCGCCTTCTTCCCATAAGCCTTTCGAACACACTTCATGAAATCACTTCAACCAATCACATTAATTTTGCACTGTCACGTCAAAGATAAAGAGCTGATTACTTCTGCCTCCAAGTGCGTGCACTACTATTTCCTCAAAACGTCAACAAACACGCCAGAATTACTTCATACTGACCGTCGGCTACACACTCTCAAGCAACAGGTTGCCATCTTGAAACTATGGAAGAAGTGGGGGTAAGACGAACTTCCGATTGGCCAAGCAAACTTCAGAGAACCAATAGCTATGGAGAACATTCATGCGCGAAGAATAAAATTATTTTGTAAATTACAGTTTTTAAGGAAAATGTATTTCTTTGATATAAATACAAACGCGAAAATAAATGTTATTAAAGACAATTTTTAGATATTATTTCTTGTTCATACATCACTTTAAATATCGTAAACGAAATAACGCCTTATAACGCGCAACTCCTTTTACTTCACAGAAATGTGTGTTGCCTATGTGAGAGGGGAATATAATAAATTTATGTTTTTACTAACAACTACAGTAACTCCTGTTTCAGTTATGCATATTTCTTATTTATTCTACACAATTTATCAAATAAGAACATTGTTAAATCTGTGAGAAATTTTAGCTTAATGAAATGTCAGGAACTACTGCTGAACGTTATTATTATCATTATTATTATTATCATTATTATTATTATTATTATTATTATTATTATTATTATTATTATTATTATTATTATTATATACTGCTTATTATACGTTTGTCATTACAAATTTTGGCAAGTATCTGTACTATAATTAGCCACCGGCGTGGCTCAGTCGGTTAAGGCGCTTGCCTGCGGGTCTGAAGTTGCGTTCGGGCGCGGGTTCGATCCCCGCTTGGGCTGATTACCTGGTTGGGTTTTTTCCGAGGTTTTTCCCAACCGTAATGTGAATGCAAGGTAATCTATGGCGAATCCTCGATATCACCTCGCCAAATATCATCTCGCTATCACCAATCTCATCGACGCTAAATAACATAGTAGTTGATACAGCGTCGTTAAATAACCAACTAAAATAAAAATAAAAAATAAACAACTGTAACATAATTTGTTACTTTTCCTTATAAATTCAGAAGCTACCTTTGCCATTGCACTAAAATTTTAGAAGCTTCATTAGTTATGGGACTAAAAATATAGCCTAATTAATATAACTATTAGTTATTTACAATTGCGTTACCAAAGGAAGACGTATATCTGTCCGTACCCAACTACCGACCAAAATGCGAATACAAGGCATATCAAAAGCCCGAACTAACCGAACCTAACCTGTTACTGACACTCGACCTAACGAAATCTCGTTTTCTATCTGTCTATTACCTAACAAAAAGCTTACACACAAGGAAAAACATGCGATACCGCCTCTCTACCGGCCACCACTTTCACAGCAACTTGTCACCCTTATTCTACTGCGAAATTGGCGTCACCGCTCAATTTGCGTTTTGTTTACGGTATATATGATTCAAATAGAAGTCAAGTACGTAAATGCATTCGACCTTCCTTTGGCAACATAATTTGTTGTAAAGGAATAGCCTATCTTATATAACTAAATATTTACAATGTGCCTAAAAGTTACCAAATGCAATTTGTGGTTGTACTAAAAAAAGATTTGTAATGTAGTAAGTCACTTTAATCATTTTTAATACTAGTAAGTTATTCAAATTGATCAGTTCTTTCAAATGTTGCGCCCTAGGTCCCGCTTACATCCAAAAGTCGTGTTTCAACAATATTAGGTATTATGCACCTTCGTTAAATTATTTACAAATGAAGAGTCCACTGCAAGAATGATGGATGTCATTTGGAATACATTCTGCAGGAGAAGCAATTGAAAGTTTGAAATGCTTAGCGCTCAAAGCTTAACTGTGATTTTCCGATCATTACTGGACAATGACTATCAGTGTTAATGCCATATAACTCTCTATGTACATTCTATATGCCTTAAGCTATGCATTGACAGTCTTGGTTCATTTTCGACAATAAAGTGACATCCATCATTCTTGCAGTGGACTCTTCAAATGTGTTTTATCATAACTTTAAAACACTGAGTGAAAAATGAAATTGGTTCTCAAACAAAATTAGTAAATTAACAAGATCTAAGTCATTACGCGGTTCGCGGGCCGCATGCGGATCTCAATGACATTCATTGCGACTCTGAGCTAATATTAGATACTATTACTATTATTTTTATGAGAATTATTTTCTTAATTTCTATAAAAATGTGCAACTGGAGAAAACTTTGGTCGTCGTGCATAAATACTGCCAGCAAATGTGCTCTACAACGATACGTATTTGTTTTTGTTTTTTTTTTTTAAGGTAGAGTATGTCTCATGTTTATTATGTCTTCATATAATAATGGGTTATAAACGTTTTTATCTTAATAGAAATTACAATAGCGTGCAGTCAAAGCTTGTTAACAAGACATTCTCAATCAAGACTGTAAAAACTGAAAATGTTACAAATGTCTCTAATATCTGTAAAGAAAGTAGTTTATTCCACTGTACATAAAAACGAATTGATAATTGCCAAATGAACATTTTCATAGAGATAAGAGCCATAATTGAGAAATAGTAATTTGCCGAGAGTCACAAAACATTTCACAGTACTGAAGCTTAACAAAGTGCGCGGATTCTTCGTCTGTTTCTGTGACAAAAAAAATCCGTTTCGTAACAGCCCATGGAGAGCAAAGGCCTGCCTGTCGACTGCCGGTCTCACGTCCATAAGCTTTACAGTAGTACTGGTGATCGATCATCCAATCAGTACGAGGATAACGTGTCGTTAGTACGATTTCCCCAGCTGTTATAGAGCCTAGCTAACTTGTAAAATCTGATTTCGTTACTCACTATAGCTCCTCAAATTTATCACTGTGCTATGTGGGCCCGATCCCATACACTGGCCGAAGTTTCATTAGAAAAATTCTTTTTCAATGAACACTCGAACCAGTGCTCATTTCGTAACGCTAGTCCAAGGCTTTGCCTTAAAACTATTAATTTATAGGCTATTCTATTCATAGGCTATTATAAGCTAGTCTAGTCATTTACAGGCTCCGTGCAGGTGAATTTTTAAGTCTATTTACAATAAACATATTGTTTCTCTATTTTCTGCACATAATTATTTTGCTTTGATCAGTACTAAACATTTCAAAAACCATGTTAATATTATCACTGAATTATTCCAATATTATTAATAGCTGTTCTACAAATTATTTATTTATTTACTTACTTACTTACTTACTTACTTACTTATTCACCTGTATTTATTCACACATTTATTTACTTATTTATTTATTTATTTATTTATTTATTTATTTATTTATTTATTTATTTACGGCGGCCGGTAGCTCAGTTGGTAGAGCAGCTGGCTACGGAATGGAAGGTCCGGGGTTCAATCCCAGGTGGTGACAGGATTTTTCCTCGTTGCCAAACTTCAGAACGGCCCCGAGGTTCACTCAGCCTCCTATAAAATTGAGTACCGGGTCTTTCCCGGCGGTAAAAGGCGGCCAGAGCGTGGTGCCGACCACACCACCTCATTCTAGTGCCGAGGTCATGGAAAGCATGGGGCTCTAACTCCATGCACCCCCAAATGCCTTCATGGCATGTTACGGGGATACCTTTACCTTTACCTTATTTACTTATCCGCTCGTATTTATATTTTAAGTAGGTTATTTTACGACGCTTTATCAACATCTTAGGTTATTTACGTCTGAATGAAATGAAGGTGATAATGCCGGTGAAATTAGTCCGAGGTCCAACACCGAAAGTTACCCAGCGTTTGATTAAATTGGGTTGAGGGAAAACCCCCGAAGAAACGTCGACCAGGTAACTTGCCTCGACCGGGATTCGAACCTCGGCCTGCTGGTTTCGCGGTCAGACGTGCTACTCCTTACTCCACAGGTGTGGACGCTCGTACTTATTCATATATATATATATATATATATATATATATATATATATACTCATTTATTTATTTATTTATTTAGTTATTCAATTATTCATTATTTATTTACTTATTTTTACAAATTAGTTATATCTTTTATTTATTACTCATTTACATATTTATTTAGGCCTATTACATTTACTTACTTATATATATATATATATATATATATATATATATATATATATATATATATATATATATACTTATTTATTTACTTATTCAACCGTACTTATTTACATATTTATTATTTATTTTTTTACATATTTACTTATTTATTTATTCACCCGTATTTATTTATTTATTTATTTACTCATTCATTTATTTACTTCTTTATTTATTTATTTATTTATTTATTTATTTATTTATTTATTTATGTATTTTTACTCATTCATTTATTTATTTATTTATTTATTTATTTATTTATTTATTTATTTATTTATTTATTTATTTATTTATTTCAAATGAGTCTTGCGGTTTCAGTTTTTCTGGAGAGTGATATACACATTCTCATTTATTATAAAGATATTTAGTCGTTCATATAATGAAGATTACTTAAATATTATTACGCACGTCTTGTTATCTCAGTTCGTATAGAACTGGTTTACTGTGACTGCGGACCCGGGTTCAGATCCCGGTGATGTCGGAGTCGTATTTGTAGTAGACAAGACCAATGTTTCTGGGGGGTATCCGTGATGTTCTCACGTTTCCTTCCATTATTCTACCGTCACCCTTCACTTCAATATGCACCATCATCACTACTTTCATTTCAATAGTATTTACCCAAAATGTGCGGCGTCGTTTAGTACTATGACTGGCGTGCAGATAGCATTAGTCTGAGGAAGTGTAGTAGCCTACGCTTTCGAGGGGCATGAAAGAACACTCTAGTTGGACTTCATCGGATCCCTGAGTCTACATGGCTAAATCGACAGATGGCACCGAAAAGCTGAGTGAAGATATCTACAAAGAAAACGGCCGTTCGGACTTAACGATTATTCTAAATTAAAAAAATGATAAGGCACAATAAGCCTCAGGCTGCAGTGCTAGTCTTTGGAGTCCCTCCTTCGTGTAAAAAATAATATTTTTATTATTTTTAAATTGTAAAATCTTCATTAAGTTATGATTTACAATAAACAGATATTGCACTCAGTATGTAACCTTTATATATATATATATATATATATATATATATATATATATATATAGGTTAAATACTTAGTGCAATATCTGTCTGTCTAATATATCCTGTTAAGTAATGCCCCATATGAGAAGAAAGAGTCATTTTCTACATTTGTATAAAGTTCGAAGCTAAAACTAAAGCAAAGGTATTCCATTAGACACCCCGAAAGATCTATTGAGTGGTGGAATGTTAAGGCTTCCACCTCTTAAGGCAATAGGTACTAAGTAGCAGTAGGGTTTGGAATGATGCATGTTATCACAATGCAATATATTATATCCCAATTATGTGAATGATATCTAGAAATGATTTAAATGTAAAATTATTAGGCGTGAGTGCAAGACGAATGTAAGAATGGATAATAATAATAATAATAATAATAATAATAATAATAATAATAAAGGATATTTAATTACAGAAGCCATTCAACGTCCGAAGTATATTATGTGACTGATAAAGGGATTTTAAAGGAAGTAAACGTGTTCTTTTTTTTTTAAGATTTTAATTCAAAGCTCTCCTGGAGAGACTAATGAAAACAGTCAGGATAAATCGGCACTCTACTCTGCAATTAGCACATTCATTTCTTTAAGGATAATTACTTGCATCCTTAGTTATCTTACCCTCCATGAATTCTTTGACAATCATAATATTCATGAACATCCTTACACTTAAATTTATTTATTGCTCACTTAATTTATATATCCTATAAGCTCATATTTCCTCGTCACGCGTTGTTGTCACATTGAATAAACTGTTTCACCTTGAAAGTTTGCAATTTCACTTCCTCCACTTGTAAAGGTCTTCTCGATTATCATTTAACCTTAGCTGGTGACATATAGCCTATTATTACACAATTGACCAATCAGGAAAAATCTGTAACTAGGCATTAGTGAATTTTATGTAATACGATATTAAAAGTCAGAAGTGCAGCAATTGAGAAGTTCATATCAAAACTAATCATCTAATATTGCACTGATTTTACAAGAGAGCAGAAATATTTGTCCAAAGCTTATCTATATTGAAACTAAAGGAAAGTTAAATTGTTGTTTAATTCCCTGTCGTCCCAAATAACTATTGTAGGATATGGAATGGAATGGAATTTAACTGAGAGGGACACGGATGGCCCGGCACTGCGACCTATTGAGATCTATTGTGCTAACCCTCGATATGGAATGAGTTGCATGCCAGAGATCCCCTACGCGCACTGCCCTAACCACATGACTCCTTTAACGACCGGTCCCTACAGTCGACAGAAATCCATATACCATTCCTGCTTCGGCAACTTCCCCCAAGGCCCTCCTGTCGGTCCGAGGTGAAACTCCTCCCCCGAGTAGGTCCGCCTCGGGTGCCATTGCAGAAGCCATCCAACATCGCTGAACTACATTCCACGGAGGCCGGTCGAGAAAGTCAGCAGCTTCGGGAGGCCGCCGGTAGAGTGATCTGAAAAACCAGAAACGGAATGATGAGGAAAGGATGATGGGGGAGGAAAGGAAGTGGCGAAGATGAGTGGGATTTAAATCGCCTGGTAAAGTTACCTGATATTCATCCATAGGAGTGAGGGAAAAACCCCGAAAAAACCTCACCCAGGCAACTCGTCCTCGACGGGAATCGAACCTGGGACCGCTGGGTTCCATGTTAGACTCACTAACCCCTCAACCATAACGGTGGACCTATTGTAGGATAACTTTCAACTTAATTAAATATCTACCAATAGGTTAAATTATTTCTATAAACTTAATTATTATATTATTTATCAGTCATTATCGGAATGATTCGGTATATTTCATACTCAACTGTTTCTATAACATTCATTATTATGTTATTTATCAGTTACTATCGGAGTGGTTCAGTATATTTTTACTTCTCTGTTTCTATGACTCCCATAGAATGAAAATCATACAATTGATTGTACATTAACCATAGGCTAAACTAATTATTAGTTGTAAACATTTCTATAAATAATTTGAGTAAAAAATAACTCTTATTAATTACTGGTTCGATTTCATAATACACTCACAAGCAGACAAGAATGAAGCCACGATTTTTGTCGGAAGGATGGAGTTCTTTGTCTTCAGTATTATTAACTAACTGTATTTATAATATGTTATTTCGGGAGGAATTATTTTATTATTTCTAAATATGAAAAATATCTACATCTGAAAACAAATTTTACGCAATGATAATTAAAAAAGCACTATTATATTTGTATTATAAAATGCCTGTGAATTCTCACATTTTGGTGGGAGGGGTTGCAATCCCATCATCCCATACGTCCCTGTAGGCAGATTGCAAAAATAGTTCATATTTGGTGGTGTTAAGGGATTTGTTACATATGAAAATTATAAGCAGAGTTTTTTTTAGTGATTACTGTACATTTTGCACGTTGAAGTTAGTAAAAATAATAAATATAATTCTCAAATTTCGACTGGAGCATAAATGGAAATCTATTAAAACAAGACATACTAAGAGGAGAGGACGGTATTTTTTTTACCTTTTTCCTATTTGGTGTAAAATATTAATTTTTTGTATGTAGAGAGCTCATAGCTGTGGCAACTTAACCAAATAAAAATAGTTTGAAAAAAATTATTTGGGGGCCAAAATTTGAAAAAAATATATATATACCCAATGCAGGATTGTACTAAAACCGATATATCTAAACCGTTTTTAAAGATAGATTCAAACAGTTTTTTGCAATGTATTTGCAAAAGCATGTTCTACAAACTATCTGTAACAGAATTTTGATATTAGTCCCTACGTTTGTAAAATAAACAATTAAAATTTAATAACAATTTTCTGATTTCCTTTCTTGCAAACAAACGGACGTATTTTTAAAATGAAATCAATCAACAAAACTCTGTTACAGAGAAATGTTTCCTAATAGTCTAAAGAATGTGTGTTCTAAATTTCAAGCATTAATAGTTCAGATATTCTATCCATTTTTGTCTGGCAATGTAGTAAAAAAAAATGAAGTTACTGGAAACCGATAAAAGCGGGCGTGTGATTTAAAAATCCATAGCGTAGGAAGTTTAAAAATGACGTCTCAACATCCGATAAGGGCACAAATACCCACGAAATGTTATGCTATGCATTCCACACATATCAAAGGGTATTTTAAAGATTTTTTTTTTAATTTACTCATTTTTCACCAAAAAATACCATCCTCTCCCCTTAATATTTTATGCAGAATTCATTACGGGTAATGAAGGATATGATTCCTAGAATTAGATAATATAAGCTAATGTGTGTAAAACGGAGGTTCTGTCACTTGCAGAACTTTTCCACCGATAGAGAAATCTTTAGAAGTTATATGTTTCGTAAGTGCAAATGACAGCTTGCAAATTATTCTCATATCTTTCCTGCTATTCATTGGGATGGTGACGCAAGTTAAAGAGCACTTGCAACGGTTATTCATAAAACAGGGTCTATAACTTGAAGTAGATGTCCCCGCTTTGTATGGATATTAACAGTATTCATAAGATGGGTTAAAATTTTGTTTCCTCCATTGGTAACGTACATGTCTCATTTGTAAGAAAGGAATCTTAGGTACGAGTGTACCTAACAATATTATACTGTCGTTACCAGAAAACCCATGTTAAGAGGTCTTAAAGTTATAAAATAATCGAAAAGATATTTCTGAAACAACACCGGCATGCAGAGCTAAGAAATGGAAAATGATTCATGCATTCTAATTTGTAGTTTCAATAATGCTACAGAAAAGAATAATTGCACACGCTGTTAACTGTGATGTTACAAAGAGGGCCGTGTAGATATGGAGAAGAATGGAGCGTGAGAAATGGGCAGACAAAATAAGAAATGAAGCTGTGCTGGAAATAGTGTGTGAAGAAAGAATGACGCTGAAACTGATCAAGAAGAGCAAAAGAAATTGGCTGGGTCACTGGCTAAGAAGAAACTATCTACTGGAGGATGCACTAGAAGGAATGGTGAAAACGGAAAAAAAGTTCGGGACAGAGAAAGATATCAGATGATAGACAACAGTATAGTACATTATGCAACGAGCCTATAATGGTAGTATTTAAGACGCGTGTATGTTTGTTTATGAAACGAGCGCAAGCGAGTTTCATAATTTTCATACGAGCGTCTTAATTACCATTATAGGCAAGTTTTATACGACATTTATGCTCGACCATATTTATAACTTGAAATTATTCATAAGTATTCATGTTATGGTTATGTAAGTGAGGAGCGGAACTGACCTGAATTGTGAGATGTGCGCAAACGCGAAAGTATTGATTTTTCCGAGGTACGAATGTGATTGACCTTGATATAATCTAGAGAATAACATGAAGATTAGTCTTGATATAACCTGGAAATTGATTTATAATTGAAAAACGAGATGACAAATTGAATTTATTTGAATATTATTCACAATTAACGCTAATTATTACAGTAACAGAACATAACCTTCTGCGACAGTATTGGATTTCCAGCCTCCGTGACTTTTCGCTAATTGTCTTTCGATTGCATATCCGAGAATAATCGATACTTGCGGTTTCATAATGGTACAATGGTGATTTCTCATTGGCTGAACAACTGAATTATAATGAATAGGTGTACTTTAATGAGGTGCATTAAAGGGCTACTACCAGGTGTATAATTACTACATTTCGGCATGGTCGAGCATAAAGATATATATGGATCTTATGCAAAGACTAAGAGAAAGGCGGAAAGTATGGAATATTGGAGAATGCTGGGTTTGTAGTGAAAGATCTGCCCTTGGGTAGGAAATTATGAATTTTATTAATGAATAGAATAAACTAACTGGGTCAGATTAAAGCCAATAAACAGACCTGCAGAACTGTAGCTCCTCAGAGCGACTGCCGTACTACCCCTTCTTACCCCACCCATATTTTCTATCAGTGCGGTCATGGCGTTCTAGTTACGCTTGGCTGCATCAACATTCATTCTCGCGGCAGCAGGTATACAATACGCTATCAAGAATTACAAATGAACAGATAATAAAATCCTTAGGAACATATCTTTAGAAAGTAAGAGAAAAATGAATGAGGGAAATAAATAAATTAAAAGACATGTAAAATGAATTATAAAACATATGTGGGCATATAATATAATTAGGTCTACATATGTATACATCGTCCTACTACTAGTAAAGCCGATTAAGTCCACTTTTTGTGTAAAATAAGTTAAGTACAGTCCCCTACTTGTCTTTCCGTGCTCTGTATTCTACTAAAATAAAATAAATCCGAACTGTTGCATGCAGGCAACAAACTAATTAGTTTATTTGAAGAATTTATTATGATTTTTCGTGCATTAATAAAGTTTTAATTCCTGTTTTTACAAAACTGCATTACTGATCTTAATTGGTTTTACTTAATAGGACGATAAATAAATTGTACGTTGATAAGTGAGTGATAGCTATATGACTCGATATTAATGTTGTCATTCAACATTGTAACGCACTCCAGCCAAGGTAAATAAATAAATAAATAAATAAATAGATAATGTTATGTTTTATTTAACGACGCTCGCAACTGCAGAGGTTACATCAGCGTCGCCGGATGTGCCAGAATTTTATCCCGCAGGAGTTCTTTTACATGCCAGTAAATCTACTGACATGAGCCTGTCGCATTTAAGCACACTTAAATGCCATCGACCTGACCCGGGGTCGAACCCGCAACCTTGGGCATAGAAGGCCAGCGCTATACCAACTCGCCAACCAGGTCGACTTAGATAGATAGATAGATAGATAGATAGATAGATAGATAGATAGATAGATAGATAGATAGATAGATAGATAGATAGATAGATAGATAGATAGATAGATAGATAGATAGATAGATAGATAGATAGATAGATAGATAGATAGATAGATAGATATTGCAGTTTAAAGAGAATTGGAACATGGCAAAATCTAAACCCGTGAAGAAATACTACTTCCAATGGGAATATGATTATTTTGTTGTTGAAGACGACAGAATTGCTTGTTTACTGTGTCCCATCCAAATTATGTTTACTCGTAATTTCAATATTAGACCACATTTCAACAAAGCCCATATTAAGGATTATGGAATGCACAAACTTTCGGGTAAGTTCATTATTACGAACTGTAATATATTGAATATTTATTTATATACGTTAAATTAAGGACGTCACTCGTTGTGTTCATTTTGAATTGAAATTAATAGCGACTTTCAAGGTTCATTACTTAAATGCTATAAATTTATGTTTCCGTAGGTGATGATAGGAGGAAAGTTTTCGCAAATCTAAAGCAGCTTAGGTGCAAAGAAATCTCAAAGAAACAATCGACAGGAAATCAAGGATATTGTAAACCTTGAAACGAGGTAACGCATTATAAATACAATGAATTTATTACATGTTGCCAATGATGGATCTTTACACGGGCAGATAAAGTAAAAAAATTCTATGAGGAAGTCGATCATCGCCAATAGAAGTGAAGTGAGGCTGACGTCATATTTCCCCTGCTTACGAGTTCTGCAGGCCTAGCCAATAAACATAACTACCGGTACATGTAACTTGCGGTACTCATTATTGATTTATACATTTCATTTCTACCTATGTTACCAAAATGCAGCTTAAAATTCAATAGTTTCCATGTCCAACACGTTCCGCCTTTTCGTATATTCTACCACATTGGTCTTAATTTTGTTTAGTGGAAATCGAGTAGTTTATTCATTAGAAAGACTACCTATGTAGTGCGAAAGCTAAGGTCTGATCTTCATTTTAAAATTTAATAACAGTTTTATGGTTATAAATCATCATCATCATCATCCTTGGCACTAAAACCCTGGTCGAGTCTTGGTCTGCTTAAGAATGTCTTGCCATTGGTTTCTATCGATTGCCTTGTTCTTCCAATTCCTGACACCCATGATTTTCAAATTCCTCCCAACACAGTCCAACCATCTGGTCTCCGGTCGTCCCACTTTCCTCCTTCCCTCAGAATTTGCTGAGAAGATACGCATTACTGGGTTATTTGGTTCCATCCGTGCCACATGACCCGCCCATCTCAGTCTATTGATCTTAATTTTCCGCACCAGATCAATGTCTTTATACAGGTCATAGATCTCACAATTAAACCTTTTTCTCCACACACCATTGTCATTCACGGGCCCCAAATATCTTCCTCAAAATTTTCCGTTCAAATGCATTCAATCGATTTTCATTATTTTTACTCAATGACCATGTCTCAGTTGCATAAGATTAAAACTGGCACAACTAATGTTTTATAAATTTAAATTTTTGTCTTTCGTGATAACAGTCTAGAATTAAATACTTTTTGTAGTCCGTAATATTACAGTCTAGTATATACAGTCACGAAGCTTGAGTTGTGAGGGTACTAGGAACAATAGACTGTGCAGGTACTATTTCGCATTGTCTGTGATGAGGCGTTAGTAGCGATCCTAGTGGTTAGCAACTATCTGTGGATGCATATTTACTACGTATTGAGTTTCGTGACTGTATATACTAGACTGTGGTAATATGTTCTATTCGCTAAAACAAGTCTCCTACTGATCTCTTCATCTAAAATATTGTTATTTGTTATCAGAGAGTCCACACTTGTGGAGTAACGGTCAGCGCGTCTGGCCGCGAAACCAGGTGGCCCGGGTTCGATTCCCGGTCGGGGCAAGTTACCTGGTTGAGGTTTTTTCCGGGGTTTTTCCTCAACCCAATATGAGCAAATGTTGGGTAACTTTCGGTGCTGGACCCCGGACTCATTTCACCGGCATTATCACCTTCATCTCATTCAGACGCTAAATAACCAAAGATGTTGATAAAGCGTCGTAAAATAACCTACTACTACACACGTTATCAGAGACCCAAGATACATAAATTCATCAACTATCTCAAACTTAAATGTTTTCAATTGGATACTTCGTCCAAATCTTTCTCTTCTGTCCTTTGATATGGTTATAAGTACCAGAACTTTATTCTTTTTTGTGAAAAAATGATAAATACTCAACACAGAGTGGACATATTTCAGACTGCGCCGATTTCGAACTACAGGCCGATCCGTATAATCTGTGGCAATAATTGTAAATAGAACGAAATTAAAATACAGTACTATATATTTAATAAAATTGTTGACTTGCTTTGTTATTTATAAGCAATGTTATAGTCCCGTCGCTCTTCTTTCCGGCAGCCAATCACGTTGCAGGTCGGCTACATTTAAAAGTGTGCGTCTTGTGATTCGTTGATGATGACGTTATGCATTTCCTAAGCCTCGATAAATACTTAATATAATCGCTCGCCATTTTTGTTCTTTCGTTGGCGTTCGCAGAAAGCACACGAGGACGTTCTTTGTCGCTCAATTATTTGGTCAATTACAGTGCGTTTGATTTATTATCATAGGAGCTACGACATGATAACGGTGCGGCAAGTAGATTCCTCGTCTGGTAGCTTGACAACGAAAGAACAAAAATGGCGAACGATACTACCTACCTAGACTTTATAGAGCCTTCACTTCCTAAGACGTAAGAGGAGGAGTCACGCCGGGAATTACAGTAAGAGTAACAATAAAAACACTGCATTTCTTAGAAATACAGGATGGGGAAGGGGAATAATAGGTCCATTTTGGCCAGGCTGGCAAACCTGTATTGTTACTAATAAATAGTTAAATGGGTAGCTCAGTTAGTAGAGAAACTAGCTACGAACTGGAAGGTCCCGAGTTCAATTGTGGCGGATTTTTCTCGTTAATATAGATTCCAGAACAGCCCCGAGGTTTGCTCAGCCTCGACTCCAATTGAGTACTGGGTCTTTCCCGGGGGTAAAAGACGGTCGGAGCGTGGTGCCGACCACACTTTCTCAATCTAGTGTCGAGGTCAAGAAAGCAGGGAGCTCTACCTTCTTCCCCTCAAAAGCCTTCATGGCGCGTATAGCGCATACCTTCATCTTAAATAGATTAATCTCAATTGTAGTGGAATAAAGGTTCATAATACCGAACCAAAAATCTTGTTATTTGCGGACGATCACGTTATTTTCAGTGATACAGAAATAACTTAGAAAATACTGTCCCCTCTGTTATTTTGTAATAAAAATCTGAAGTTATGTCATTCTCAGAAGCAAATAGCGTATAATATAAGATATTTTTAAATGACGAAGTGATAGAACAAGTGACAGACTTCAATTATTCAAGACAACAACTGTCATATTATAAAAAAAGAATGTAGATTTGGATGATACAGTACCAGTAAAAAAATTCTCAATAATTCGTGGAGCAATAAAGGAACTCCAAAACATAAAACCCCAAAAGAAACTCAACTACCATTTTATAGTGTGATAGCTGCCCTATGTTCACCTATAGCTGCGAAAATTGAACCATAAATAGAGCCGATAAAAGAAAATTAGATTAGCAGAGATAAGATTTCTACGTTCAGTAGCCGTGTTCACTCTTTTAGATAAGTTAAGAAATACGTATATAAGAGGACAACGGAATATCTTTAACCTAAACGAAAGAATTGAGGAACAAAAAAAGTGATATGATTATATGGAAAGGATAAATGAAGATAGATTTCCCAAGATTATTTTACACTTCAAAGCAGAAGGAAAAAGAAAACTAGGAAGACCAATACGAAGATTTCTTCTAAAATAGGAAGAGGCAATAAAACATAGACGCCTTGAAGCTCATAATGATGAATATTCTTCGGAAAGTACAGTATTATAAAAGAAAATGTGCGACACCCGTCTGCATCTCTCTCTGTTGACCCCGGGGTATGACAAATGTCTCAATTCCAGTGGGGAATATGTTAAAAAAAATAGCTCAGCAGTTGTACTTGTTCCAATAAATGTTCCCAATGAAATTGTGTTTTCTTTCTGTAAACGGCCCCAGGGAAAACATTTTCGTGCGAGATCGTGCGTATTTGCTTGTTTTCCGCACAGAACCAATACGCGGTAAGTGTGAAATACCACATTCAGTATTCCCAACGTAACACACATAACAATTTCCCTCTTCTTACCGCTTAAGCGCGACATTCATTTTACTGCTTTAGGCTTTTAACATATTATTTTTACAGACGTTTAACATAGTAATAATTATAAATTGGAAACTTACCACTGCAATTTCACCTAAATTGCAATGTTAATTATTGTTTTTAAATATTTGCATTCCTGATATAAGTAACATTAAGGAAGCCGTGAAATAATCAATAAGATTCCAGATGCCGATGTTATTACTGCAATATGTTATATAAATAATATTGTTAAAATATTAAAATGAAAAATAAATCACTACATAACCTTGCCGTTTGTTTTAAGTTCGCATTTATAGACTGGGGGACTTACATCACGGCCTGCTGGAATATAGTAAACACAGAAAACATTTTATAGCAACAATGTTGAAGAAAGATATCTTGGTTTTCCGAAGTTGTCGTCATTAAACAGAAACCAACTTGGAGATTTCATTGCAACTAATTAGAAATTCGTCTTTCAGGTACGTAATAAACGATCTTCGCACAAAATAATGTACGATACACGAGTGGTATGTTTGTTTTCATGTTCTCGGAAATTAAAAAAGCTCAACTACGTTTCGCCTTTTCAATCTTTTCCTCGAACACGAAAACGTCAACATACCGCTCTTGTAACGTATATTACTATTTACGGCTCTCGTAATTATGCTCGAATGGGTAAAATTTGCACAAGCACTTGTTTTGAAATTATTAACATGGTGGAAGAAAAAAAAAATAACTTTTTTATCTGCCCCCATGGGAATGTTTGCTTGTGAGTTATCCTGCTGTTGGAGAAAATCTTCTCCGCAAAAATAAATAAATAAATAAATAAATAAATAAATAAATTTTGAAGATCGAACAGTCATTTCCCTAGCGACTGTTACAGAAGCCCACATAGAGTCATAGACTTACATTGAAAAACCACTATTTAAAAAAAGTAATAATAAGTTCCCCTTCCCTAAGTCCTTAGAAATGGCACCAAATGGAAATATCAACAGTTCCGTCCGAGTATACATTTGTGTTACGAAGAAATCGAAATGCAAAAGTACCTCTGAAATTTTATTGTGGAATAATACATATATAATATGTTTAGGTAATTTGTTTCACATTTTTTTTAACATTGCTAGATGGGATTATAACACATGCGCGCGCAAGCTAGTCTAAAATGTTGCACTACTGGGAACCAAAACACTGACTGTCGGGAAAGCAGTAGCCTACGTTCACGACTGGTGCAAGATTTCAGATCTCGGTGTATTTATAAAACAATAAACAATTAGAAATCAGAGATATTTCACTCAACTCGCTGACTACGCGACAATTATTTTTTTCTTCTTTTTTGTTTTTGTTGATATCTCACATAGTTTATCAATCCCCTTCCCAGTCATACCATAACAGTTACATAACAAACGCATTCGATTCCCTTTCTCAAGTAATATCAGTTGAAAACAGATACATTAAACGGAATCTTGGAACAAGTTGTTTATATTTTATCTCTTCGGTTCAAAGGGCACTGATAAATAAGTTTAATTGAAGTACGCGTAACGTCAAATAGCCGAGACACTGTCGCTAAACAAGAACAGTTTGTCTCTGTGCAGTTTGCGAATTGGTTACTGTTCGACTCCTCTACGATGCAGACTCAAGTGGACCGCCCCTCAGTGCTGCTGAAGCCCCTGTCGGTGCCGGAGAAGCTCTTGATGGGGCCAGGACCATCCAACTGTCCCCCCAGAGTTCTTCACGCCATGGGATTGCCAGTGCTGGGGCACTTACACCCAGAATGCTGCGCGGTAATGTCATTACACTTACTGGTCATTTTATTTTTTGTGTGAGGAGGGTAATATGAAAGGTTTAGAGCCATAGTGGGCCAAACGCCATCTATTAAAAACAAAGACAGCAAGGGTTAAAGTTAAGCGAATGCCATAGTTTAATGAAGATTGACATATCATTTAGTTTTAATGTGCATACTTTATATTAGTTGCTATATGTTTTATTGAATTATCGTGTTCACTTAATTTCAACCGTTGTTTTCTCTGTTTTTTAATATATGGCGCTTGGCCCACTATGGCTCTGAACCCTTCATATGGCATGGATTACGGGGTGAGGGTTGGGACAAGCCCATATGCGCTTGGACCATTGATATGGGTGGCTGGCCCTATCTCTAAATTTTTACAAGGATAAGAAATGGCAGACAAATTAAGAAGAAATGCTACGGATTTTTATCGCCCTTGGCCGGGTTTGAAACCAGTACCTCAGATCATAGCAGGGTTACCATCCATCCGGCAAAAGGAGGACATGTCCTCTTTTTTAATCAGGCAGGCATTTTAAATAAGAATTTGAAATGTCCGGCATTTCGCATTTCAACTAGAATTAACAATAATATTGAATAATGTGAGATATTATACATAGAATATCTAAACAAATGGTGAAAACTTATGAAAGAATTTAACTGCTTCCAATGGTTGAAGCTGGAGCACATAAAAAAAAACATAATGTATGATGACCTATTGACATGCATTGAATTCTTACCTCTAAAAATGTCACTATTCATGATTCTAACCTATTTTATAAATTTTATTCTACAATGTGCAAAGATACGACAATCAAGTTAATTTGGACAAAGATTTAACTTCAGATAAACAATGGTCCAAATTCTTCAATTCTTATAGTTCTGCAAGCACTAAAACTTTCTCAAAACTCTTAAAAGTATATCAATTTATTTATCCCAAGTCACAATGGAAGTGCTGAGAGAGTATTTTCCCTGATATCTGCTCAATGGACAAAAGAACGAAATCGCATGCTAACGGAGACAGTCAGAGGTATCATCATGTCAAGGACAAGTCCTCTGAACAGTTCCATAGTTATTTGTTACAAGATATAAGTTTGTCTCTTCAGGCTCTTGTGCACAAAGTGGGCTCCACCGATAAGTAGGGTAGGCATACAGATGTAATACTGATCCAGCAATTAGTGAAAAAACTAAGATGAGCCATTATTTTTAGCCTTAATTTTGTTCATACCAATTTTTAAAAAGTCCTCCTTTTTTCAGCAATGTCCTCTTATTTTAGATTCCATGTCCTCCTGTAGAATTTCTTCTCTTGGTAGTCTTAGATCATAGCAAGCATGAAAATTACAGTATGCGCCAAAACAAACTACTAAAATTCTCGCTCGGCTACTGCGTATGTGTGCCTAGTAACAAGTATTTATTTATTTGCCAGAATATTTAGACATATTGTAGATTCAGTGTTGGGCTTAATCCTGCAATTATAGCTCTTACAACAGGGGAAAAAGTCTTTTTCCTGTGCATTCTTTCCATTCATATGGACTCGGATGAGCAAATGGCCTAAGTCTGAAACACGTTTCAGATGGATTTCGTGAAATGTTTCACAAACAGCCACTGAGTAGTACAATTATGTTAAAAGTTATTGACAAGTTTGGGGAAGGCATAATTTTCTGTAAAACACATTTTTCTTATCCACCTACAGCATTCAGCTGTTTTAGAATCTACGTGAACATTACGAATGTTGTATATATATATATATATATATATATATGTGTGTGTGTGTGTGTGTGTGTGTATGTGTATTGACATTCTGGCTGATATGTAGGCCTACATCTATTATCAGGCAGTATATCTTACTTGACGATATGTGTCAGAGGAAGAACAATTGTTTGTATGCATCTGAAGTCTAACTAGTATAGCCTAATATGTAGTTAATCGGCGATGTATGCAATTGAGGGGGAAAGGAATCAATGCCACAAGTGTATGACCACAACGAAAAACGCAAAATAAGGGATACTGGTATCATACACAACCAACTCCTACAGAAGGAAGAAAAATTTCTACTTCTCAACAAAGAATGAAAGTTTCATAGAAGAAATACTTCTAAAAGGCTATCCACACCTGTGGAGTAACAGCTAGCGCGTCTAGCCGCGAAACCAGGTGGTCTGGGTTCAGGGTAAGTTACCTGGTTGAGGTTTTTTCCGGGGTTTTCCCTCAACTCAATATGAGCAAATGCTGGGTAAGTATCGGTGTTGGACCCTGGATTCATTTCACTGGCAATATCACCTTCACTTCATCCAGACGCTACATAACCTGAGATGTTGGTACAGCATTGTAAAATAACCTACTACAAAAATTTTAAGGCTAAACTAATAATATTTTCTAGTTTCTTTAATATACTAGGGCATTTAATAAGTAATGGCAAAAATGCTGTAAATCAATGCTCCTAGTGGTGACCTTGAAATGTTGTATTATGTAAGACAGCAGCAATTATTTCATAAATATGCAACATTGAAAGTCTCCAAGTAACCATATTTTGTAAATACAATGATTGCTTCTGATTTGCAGCACATAATACAGCCTTAAGAAATGTTCAGTAGGTGCTCCATAAAAATCGAAGTTGCAAGAGGACAAAAATGCAACTCGGTGCTTTGTGTATTAAAAGAAGCTTATGGGAGAGAAGCCAATTTTTGTTTGTGGGTTAAATTTAATGAGTTTTATTCTTGCTTATTTATTTGCTTTTAAATTATTTTCCTACCACAATGAACTATTGCAAGATGGGCGGAAGTAAGGCATTCTCTTTCAATCAAGAGTTGACAACCAAAGAGCTTTAGATTAGTCAGTGACAGATATATCCAGAAATGATGCTGCAAATGGAGTCCGCCATCTCCCAAGGATTTGTCAATGTATTGTTGACATGGTAGGGGACTACTTATATTTGAAGTGTGTAATGGCAAAAGCAATCTAAATAAATTTAGTTTGAAACAGTAACTATACTGCCATTACTTTTCGAATGTCCTGGTATTATTATAAAAATAAAATTGTTTTACCACCAGTCTCTTACGCTGTGCCATTGATATATAAAAGTAGGAATCTACTTCAGTGATGGTGAAACATTTTTATGGAAGTTTTTCTAAGATTATGCACACCAATTCAGTTTTCGATGTATAGCAGTACAATATGAAGTTGATAACAGCCATTTTTAACTCGTGTGCTGTGAATGATCCACTGGTGTGCCATAAGAAAATAGAAATAGTTAAGGTTGCAGTAGCAAAAATTGAAAAAATAAAAGTGAAAATAGTATTAAAATAGATATCTAGTAAAAAATGAGTCCACAATAGTCAGCATTCAGTGAACATGGCACAAGTCAACATTCAGTAATCACGTTCCGTCCTAAAATCCTCAAAATTCCCTCTGGTTAGGAACTACTGGTTTAGATTATAGGAATGTGTCAAAGGATTTTAAATTATTTACCTTTAGTGTGCCATATGTTGAAAAAGATTGAAAAAATGCTGACTTAAATTGTAAGCTATAAGAGATCAAGTTCTGTAATAACAACAGTTATAGTAATGTATAATTTAAATGTGCATCACTTTTTAAGTTGTTAGGAATGCTGATACAAAATTATACTTTCAACAATGCCACTATAATCGCTCTATACTTCATAAACATTCTACGAGAAAAATATGAACATCTATTGTAACAGAAGTAAGTCTATAAAAGAATATGATTTAATTAATGATCGACAGAGTCAGTTTTTCCATCACTACACGTGTTGGTAAATGTAATGAAATACGGTATAATTAAACAATATGCATTTGTTCATGTTAAATACCGGTTTATCATTAGCATTTGTTTGGGTTTTTCGAATATTAGTTTTAACACTCCATAAATAGAACTTTCATTTCAAAACTTACCAGTAGCATCTATTAGATGCTTTATGGTTGTGCTAACAAATGGAGTTACTTGTCAACAATGTGATGCTGAAACGTGTGTTCAGATTACTGCCCAGCGACAGTCCTGATGTAGCCTATTATTTTTATATTTGTGATGATTGGTTAATTAATATTAACCCGGCACACTCAAAATCACACTCATATTCATACAAATTTCCAGACTCTAGACACCCAGGGAATTTCTCTTTTTCAAGAAAAATTCACCAAGAGCCGAGCCCGGGAATCGAACCCGGGACCTCCTGATGTGGAACCCCCTCACCTACTTTGAAATTTCCAATGGCATCCCCTATATTTTAACACTTAAATTTGAAAGAGTATTCAATTGTTTATACACTTCATTCATTTGTTCCCGCATCTTTTATTTTCTATCATTGTCTGGATATTGGGATTGTTGTTATTGTCATTTGGTTGTAGGGTGAAAACACAGTTTGTTTTGGATAATTTCCTAAATTAAATTATTGAAAATGGTTTATGTTTTCTATTCGAGGGTAACACCATTTTTAAATACCGGTAATTTAATACCAAGCACGACTATCACATTAAATGCTCAATAGTGTTTATACTTTCATTCTCTTCAGCTCTAACCAACAAAATTAACAATCCAGGTTGCCAGACGACGATAGAAAACAAAAGATGTAAGAACAAATGAATCAGATTTATAAACATTGAATAGTCTTTCAAGTTTAAGTATAAAAATATAGGGATACCATTTGAAATATCAAAGGAGGGCGAAGGGGCGAAACCTAAAATGCAATTAACACTGGTTTTAAACCTCTCCTTCAATATCTAAATTGTCATGTTTTTGTTTAAATTAAATTAAATTTAAATAAATACTGAATAGCTTTATGATACTTTTTAAATTTACCTGACTGACTAGTTTCAAAATGGTATCCTTCATTGTCCGAAGTGTTAAAAGAGTGTATTGAACAATGAATAATTAAATAAATAGTTATTTAGACTGGGAAATTTTGTCTGTAACGTCTGTCCAACAAAAGAATAAAGTGATGTAAACACGTGCACGTGATCTTGAGGTCTCTGAATTAGCAGTGACTCTTCTTTGTTGCCATGTGAACAGATAGATCTATTGGTGTTCTTTGTACAGACTGCAATGCAGAAATTTTAGACTACAATCTACGTAATGTATCATAACAAATTACAAAGCTCTGATATTTCTGTTTGTTGCAAATATATTTCACCTTCGACCCAAAACAGCAGTTTGCTTCGATAAGTCAAGAATCCAATGGCATATCTTTAGTGGAAATATGTCACGGACTTTGGGCTGGAGGATATTCGTGTAAAACGTTTGGTATATACAAGTTACTCAATATCAACTTTTTAAAACTGTCAACATTTTCATTGTATTATTTTTTTTTCGAACAAAAAAAACTGTTCAAATTGTTCCTCCATTCCTGTTTTTAAATTATTATTTTTGTACAATTTTCTGTACCATATTAATAGTGACTACAACGATAATTAAATCTTAGTTTGTTCTATTTAAAAATATTCCAATGTCCTTAAACACATGTCGATTTGTTAGGATGAGATGACACAATTCACTTCCTGTTGCTCTTTATTTAAGGTCTCAGAATGCCCCATTACATAACAATGATAAACAAAGTTTAACATTTTTTTTTGCATAATATACATGATTTCTTATGTTTTTCTGTGTACTGAACTCAAATATGCCTCAAGACTTGCATGACACCCATATATTGTTTTTCAACAATTGATGATTAGAAAACCATTTTTAGTATTATAGTGAAAACATCATCTTAAATGTAATCGATAGGCCTATACAATTTATCTATTGCAGCATGAAAAAATACATAAAATACACTCTCACCTTTGCAAGAAAAAATGTTCACTGTTTTCAGTGTAATTTGTAATACTATACTCCATTTTGGTTACTTACTTACTTACAAATGGCTTTTAAGGAACCCGGAGGTTCATTGCCGCCCTCACATAAGCCCACCATTCGACCCTATCCTGTGCAAGATTAATCCAGTCTCTATCATCATATCCCACCTCCCTCAAATCCATTTTAATATTATCCTCCCATCTACGTCTCGGCCTCCCCAAAGGTCTTTTTCCCTCCGGTCTCCCAACTAACACTCTATATGCATTTCTTGATTCGCCCATACGTGCTACATGCCCTGCCCATCTCAAACGTCTGAAAAAAAAATATATATATATATTTTAATTTAACATTACCATAATCCTTCAAACGTAATTGCTCATGCAAAAGTAAAAAATTATTTGGTATATTTGTTTTTTTAACTCTAATTTGTGACTTCCTTCATAACGTGTTATGTCACTGCAGAGTCTGAGTTTCTCTTAGGAGTTCACATTTATAAAACAGGTGGTCTCTCTCTTTGAGCAGTTTCACATTACATGTCAGATGGTCTCTAAAATATATTTTCTCTTTTTTGTGAGTAGTTCTTGCTATTTTAAAAACTGAAAGAACAAAGATAAACAATAAATTAAATTAATTTTATTTTTCTCTCAAAATTTAAGGGAAATAATTATTTTTCTTATAACTTGATACATACTTACTTACTTACTTACAAATGGCTTTTAAGGAACCTGCAGGTTCATTGCCGCCCTCACATAAGTCCGCCATTGGTCCCTATCCTGTGCAAGATTAATCCAATCTCTATCATCATATCCCACCTCCCTCAAATCCATTTTAATATTATCCTCCCATCTACGTCTCGGCCTCCCCAATGGTCTTTTTCCCTCCGGCCTCCTAACTAACACTCTATATCCATTTCTGGATTCGCTCATACGTGCTACATGCCCTGCCCATTTCAAACGTTCAAACGTATAGATTTAATGTTTCTAATTATGTCAGTTTTGCGTTGTGTAACTTTCTCCATCCTCCTGTAACTTCACCCCTTTTAGCCCCAAATATTTTCTTAAGAACCTTATTCTCAAACACCCTTAATCTCTGTTCCTCTCTCAAAGTAAGAGTCCAAGTTTCACAACCATACAGAACATGTTTCGAATATAGATTAGGCGATGTCCACTATATGTTGATTATGTTAATAACTAGATATAGGGATATTTGAGAACTGCTTCTATTTTTAATTGTCTGTTTCTTAACAATATTTTCTGTTATCTGTATTGCTAAGGCACTTGCTTTCTTCATACTATTAGTACTATTACTATTGTTACCACCACCACCACCTTCACCACCACCACCACCACCACCACCACCACCACCATCACCGTCACTGCCACTGCCACTGCCACCACCACTATCAGTATCACTACCACTCAGTAGCGGCTGGTGATCGAAATCCTCGGTGAGGCCAGATGCAACTAAGTTTAAGTGCCTCCGATAGGAAATGTTTATTCGTGATATTATTATTGTTATTATATTATTAATATTATTATTACTGTATTATTATAATTAGTATTATTATTATTAGTCTATTATTATTAGCCTACTATGTTGCCCATACCAGGATGCAATAGAAACTCGCGTTTTAAGATTATTTCTCTGTCAGAAAAATTGTCAGCGATGTCGTAGGTATCTCGTAGACTCTCTCTTTATTTAAAGCTTTCTTTTTTTCAATATTATTTCTTCTCGAAAAAGGACACTAACAATGAATTAACTACATCAGCATTGTTTCTCGCATTTGTTTCTGTTTCTCGAAATACATAACAACATTGGCCCAGATTCACTACTGTACTACGAAGTACAATAGTATAACACCCTAGCAACCTAGCTTAAGTCATAAACTAAGACATAAAGGGAGGGAATAGTGTGGGTCTCTGCCTGCCAAAGAGCTGGAATTTGTGTTATTTATGGCCTATTTAGGAAGACAAGTCGCCATTGCTATTCCCACCCCACTCTACCCTTGAGGCCAGCCCATGGATGTGAGGAGTGAAACCTGACCAGGCCACAAGGCCAGACGAACTGTGCCTCAGCTACAACGTTTTAAGCGCAAGCTCAAAGCCCGCGAAAATACAGGAAATTCAGAATCCAGACCCGGCACAAGCGATTCTGGCCTCAGGAACAAATTTTACTGCAAAACAGGTCTATATACATCACAAGCCAGACCCGGCACGAGCGATCTTGGCCTCAGGAGCAAATTTTACTACAAAACAGGTCTATATACATCACAAAGTTTTCAAATGCTTCTACAGCGATATATGCTTCATTCAAATAACTAATACATTTATAAAAACACAAAGTTTGATTTCAGCTAGGCCAAGTGACTGAGGCCCGGCCTCACTTGCCTCAGTCAACCAGCTGCCACTGCTACCACTACTGTATTATTGGTTGGTTGCTTATTGGATTGATGTAATTTTTCCATAAAATTGTTACACTTATTTTATACCTCTGATTGAGGTTCTGGCTGATATGTACATCTATTGTCAGGCAGCACATCTCACTTGACGATATGTATCAGAGGAAAAACAATTGTTTGTATGGATTTGAAGTCTGATTAGTGGAATATGTAGCTAATCGGCTATGTATCCATTGGAAAAGGAAATGAACTGAACATCTTAGTTGCCTCATAAGTGATGCCTTATTGATGTTACTTATGAGGTTCAAACCTGTCTTCGGACAGTTGACTAAACAACAAACTATATTTTAAATGATTCGTCCTTTTATTTGCTTCTGAAAGATGTGTTTTACACATGTATGTTTATTTCTATATACCCAAGTCTTTAATTTTCTATAACAATCAGTATCAGTATGCACTGCATTATGACTTCCACAAATAAATCCTTCCGTGAATGTTTATAGATCATGGATGAAGTGAAATCAGGAATACAGTACGCATTCCAGACACGGAATACCCTTACTCTGGCCGTCAGTACTTCAGGGCATGGTGGCATGGAAGCTTCCATGTGTAATCTCATCGAACCAGGAGACGTTGTGCTGATAGCGGTTCATGGCATTTGGGGAGAAAGAGCTGCTGATATGGCTCGCCGATACGGTATGATGAGATGAGACAATTTATCCCCATTTCTAAATATGTTATGTATGTGTTTATATATGTGTATGATTATGCTCTCTCTATTTATTTATATAATTCAAATTTTAGTTCATCAACTTGATTTCTCTGTTCAAAAGTAACTGCTATTGCAAATATCTTCCCATCAGTTTTGTTGCTGCCAGTAAAAATTTGTAGTTAGATGTATTTTAGTGTCTTACAGAATCATACTATGTGATATGGGATCAAGTTCTTATACAGAGATATTTAGAGATGCAGAATATGCTTAGGAACATTCAGTCTTCCGGTGGATTGCATTATAGTTTTGAAAAAAAATTCTTATTCATTATATTTTCTATTGGCTGAAGTCCTGCAATAATACATGATGCTTTTTAAGAACTAGTTCTGAAGCTAGTGAAGTTACCTGCAGTTCCTTGAACTGCATAGAAAATGTTATCATTCATAATACGATAATAGCAGTATACAAACACATGGCAAACAACAATCAAACATTTTTTTTCATATGAAATGAGCTCTTATTTGCATTTTGTACTGTAACCAATGAAAAATTTAATATGTTTCCTATGAAGTGGTGTCTAAATTAGGGTGACTAGATGTCCCGTTTTTAACGGAATTGCCCTTTTTTCAGCCTCTTGTTCCCTGTCCCGAGAAAAGTACCGTATGCTTGGGATGCCAAATGTCCCATTTTTTTTTTAAATGGCATCCCGTTTCCCTAAATTATTGTTAAAATATTTCTTTTTCTTTTATTTTTATTTAATAATCACGTAAAACACTGATTAATTGTATACTGTTTCCATCACATATCACCGTAATGAATTCAATTCCATACCGGTAATCAATCCCTCAGAACTTAGATCGATATAAAAAGGTTTTTGGTCTGAAGTTCAAAAATGTCTTCAAGTTATTTCCAAAATTGACACTAATATTTTAAAAGTGATAAGTGAAGATGACCTATTCAGTGAAGTGAATCATGTGAAGGAATATGGCGCAAAAATTGAACATTGGAAGGAGTGTGATGTTAAAATTACAGAGAGGTGGACTGAAACATTACAAATTATGAAAGTCAAAGACATTAGTTTTACAAACATAATCACATTGTACGTTTTGTGTTAGGAATACCTGGCACCAATGCATCATCAGAAAGTGTTTTTTCATTGATGAATTTAATTTGATCTGACGAAAGGAATCAGTTTTCAGTTAAAATCATAAAGACTACGTTAATCACAAAATGTCATTTCAAAAATGTGTCTTGCATGGACTTCTATAGTTTCCTGAAGGAAAAGCCAACACTTCTAGAGAAAATTCACTCATCAAAGAAATATGATGCAGATTGTACAGTTGATTTGCATGGAGAATGTTAAAATAGTTAAAAGGTAATATGAGGCAAAAATTTTGTTATGAAACAAGTTCAGAATACAATGACATGGATATGATGTAAGGTCCAATTAACCTTAAGTATTTTTAATCAGATAAGTTAACTTAATTAATCCAGACTAGTTGCAATATAAAAAATTGTCAACAATGACTTAAGCCAAGTATCCATGCTACTCTATTATGTACTTGCATAATTATTATAACCTAGTTATTGCAAACAATGTAGTATTTATTACTTTAAAATAAATAAAACTGGACCTTATTGCTCACTGACATTATATAAACACAAGTAATAATGAATGTTTAGATAAAATGTTGATTCATGTCAAGTTTAATGTGTCCCTTTTTTTTTTTTTTTGGAAATCTGGTCAACCTACTTTATAATAATAATAAATTAAGCTTCCCTTATGAAAAGGTTGCCAGATTTGACAAAGTGTATTACATATAATTTGGAAACACACCTAAAACGTAAAATGATTTACATTTGAAACGATTATGGAATTGAATATACAAAACGTCAGAAAAATTTACACCAAAGTAGCGTTTGTGCTCATTTACAGTTAAGAAAGGGATAGTAGTATCATCAGATATGTTAGAATGATTTGAATGACATATACCGCGAGAAAAATAATAGTACGGATTTATTGGCATTGATATCTAAACCAATCAATAGTCATCGGTTAAGATAACTTGAAATTTCCCCCATTTCATAAATCATTTCCCATCTATACCGCTGTTCCACTTATAATGCTTTAAGACCACAGTCTCTTGACGAGCATATTAATGGGGTTATACTGTATTTACTTTTCAGATTTTAAGCCATTTTTAATCCTTATTAACATCATCTTAAACTTCAGTTGAATTAATTTCTGTAGACAGGACCACTATTTTTTTTAGTAGAACATTTGTGAAGCCAATTATCTAATTTTGTTTTGTGACTTTCAAGTTAAGGAGTGAATTTTGTGATTGTGTGTGTCTCAGGCCAAACCAGTCTAAAATTGTGTCTATACATCATAATAAAACACAGATTTTGTTATGAAACATATACTAAGACCAAGATAAACATTTTAAAATATAATAGTCTACTTAATAAACATTTAGAACCTACACAACAGAGACCAGCATCTTGTCTCACAGATGAATGGAAGCATCTGCTGAACAAGTAATTTATTTATTTTAATCAATTTAGAAATATACGTCGAGTCACAACACGAAATTGTGTACATTTATAAACTCTTTTTCATGGCTGTCTCACACGAGATTGTTTGTTATCAGATCATACGAACACAGAGCGTAACGTTACATGAAACTTGCATTCAAAAAATAAAAATGAAATTAGGTAATACTGGAAATTTTGATGATGTGAAAAATGTCAATGTCTTTTACTAACCAAAAGTAAGATCGATAATAAAAATGAGAAGATAGTAATAATAGGAAACAAAGTTAGTAATTAATGATAATGAAGACAAATAGAAAGACACCAACAATTAAAAATGAACAACAATAATAAGGATAATGAAAATATATTTTAAAAACATACGGTAATATATTCCAACAGGTGCCAACGTTAAAACAATAGAAAAACCAGCTGGAGATAATTTCTGTCTGAGAGCAATTGAAGCTGGTCTGTCACAACACAGACCTGTGCTGTTCTTCATAACACAGGGCGAATCATCAACAGGAGTCTATCAACCACTGGAGGGACTCGGCATCCTCTGCCATAAGTATGCGTTTGTTCCTTATTTCTTTTGTTAATAATTGTGCTAAAACTGTGTACATACCAGTGGCGGCTCCTGCATATTTCTTAAGAGGAGAAAAGAAATTAACAGCACTAAATGACACCTTCTTGAATAAAACATGCTACAAATTAGCCTACATGCATACATGTAAGACCAGGTAGTGTTGGGTTGGCCTTCCCTTCTGTATAGCAATAATCTGTTCTTGTAAACTGGGTTTCCTAAATTGTCCAAAATATATTATGATTTCACTTCCATTCATTGTTGAATAATTGCACAAATTAACAATTACAAGGACATTCACAACCTCGTAGCATTTTTCGAGCACACTACAGCATCACACGTGTTGGAAGGGACTAGCTACTAACTCGTAACCGGAACCATTTTAGGGAAATGAAAATGGGAATGGGAAATACTCTGAGGAAAGCGAGAAAACTGCACCCACCCACGTGGTCTGTGTTGCCACATGTACATTTTACAAGTTCAGTATCACATATTTTTTAAGAATGTCAGTTCATTATTGTTCAAAGCTGCCGGTGGCCGATTAATTTTTTATGTTAAAAATGATGTAGTTTGGAGTACCTACTTTCAGTTTCAAATATATTTGTACAAAACTGACAACTTGGCTGTTGCCCTGTCTAGTAAACAATGAATAGAAGTGAATTTCAGGGGCCAACTACGTAAAACTACTTCCTCTTTGTTTTACATAAACCCGACTTTAACTTTCAAATATCCACGAAAGTTTCAAACCATGAATAGTAGCCTATATAAAGTGCAATGAATAATATTTTTGATTTATAATTTAAAAAAAAGGTTTACATGGTGTCTTTCATAGCGTTGCGTTAAAACTGTTTTTGTTGTGTCTCCTCCTAGATGTGTTATAGTCCGATTGAATGCAACATCGTTAGGTGGCAGCGGTAGCGAGCTTGCTGCACGACCAGTCGGTTTCTATTTCCCGCCCATGACTGATTCAGAGGAGGATCTCCTCCCTCTCCATTCATTTACTTGCTTTAAAACTCTGCTTCTTTCTCTGGCCGCTAGTGCGCTGTTGTCTATGTGTGTTAACTGCAGTAGAGGAGAAATGGAGTGCCTTTCCTCTACACAGACAATCTCGCATCTTTCTCACAGTTTTCTACAGCACATGAGCACGCGTCGTTTAAAACTCGATCAACCGAGTTTTTCTTATAGCTGTGAACTTAAAAATTATCGAATCTTCCTCGAATTTCAAGGCACATATTTTATTTGGCATTTACTTTCAAAAGAAGAAAATGTGAGGAGGACGTTCCTCCCTTCCCTCCCCCGAGGAACCGCCACTGGTACATACAATTGAATACAGGAATGAAAACAATCGTATTTATTCAATATTACAATAATAAAATAATTTACGTACCTAGCTGAAGTTAGAACAAAAATGAACGTTTTAAAGTAGTGTATTATTACACACAGCAGCAACAGTATGTATGTAATATTAATTATTAATTTTACGTGAATTACCAATATATTATCAATATGCTTATTAACTATTAGCACTGTACTAATTACAATATCATCAACGCATATGAGTTCAATATTAAGGACATTTCTCATTGTAGTAACCAGTCCTTTTCTTCTGGAGAGGAAGGTGGTGGAACTCTGTGTAGAATATGTTACAGCAGATGGGGAGACAATTACTGTTCAGTGAATGGGAATTTGTCGTTTTTGACCTCCTTTTCGTCCGGCTTTCAAGGCCTAAATGGAGTTCAATGAATAATTGTTAAAACATAATTATTACGACATTTCCCAGTTCCATAACAAAAATATAATAAAAAGGCACATTCCACCAGAAAACAGCACTGATAGTACCGGTAACTGAATTATTAAGTCTTTTATAAAATATATAATAATATAAACCCTATCCTTACTTAAGCGTAAATATAACTTAGTAAGAAAGGATATAGTCGAATTTTAAAATCGTAATCATTTTCTGAAATTAGTTGAACATATATAATCCTTTCTTGCTAAATTTTGTTTCTGGTGTTACATTACTGGCTACTGTAATCCATTCTGTTTTAAAAGTTTAATCTATGTTCAGCTTTCGAACATTTAATTTTAAAACTCTAATTTAGAATTTGTTACTTGCATTTTGCAGTGATGTCAAAAACAAGATAGGTAGGCCTACCATATACTTTCAAGCCATAAGAAATTATTTACATTTCTCATCCTATTTCTTTATGTGTATGGAAATCTTTTTTATCTATACCGGTATCCTGAACAGGTTAATAACTATCATTTTAATTTGAAAGGTGTATATAGGTAAATACTAAAACTAATACTAAAAATATTGATAAGTTTTTTTTTTTTTTTTTTTTTTTTTTTTTTTAATTTCTGCTCTATGTTGCACATGAAAAAGAATATATGTCTCTGTGTGGGCAAATTATACACTAAATTCTGTTTAAAATATTGCTACTATTACTACTATTTTGATGACTTATTCTCATCTACCGCTAACCATGCCTTTGATTTAAATACTGAAAATCTCTCATTTGCATTGTATTAAAACCTGAATTAGAAATATATGCAGTCAGTAGCCAAATTGAAAAAGATACAAAAGACAGTATTGTATTGTATTGTATTTATTCATTCCCTGTGCAATCTATTACAGATTATAAGTTCGTCATTAGATACAAACACACAATACAAACGCAAAAAATACACACACAGACACACACAAATAAGATTTCTAGTATGAATTTAATTGATTTCTAGTATGAATTTAATTTTAACACTCTTAAGTTTTCAAAGAATAGTAAAACTACCAAAAGACACAATAAATAACAAGATATATAATATATTTTCTGTTTATAAGACATTAAATACCGGTAAATAAATTAATAGAGATTGGGTAAAAACAAGATAGTCCTACATTATATTGTTTGGAGAAAAAAATTATGTGCAACAGTAATGAAGGAAGGTATTTTGCTTTATAGCTTTAATGCAAGAAATCAGTGATTTTGAACGGCATGGACTGGAGCAGAATAGTTTTTACCCTGGTTTTGAAACCTTCATAATTTAAATGTTTAATATCCCCAGGTATCTTGTTATATAATAAGATACAGTACCTGTATGAGAAGTACTGTTGAGACTTTTGGTAATAGTATGACAGTTTATATGCAAATTGTTGGCAGTTCTTGTGTTATGGTTGTGAGTTTCAGAGTTCCTTTTAAAATAGTTAAGATTCTTATGTATAAAGCAAACAGTTTCTAGGATGTAGATGCAGGGGAGTGGTAAAATATTTAATTCTTGAAAAATGTCTTTGCTTGGATTGCATATAGGAACTTGTTTTATTATTTTTATTATTTTCTTTTGAAGTTTAAATATTTTTATAGCTTCAGAGGATATTCCCTAAAGCATTACACCATATGAAAGAATGGAATGTAGGCCTACATGGGCATAGTAGACTACTTTCAAAGTTGGAAGAGATATGCTTTTCGTAAGAATTCTAATAGCATAACATAATTTGCACAGTTTTCCAGAGAGAAAGCTTACGTGTTGAGTCCAGGACAAATTCGAGTCCATCCATACTCCCAAGAATTTTGTGCACTCAACTTCTTTTATATTCTGATTGTCAATATATATTTGCAAGTTTTAATGCGTTTTATTTCGATTAAAATTAATGAAAACTGTTTTGTCGATGTTTAGATTAAGTCTGTTATGTATTAGCCACTCTTTTAATTGATTATTAGCTTCATTTATGTTATTCTGTAGGATATTCTCATTTCTACTTTTGAAAATCATATTTGTATCATCCGCAAAGAGCACTGTTTCTGAGTGGGATATATTTATTGGCAATGTGATAAAGGTTCATTACTTTAATAAAGAAATGCCCTTCTGGCCAAAAGGAATGTGAAAGAAGTTGGTGTAGATTTAGAAATGATAGAAAAATATATAATTGCATTTGCAGTACTTCTTTAGCTCAGAAATAATGTGGCTATTACTGCATTAGTATATAAGAATATGAGTTTTATAAAATTAAACAGTGCTCTTCAGGATTACATTGATATAAATCTGCACATGGTAGAGTGAAATGTCTATTAATTATGGAGTTAAGTAAAATAAAAATCTAATTGCATATAGTATCAGTTTAAGCATCTTTATATTATAAGTTCCAATATTTCATACGTAATTGTTAATTCTCGATTATTTTACCAGTGGCGTAGCGTCAATGTAAGCTAAAAAGCTTAGCTTCCCCAGTTAATAATAATTTCATAATAAACCTGCAGTTTATGGAGAAAATTATTTATTAATTTTAATAGAATTTATATTTACTGTACGCGTTAAATATTGTGATGCGGCAGCTCAGGATGATTTGTGATGCAGCAGTAAACAAGAAGCCTGCACACACCAGCTTCCAAGCAGACCGGTTTCTTCTGTGTAATCCACCCCGCAGATTTTCCATCCCTTTTAAACTACCCTAGTCGCAAGGCTCGAAAAGAAGCTAGCTTTAACATTTAAAATAAATAATTTCCGAGTTATCCCTTTTCGTCAGTTGTGTTCAGTTGAAGTGTTGGTGTGCATTGTGGCTGATATAATAAATAATGAGCGAAATAACAGTTCCTGACACTAATTTACTTGAATTTTTTAGGACAATTGTATTATCAAGACTGACTTACGAACAAAAGTGTGATTTAAAAAACAAACGACCGACTCCCTTGCTGTCAATGAAGGACACAACCAAAAGACAGATGCATACTTACGTAATGATACTAATATTGTGATTTCTCTAAGTATGACAGGGAGTGAGCTAATGTTATACGTATATGTGTCTATTTGTTAAGAGATATGCGTAAACAGTGAAATCGTATTTTATTATGTCTCATTTAAGGTCATGCCTTATTGGTGTTACTTACGAGGTTCCAACCAATCTTCGACTGCTGACTTGAAATTGACTACTATTTATTTTAAGACTGTATTTTTGTAATACGTTTTCTCATATTGCATGAAAGACAACTTGAGTTAGCTTCCCCTGCTCAAAATTTCATGCTACGCCACTGTATTTTACTATAGTTTGTTCCATTTCATTTAGACTGTTTAAATGTTTACATGTAGGTACAACTGTCTGCTAGTTGTGGATACAGTGGCTTCTCTGGGAGGAGTCCCAGTCTATATGGATCAGTGGGAGATTGATGTGCTGTATACAGGAACACAGAAAGTTCTTGGAGCCCCTCCGGGCCTTGCTCCCATCTCATTCAGTACTCGAGCTGTGTAAGTCTTATTTACATTCTTTATGAAACAAAGTAGGTACCTACAATGTTAATATCTCAATATATGACATGACACTGCAAATCTTAATAGTATCACATGAGAAATAATTTTTAGTAACAGAAAACATGTACTGTATTATTAGAATTTCTAACCAAGATATTATAGTTACTGATATCATTGGAGCGAATCATTATAATCCAATGTTGTGAACTTTTAGATCTTTTGTACTAAGCCCTCAGCGAGATGCAATCCCAATTCATACCAGCTGACTACGCTAAGGTTTGCTGTGTCCGGGTTTCAAAGCAGGTAACCCTGCTCGTCTTTATAACAGCCTCCTCCTCAAATCACCACAGAGTTATTTTTAGTATGAAGTCATACACAATTTGTGCAGTAATAAAACAAATTTTGTGCAGTAATAAAAGTTAAAAGACAACAACAGATACCAAGTGAAAGCAATAGTCTTGTATTCATGGAAATTTGCATTGTTTAAGTTACACACAGTTACAATAAACAGAAAAGTACAAGTAATGTAAACAATTGTAGCATACTTAAGCAAAACTGATGTAAGACATTGACTCGTAACAGCCAACAGTATCTTACAATTCTGGTGCCGATTTTTTTAGTAATAAAAATTGCTTTAAAAACCTCTGCATCACCAGCCAGCGATCAAGGATTGCTATGGAATGAAGCTAGGGGCAATATGATGTTGATGCCTAACATGAGGAAAAGGAATAATCCCGAGAAAAACCTCAAGTGCGACTTTGTCCACCACAAATATCACTAAATTGATTTTTCAATTAAAAATCCCAGGACTCGCCAGATCCCTCTGCCACCACATGGTTAAGATTTTGTAGTTAGACACAAGAAATATAAAAATTATAAGAGCCTCCCTGAACACTGATTAAAATAAAATATTCTATAGACCGTAATTCAATTACTGAGACTTCATTAAATTTATGATTAGGACCTAATTATAATTATTGAAAATGTACTAACAATGACAAACTGCAATGCCATTTGTGAAAATTCTTCTTCTTCATCTTTAAGGGGTAAAATCGAGGCACGTACTACACCTATTGCTGTCTTCTATTGGGACATGAAGATTCTGGGTGACTACTGGGCATGCTTTGGAAGACCACGAGTGTAAGTAACTTCAGTAACAAAATTATACTTAGGTACCGGTACTTACTTCCATATGAAAAGAAAATTATACTATATTTCGGTAATTAATGTTACTTATGTTTTTAAACTCATTAGATTATTTGGCAATTCATTTCATTTAAAGTGCCGGTACAGTACATTAATGAAGATTTCAGATGACGTTTCTTTTTAAGCAAAGTTATTTCCTAGAGAAAATGAAACAGATAATTAGAACATGTCATGGCAGCTGTGGGACTGTATATAGTAGTAGTAAAACTTAAAATACGGGTTTTTTATGATTAACCTTGGAAACTGATTACAAAATATTCAACAGAGGACAGCGAGGTCCTGTAATTAGAATATATACATACATATTAAAATACCGTGCTTCACAGAAACTAGTGATTTTCCCATACTAAGTTATTTGATATTTTGTGGAAGTTTATTGTAAAAATTGTTGCCTCTAGTGATATGCTTTTAAGACTTCTGGTAAGCCTGTGATATCAGTAATTCAAATATATGTTTCGGAATGTTCTGGTGTTATACTCATAATAGGTTGAATTTGTTTTAAAGGAACCTATATTTTGATGAATAAAGCACACTATTTCTGAAAAAAATATATGCACGGTACAGGCAAGATTTTTAGCTCTCTGAAAATTTTTATACATTCAGTCCGAATAGGAACTTGCTCAATGATTTTAAGTATTCTTTTCTGCAATTTGAGTACTTGTGTCAATTTTGGTGAAGATTCCTAAGTAATAATGCCATATAATATTGAATGAACATATCCAAAGTAGACTGATATTAAAAGTCCCATGGGTGGTATTTTCGCAAGGACTTGAAAAGCATAACATAAGCAACTCAGCTTCTCAGATGTTGTATATGCTTTTCCCATGTCAGACTGAAATCGAGCCATACACCCAAAAATTCAGTGCTTTCTACTACTTAATTATGGTTTTATTAAGTACTATGTGAATCAGATGGATATTGACTAAATGATATATAAACAGATTTAATTTAATTTATTGGTCTGACCCATTATTTTGGGTTTGCCCTACGACACAGAATAGCTCACAATAAAATTTAAAATGAAAAATTATATAAACAGGTTTCAGACAAAATTGATTAAGACATAAGAAAAAAAATAGAACCAAATATAATTTAAATTGAATGTACACCATAAAGATGCTGACGAAATATCGGTACAGAAAATTTTATTATGGTGGTGACGATGGCATCTTGAAGATCTCTCATCAGCTTGTATTTTTCCCTCCACTTTACAAAGGCTTTCGGAATGGTGCCTCTTGCTCCGAAGAAGAGACCGATAACTGTGATTTTTTCTATGTTGTATTTCGCCGATAGGTACTGAATCATGGGCTCGTAGATTTTCTTTTTCTCTTCGTTCACTTCCGATGGTTGAGTGGCTGAGATTTCAAATCTGATTGTAGGATCAATTATTTCGGCTGTCTGTTTATTTCTATTAATAGCTATGATATCGAACCTACGATTGCTTGCACCATCAGCCATATAATGAACTTCCTTGTGAATGTCTAGATATTTGGATCGAAGTGCATCTGCGATCATAGAACATTTAATTTAAGCTTATTATTTGTTAGCCACTGTTCTAGTTTTGTTGACATTCCATTAATTTTTATTTGCAAGTTCTCTTTCCTAATATTATTCAGTACTGGTAATATGTTTTTGTCGGTTGCAAATAAAACAGTTATATTTTTTTCCCTTCCGAGCTGTTATATTTAACGGGAGATCAGCACAAGATAATCATCATAAAGTGAAATTATTGACTGCAGAAATGTAGTGAGATTAAACATATCAAAATTCAAGAAATAAAACATATATTTCCTTGAACTAGGTACCACCACACGATTCCTGTAAGTCTGCTTTATGGATTACGTGAAGCACTCTCAATGTTTGTGGAAGAGGGGATAAACAAATGTATTGCTCGACATCAGACGTGTGCCAGGAGACTTCATGATGGGTTAGAAAGGCTTGGATTTGAATTGTTTGTTGAGAAGAAAGATGCCCGACTGCCTACTGTTACAACTATTAAAGTGCCAAAGGATGTTGATTGGAGACTCATTCAGGAGTACACTATGAAAAAGTAAGCCTTATGCCATTTCAATTTGATTTGTTATGTAGAAATATATTCATATATAAATTTTGACACATTAAAATACACAAAACACTTCAGTATAATAATCTGTTGCCAGACAAGTATCACATATTTATTATAAATTTAATAAAACACAAAATTTAAATAAATCCTAAAGTTAATTGCAGTTATTCTGAAAGGAACAAAAATATTTTCAACTAGCCGTACCCATACGCTCCACTGCACCCGTTAGAAATAAATATAAAGTAATTACATAATTAAAATAGGTCATTTGATCCAGGGAACATTCGTGTTTGATAGAAGGATACATCGTTTATTATGTTACTTAATTTAAATTGTATTAAAAAAATTAAAATGCGATCATTTTGATCCAGAGACCACTCATTTGGTTATAAAAATTATTTTAGGAAATACAGGAAACGAATGTACAGAATAGCCTATCAAGTTTTCTGTGTATGCACATTTTTTTAATCTTTCCTGTCCTCGATTCACTCAGAAGTTACTGTAATAACATCGTAGCATTATGTCCATCTAGAGAAACTACACTTTCCAATGGTGAATTAATAATTAATTTTACAAATTGGTTAATTTAGCTTCCGATATTACTTCATACAAACATAGAAACATTCTCTGTAGGCTATGTTTCATAGCTTTCGATTGTTGTTGTCCAAGGTCCCTTATAGACGAAGTCATTTTTTTTTATTTCATTACACCGACTTAGATGGTGTTGTTATTGTCATTTTGAAACTCATTTATCTCATTAAATATCAGTTCTATCAAAATTTTGCATAGAATAAAACTTACAGGAAATTATTTTTAAAGAAACTTTTATTATTTAATATTTTTCATGAAAATTAACGGTAATAAGGGAGATATTTCGATTTATTTCATTCAAGCCCCCTTATAACCCCCCTTTTAAATAAAATATTTTGAATGCCATATAACCTAAATTCTAAGTTACAACGAACTTAATTTATATTCCAATTTTCATATAAATCGGTTCAGCCATTATCACGTGAAAAGGTAACAAACATCCAGACAGACAGACAGACGTACAAACAAAAATTTCAAAAAAGCGATTTTCGGTTTCAGGGCGGTTAATTACATATGTTAGGATCAATTATTTTTGGAAAATCGAAAATTACCAGAAAAATTTCGGCTACAGATTTATTATTAGTATAGATTACACAACATTGGCTATTTGAGCAAATTGAATGAATTTTTCATAATATTACGTATTGAAGGATTGAATTTGTTAATCATTTGATTGTATGTTCTATTTTTAGACATCGTGTCGAGATCTCAGGAGGACTGGGGCCTACAGTTGGTAAGGTAATGCGTATTGGCGTAATGGGTTACAATGCTACTCCTGAGAAGGTGGATCTGACAGTAAAAGCTGTTGGAGAAGGACTTGATTATGCGAGGAGACCACAGTTTGCCAAACTGTAATTTATTAACGACATTAGTTTCACTTACATTTAAAAGGTGTAATTTTTTAGTTCTTTTACTCATATTAAAGCTGCAGATTGAAGAAATTGTTACTTATGTCATTGTTCATCATGATAAGAATATAAAATGGTCAATGTTTGTAATAGAGACTGCTATTAAATGCTTCAATGACAATTTTTATGGTATGAGACTAAACCTATTTCTATATAAATTATTTTTAATACGTACATTCTTAAGTTAGATGCCATGGAACTACTCTGCAGCACATATAAGGATCACCTTCAAATTTATACAGATGGATCTCTAAATCCTAATAATGGGACATCAGGAGGAGGGTATTATATTCCAAAATATCAAGAAAGTTATTTCATACCATGTTCATCCTCCTCCAGTCTTGACACTGAATTGCTAGCTATTGATGCTGCTCTTCAGTGTGTTACTCAAATTTCTGAAAAGTCTATTTGCATATTTACCGACTCCAAGGGGGCTATATTTAATATAATTAAATATGTACCAAACCTATATGCACATAGAATTATTCCAATTCAGAAACAACTAAGTAAACTAAAAGAACTCCAAAAGGAAATAACATTTCAATGGATACCTAGTCATTGTGGTATACCTGGAAACGAGAAAGTCGATAATATTGCAAAACAGGCAACATATTTGCAACCAAGACCTCTTCAAGTGATATCTCTATCCAGTGCTTTTGCTTCAGTAAAGTCTCATTTTACAAACCTATGGATCAACAATTGGCTCTCTTCTGACAAAGGAACAATTTTACAGTCTGTACAAAAGAAACCAAATGACCTGAAAATGTACAAAAACTTGCCCAGACATGTTCAGACATTTTTAACAAGAGCTAGAACAAGTCACATTGTCACACAATTGTACCTACACCGATTTCACATTTCTGATAATCCTACTTGTCTGTGGTGTAATAATCATGATTAAGATCTGGAACACATTCTTCTATACTGTCCATCCATAAACCACAAAAGAAGTAAATTAAACTCATCAATACCAGTTGCAGAAGACACAGCCCTGCAGTATATATTGACTACACCCCAACTCTGGCTACTAGCAACAGGCATCTATAATGAACACCGATCAAAATACCCCTCATTTCTCGTGCAAAACAACAACTGAATAGACTACAGTGGACTATAGTGGACTTTATGTTGTCAGCAAACAGCTGGATACATTAAGAAGATTGATTGATTTTTAATTAATAACATACCAGTATCACAAGATCTAATTCTCTTACAAATTATAGTCGGCCTGGTTGGCGTAGTTGGTATAGCACTGGCCTTCTATACTCGAGGTTGCGGGTTCGATCCCGGGACAGGTCGATGGCTTAAATGCAACAGATTCATGTCAATAGATTTACTGGCATGTAAAAGAACTTCTGCTGGACAAAATTCCGGCACACTGGCGATGCTGATATAACTTCGGCAGTTGCGAGTGTCGTTAAATAAAATATAACATTTCTTTGTAAGAAAACTTACAAATTAAACCAAACCCTTTAACACTATTAAATATAGAGTATAATCTAAATTTAACACAAGAAATTTTGAAATCAAAAGTAAACACTGAAATAATGAAACAATTGTCTTTAGAGACAATTAATATTAGGTACCTCCACAAAATTGGCTTCATTTATACACTGACGGATCCTTGATCTCCAGGGAACAAGGTGCAGGTGCAGGTGTTATGTGCTGTCTCTTCTCACTTTATAGATCTCTTGGATATGGAACAACAAGTTTTGATGGAGAAATCACTGCAATAAGTGAAAGTCTCAGGAATCTTCTATGCCACATCAATAAATTAAAAAATGCAGTTATATTGTCAGACTCCAAAGCAGCTATTCTATCAATAGTCTCTAGACACACACCTTCATCTCAAACAGCAGAAATAACTAAAATGCTCTCTCAACTAATAACACTCAATAAAAGAATTGTATTCCAATGGATACCATCCCATTGTGGAATCCTGGGAAACGAGAATGCGGATGCTTTAGCAAAGAAGGGCAGCACTGCTACTTACAGATCTGTTACTAAATCTACGTATTCCTCTGTGAAAAGATTGATTAAATCTGCATACTTAGACTTCAACAAACAAAATTTGATAACACAATCTCAAGGGAAAAAATGGAACTCTCTGCATCAAAATCCACAGTTATTCCTGATTTACCACGCAAATCATCTGTAGCTGCATTTAGATTGGCAACAGACCATGACTGTTTGGCCAAGCATCTGCATAGAATTGGAATATATCAGTCTCCTAACTGTCCATTGTGCAACTCAAATCAAGAAATGGATTCAGAACATCTCAAAATCTGTGCATCAGTGGCTAACCATGACAATATCTTTGAAAAATATTGGAGTGCAAGAGGTCAAATGACTTTATTGTCAAACGCCTGGCATTAGAAAACAACAACAACAACAACAACAACAACAACAACAACAACAACAACAACAACATTTCTTACAAATTATAGGCCTACAGCAAAAAAATTTAATGAACTTATACTGCTAGCAGAGTAATGTACGGTAGCCCACAGCTTAGCACTGCCAGTCTGTACGCATCAACAGCCAGCCCACCCAAGACCAACACTGCCTGACGCGGTAGCTTCCTAACCCATTGCACTGGGCTTCAAAGCCCACTGTAGCCCACCGCACTGCTCAGCACTGCACTGACAACCCACCAGTTGGTTGCACTTTACAGCTTTTCTGCTTGTGCATATTGGTTGTGCTTTCACTTTGCTTGTGGCATACAGTCACCCACATACCAGACAACATACAAAATTAATTTACTTTTCCACCGCTGTCTAACGCAGATTTAAAAACTGTCCCAATGGTACTTTTTAAATTTCTCTGTTGTTTTAAATTCTATAGCAGCGATTTTATCCTTCACTATTTTTTCTGTAGAGAGAATATTTTAGAATGTAGCTGCATTTAGATTGGCAACAGGCCATGATTGTTTGGCCAAACACCTGCATAGAATTAGAATATATCAGTCCCCTAACTGCTCATTGTGCAACTCAAACCAAGAAATAGATTCGGAACATCTCAAAATCTGTGCTTCAGTGGCTGGCCACGATAATATCTTTGAAAATTATTGGAATGCAAGAGGTCAAATGACTTTACTGTCAAACGCATGGCGTTAGAAAACAAACAACAACAACATATTTTAGAATGTGTGCTTTTATGGACGGTGTCTGTGATGAAGGTTTTCCGGGCTGAGATGCCATGGTCCATGGTCTACCATTCTACCAGTCTACCAGTAGACCATGACATCTCAGCCCGGAAAATATTCATCACAGAGACTTTATTTTCTTTGCGATGCACCATTATTTGGATTCATCTTGAAAAACAGAAATCAAAAACTAAAACAAAAATGTATGAAACAGTAACTCATCTTGATCGAACCGCACATGTAAGCACAAGACTGCACAAACTCAATTAGTAAGTAACTAATAGAAGAGGAGACTTGGGCTCGATGCCTTGATACCAGCCCACCATACAAAACCACACCGGAAGCAGCCCAGACCACCAGTGCGGTGATGTCATGGACTTGTTCCATGCAAGACTGTGAAACCTAGTGCAGTGCAGCAGCCCATGGGCTGGGCCGTTGTGCAGGTCTCTGAGCAGTAGGCATATTAGAGCTACCATAACTTTCTGAAAGTAGTAGATGGCCAGAAAATATCCTTATATAATAATGTTTCAGACAGCTTTATGGACTAACCTACAGAAAAGATTGTTGACTCATATTGAAACACAAATTATTCCAGGAACTATATTTCCCATGCATATGAATAACACTTTATTCTAAACATTGTAGGTTACATAAAGACATCTTGTACATTATAATTTTTTCATTGTGTGAAAATAAAATTAATATGTGAAGAAATTCTCAAACTGCTAATGATTGTACTAATATCAATACTAGACTAATAAAATACAATGAGAAATGTATTTTATTCTCGTTCTAATTTGGTACTGTACATAATTATTGTAGATGCTCTGAAGGATAATTGTGTATATTTATTTCTAAATATAATTGAGGACTGTTCTTGCAAAACTTGTTAACTGCAAAATTTGCAAAATTGAGATTTTGGTGGATTCGTTAACATAAGACAGGCCTCTACACGATGTTAAAGACATCTTAGTAAAATTGAATTATTTCTCTTCATTGTTGTGTGTCAAAGTGTGATCGTTGCACCTATAACCTACTTGTCTCCATTCAGTTTTGTCTCTCCTGTAAAATGTAGGTTTTTCAGTTAGCAAACTTTGCAAAAACGGTCCTTAATTGATCTCTGGAAAATTCTGTCTTAAATAACCTATCTCAGTGGTGTATCCCGACTAATAATTTTATTTTATTACTTTTGGTTGGCCCAGATATCGATAACCTATTCTGCATTTAGAAATTGTCCGACCTATCCACTGACTACAATGCTGCCATCAAAGCTCTAAAAACATCCCTAGAATGCTTAATTTAAGGATTTGCCATTAGGTTAATTAGCATAAGTGTAACCGTTTTTTAAGTGGGCACCAATTTTTTGTTTGTAATGGTGGTTACATCACCCACTCACGTAAACCCCCAATATGACTGGAGGGCCACACCTGTCGTTGGTTAATGGGTCCATCGTACCTGGCCGGGAGGAGTTTTAGAGTCCACCGACCTTTCTCACAAGCACCACTTGTGGAACATTTCTACGCCGTGGCAGGCCAGCATAAGAGATGAAATAGCATTTCCTCTATTTCTGATGTTGTGGTTATACCGCCAATACTCGGTCCCCAGAGCCTCATCTGTAAAAGCAGGTTGCACCACGAGCAGGTTGAGGATGGGTTTTGGATAGGAGAGGTTATGGAATGCACTTCACTGTCCCTTGCAACCTGTACTAAAAGCGCTTGTATTAGAAGCTGTGAACAATAGATACCCACCAGAAGAATGGTTACATATCTACACAGATGGGTCTACTATCGATAACAACTCAGGATCAGGAATTACGTGTGCGTTATTCTCATTTCATCAACCAGCAGGATATCATACAACAAATTTTGATGCGGAAATAATGGCTATTCATATCTCACTCCAACACCTACTATACAGAATAGATAAATTTCAAAATGCTGTCATTCTCTCTGATTCTAAAGCAGCATTATATGCAATAAATTCATATAAAATGATGTCAATCCAAATTAAAGAATGTCAGAAATGATCCAACAACTTCAAAAACTACAGAAAAGAATTCAATTGCAATGAATACCTGCACATTGCGGAATTGCTGGAAATGAAACTGCTTTCTTGCCAAAAAAGGATCCAATTTAATTCAGAATACAAATACAAGCCTACCTTTTACATCCATCAAAAGATTAATTAAAAATAAATATAAAATCAAGCAAAACCAAGCACTATGTACCAAAGCCAAAGATAAAAAAATGGAGCATTTTAATAAAAAATCAGAAATTATTCCAGAAATCCCACGTAAATCTGCAGTAGCAAAATTCAGACTGCTTACAGAACACGATTATTTGGCCAAACACTTGAATAAAATAGGAATTTACAGAAATCCAAATTGCCCTCTATGCAACAAAGAAGAAGAAATGACTAAAGATCATCTCATAACCTGTGAAGTTCTACCTGATGGATCCACCACAGAGAAATATTGGAAAGCAAGAACGCTAATGGCTTCGTTGCCAAAGCCCGGCATTAGATAACAACAACAACAACAACATGCTTAATTTAATGACATACAAAATTATGATAAACAATCATGCAAGTCATACTTATACAACAAGGGGAACTTAAGCCGTCGAGATTTTATCAGTGGATCTGTCGACCATTGAAGAAAGGTCCTTCAAAGAAGCCCATCTATTTTTCCCCTCGATAAGTAAAATAGCTAGGTGATCAAATCTTGGTTGTCCTGGTACAAGTTTTTCATTGTCGTAATGCAGAAAAAGTCCTTTCTGAACATGTAGCTGTGGTGGTAGAAATTAGTATAATTTGTAAGACTCAGATTAGGACATGGAATGCAAAATCCATCAAACCTCTCAACATATTTGTGACATTTTAGTTCTATCAATTCTAACTAAACTAAAATAAAATCACATATTAGTGATAGAATTTGGTCCGAAATGGTCGCCAGCTGGCTGACGAAGACATATCTGAATAGTATTAAGAAACATAAACAGTACACAATTATATTACAGCAAAGATGAAAATTGAAAAGTTTTCAAATCAGTTATCAACAATGAATAAGCCTAAATATTTTTATAGATTTTTCTGTACTATATTTCATAATATTTATCCACAATGTATCAGTAGATATCTTGTTGATAGTTTCAAATTTGTAGAAGAAGGTACCAGTACATAGTGTGGACAAATAAAAAATGTCATCTGCTGTTCTTATTACTCCAAATGGCTATGTATATTATAGAAAAGACTATCATACTACAAAAATCTCGCAGTATCTACTTGTATGTATTGAGTGCTGGGTTACATCAGTGGACATTGGAATTAAAGTAAGAATAGATGCTCATATATAGCAAAATTCATACATTGATCAATGATCACTAGACTTGTAATGTTGGGGACCAATAGGGTGCATTACAGTGGTTTCAAGTTAACTATCCGTTCACCAGTCAGTACTCTAGCATGTGTAAATAGTGTACCTGCTGAATAATAATGCCAAAGGTTAAAGATTCTCAGTCACATATTTTTGCTGCGGAATTTGGTGAGTATTTTGAAGTGAATATGAGTGAATTCTATGATAATTATTCTGCACATAACGAAAGGTACGTAAAAATTTATCTTTGTAATGCTATGTAACTTAGTTTTATATAATATTCTTATTGAATTTGATATTCCCAAGAAACTAGTTCGATTAATTAAAATGTGTCTCAATGAAACTTACAGCAGAGTCTGTATAGGCCAGTGTCTATCTGATGCTTTTCCAAGTCACTGAGGGCTAAAGCAAGGAGATGCACTAACACCTTTACTTTTTAATTTCGCTCTAGAATATGCCATTAGGTAAGTTCAGGATAACAGAGAGGGTTTGGAATTGAACGAGTTACATCAGCTTCTTGTCTATGCGGATGACTTGAATATGTTAGGAAAAAAAATCCACAAACAATTAGGGAAAACACGAACATTTTACTTGAAGCAAGTAAAGTGATAGGTTTGGAAGTAAATCCCGAAAAGACAAAGTATATGATTATGTCTCGTGACCATAATGCTGTACGAAATGTAAATATAGAAGTTGGAGATTTATCCTTCGAAGAGGTGGAAAAATTCAAATATCTTGGAGTAACAATAACAAATATAAATGACACTCGGGAGGAAATTAAACGCAGAAAATATGGTAAATGCGTGTTATTATTCGGTTGAGATGCTTTTGTCATCTAGTCTGCTGTCAAAAGATCTGAAAGTTAGAATTTATAAAACAGTATATTACCGGTTGTTCTATATGGTTGTGAAACTTGGACTCTCACTTTGAGAGAGAAACAGAGATTAAGGGTGTTTGAGAATAAGGTTCTTATGAAAATATTTGGGGCTAAGAGGAATGAAGTTACAGGAGAATGGAGAAAGTTAAACAACCCAGAAATGCACACATTGTATTCTTCACCTGACATAATTAGGAACATTAAATCCAGACGTTTGAGATGGGCAGGGCATGTAGCGTGTATAGGTGAATCCAGAAATGCCGTATAAAAACTGTTTTGAGTGATACTAAATTTATTCTTATTAGGATAAATATTATTTGTATTACGAGTGGAATAATCATGAAGACAACAATTTGCGGTTGAATTTAAAACTTTTTTCTTCATATAAACAGGGCAGCTCAAAACATATCATAACGATGGCAACGTAAGTATACCCAACTTGATAAAAAGTGGTTTAAAATAAGATCTTAAAGGAGCTCCACAAATGATCCTTACAGCTCTCTTCTGTAAAATAAGAAGTTTAATAGTCAAGCTACGATTAAAGGATTATTAAACATTATTGTAGTTATTGTCAGCATACTGCTGTCATAAATGTTATTCACATAAAAAGAAAGTGCTAGTATTCGCCCTGGATCATTATATTCCATACTACCTTATTTCAGTATATTCCATATCCCATGTCACCTCGTACTGAGCATCATTGTTCGAATCAGTTTTTCACATAATGTGTCATCTGTTATTCTCATCCCTCCAAATGGCTACTTGACTATACCGGTATACAGTATAAGGAATTGGATCAGAAACTGCAAATGATGGTCCTACATAGGTGTGCTTGTATCTTTTTTTTTTTTTTTGTTTATTAACCCTAGCAATACCAACGGGGGATTACTTTGTGTCCACCTTATCCAAAATTGATATTTTCAATATCTAACTGATATATTAAATATACGAAAATACTATTTATTGTCAGTTATGAATCTTTGTATCTTACTGTGTTATTGTTTAATAGTTTTCACTGATAGTTTTACCAAAACACGAATATATGTCAAGGTGGACAAAAAATATCCCCCCCTTAGTAAATGGTGTAACCCATAATACAAGGTTACACGTTATTTCAACTATTTCAAGAATGATGCAGGACTCATGGCCAATATAATTTTTGTGCTTTTGTGTTACTACACATGTAATGCATCAACAATGGACATATTTATTCTTTTTTTTTTTATTACGCTCCTACTTTCCCTACAATGGGCATGGTGGACAAAAAATATCCCCCCCTTAGTAAATGGTGTAACCCATAATACAAGGTTTCACGTTATTTCAACTATTTCAAGAATGATGCAGGACTCATGGCCAATATAATTTTTGTGCTTTTGTGTTACTACACATGTAATGCACCAACAATGGACATATTCATTCTTTTTTTTTTTGTTACGCTCCTACTGTCCCTACAATGGGCATATTTGGTCTTTCTATTTTTGTTACGCCTGATTGGTCTGATGAAGTGGTGTGATATTTATGTATCCTACTTGTTTCCGACAATTACATTTGTTGTTCAGTCTACTAGCAATGAGTCGAAAGACCACAGAAGAGTTATTGGAAGAATCTACAGATTCCGAAACTGAAATTGAAAATGATGATGATGATGATGGTGAAGTAGTGAGTGAACCTGAAGACCAGTGTATCATGCGTGAAGAAGTGGACGGGGATGAAGTGGAATCCAGTTCTGAAGATGACCCTGACAACTTATCTGAAATTGAAATCAGTGATAAATATGTTACTAGTACTACTGGAAGAGTTTACGTTTCCAAACCACCTCCAATATCAAGACGAACTGCACAAAATATTGTGAAAGAACGCGAAGGACTATGAAGTGAAGGTAAAGTGGCCACAGTAATAGAGTCGTTTGAAAAGTTCTTTACTCCGGAAAATGTAGACAGCATTATAAAGTATTCTAATGAAGAAGCGATTAGGCAGAAAGTGCCAGGAACAAGTAGACTTGAATTCCTTGCTTATATAGGGCTTCTTATCTTTATGGGCAAAGAAAGTGATAGCAAGACCGCAGTTACAGATCTTTGGTCCAATATTTCTGGTAGATTTGTTTATACTGCTACTATAAGCCGAACTAGATTCCAGCAGCTAACTAAAATTATAAGATTTGTTGACAAACAAATTCAGCTGCAGCTGTCGTAAAACATTTGGTTCATCCCATAAATAACTCCGGGCGCAATGTAACCACAGACAGGTACTACACATCTGTTGACTTGGCTGAGGATCTATGGAACAATCGCAAGCTAACTCTTGTTGGAACTTTGCAAGCAAATAGGAAATACATTCCTCAAGAACTCAAAGAAGTTTCTGGAAGAGAATTATATTCCAGTAAATTTGTATTGAGTGATCCTGATACTGGAAGTGTTCCAATTACAATTGTTTCATACATCCCTCGTGAAAAACCTAAGCGGAACCTTCTAATGTTATCCACTCAACATTATGATGATGCAATTGGTGCACCATCTGATCCAAAGAAGAAAACTGCAATAAATCTATACTACAATGACACTAAAGGCGGTGTCGACACAGTGGATCAAATGGTGCGCAAATATTCAACAAAAGAGCTACCAGAAGATGGCCAGTGTCTATTTTCTACAAACTTCTTGATATAGCAGCTCTAAATGGCTACACCATATTTATACTGAATTTTCCAGACTGGAATAAGAAGAAACCAAATCAGCGGCGACTTTATCTACAAGAATTGGGATTGAAGCTCATAATTCCGTATTTTGAAGAAAATGTTACAGGACTGCAGAAGTGTGTGATTTCGGCAATGGAAGGAATTCTGAAAAGGAAAATCAAGCAGACAAGTGGAGCAAAAGAAGTTCATGGTGGTAAGAGTCGATGCCATTTGTGTACTAGAGACTGCCGATAAAAAATAGAAAAGTACAACAAAGTGAGCAAGACAACAATCATTTGCAGTGTTTGTAAAAGGTACACATGTGGTAAACATAGCAAGAAAACCGTGGTCTGTTCAATATGTGAGGACGGGTGTGAAGAAAGTGATGTGCAGCATTTTACAATTTATTTTGTGACTGTTACACTAAAGTATTTGTTGGAACATATACAATGACATTTCAATTTTTTTATTTCATAATAGTACATACTATTCGCTGATTGTAAGTGTGGTAAACAAAGCAAGAAAACTGTGTTCGGTTCACTGTGTGAGAACTAATGTGAAGAAAGTGACGCATAATATTTTCCAGTTCTATGATATTTTCTGGACTGTTGCATTCAAGTACTTGCTGAAAAATATACGACAACATTTAAACGTTTTTTGCTTTATGTATACGTATAGTACACACTATTTGCAGATTGTAAGTTTGGTATAAGTAGCCTATAACAAGGAAACCGTGGTTTGTTCAATATGTATCGAGTGTGAAAATAGTAATACGTAATATTTTCAGACTGTTTTGTTGAAGTAAATCGTTCGAAAATATACAATGACATTTAAATTTTTATCTTTTATAGTAGTACATGCTATTTGCGATTACAAATGTTTAAAAAAATGCTCAAAATTAAACATTTTTATAGTGGTCACAAAATATCCCCCCCTTGGTACTGCATGTCATCAAAATAGCTTGGTATTGCTAGGGTTAAACAACACGCTTCCCTACTAGGTGCTAAAAAAGAGAGATTTAGGACTATATAAAATAAAATTTAGTACTTTTAAGAGTTTATATTTATTTATCTGTCTAATGGCTAGTACGTGATATTTACTATCATTGACTGAGGGAAAAACTGGAAAGTGGTGAACAAAACTACGGATTAAGTAATTAAAAACATTCGGGCTCTGGCTTCCCAGTAGCGGTCGACTTCCTTGGAGGATTTCAGAGCAGGGCATTTTGCAAGATGTTGTCTATCCATGTCTTCCTGTTGATGGCACAAAATGCAGGATGCTGATGGAAGGATGCCAAGACGATTGAGGTGTTTACCCAGGATGTCATGTTCAGTGTTAAGACGAAAGCTTGCAACTGCCAGTCTTCTGGGTTCAGGAGGTATATCCTTCAGTAATTTCCTACGTTGTTGCGAAATGTTTATGTTCAGTTCTTGTTGATGATTATTTTTTTGTAGTTGCTTGATATATTGTTTTACTGAGTTAAATGACAAAGGTTTCCGTGGGTTTATTTTGAGATTGGCACCCTTCTTAGCTAATGTGTCAGCCTGTTCATTCCCATGTAGATTACAATCTCCTGGGATCCACTGTAACACAACTGTTTTGCCACGTTCTTTTAAAGTTGCAAGTATTTTTTGACAATTATTGATTTGTTCTGTGTAGGGGTGATCAGTTTTATTTATGGACAAAATGGCTGCTTTTGAGTCCGAGAGGATAACGGCGTTTGTGAATTTATCCATATGGAATAAAAGTTGATTTAAGGCAACATGTATAGCTTCAATTTCTGCATCATAGGCAGTTAGATTATAACCAACTGGGAGATAGAAGCAAAAAAGATTACTAAAAATACCAGCTCCTACATTTCCTTGAGGGTCTGTTTTCGAGCCATCGGTATAAATTCTTATCCATTAAGAGTTTATATAAAACTAACCATTAATAATCTTAATTTTAGTAATTATTCCATTTTAGATAGAATTTAAAACCAAATAACTGGTACTGACAATCTGACAATGAGTGTTACTGAACTGAAGACTCAAATTCTATCAGTGAAAGAGATTTATTGCTGATTGGTCAGTTTCATTTCGCATAACAGGGGTGCATTGACGTGAAAACTAATTTGTAAGCTCTCGCCTAATATGAACAATCTACCAACCTTTTTATTGCTAGATAGACTTTTCCAAATGTACTTCAGTTCCAGTTCCCTTTCTCAGACCAATGGGACGAACTTCCCATACCAGTGTTTGTCTGTAAGATATATATATATATATATATATATATATATATATATATATATATTTAATAGCATTTTTATAGTTATCTTGGCATTGTTTTCATTTTTAGTACTAGCATTTTTATTTTAAATATACATAGAATATTAAAAGGCGCTTTTCAGGCAAAAACATAAGTTTTAGGCATTTATAGGAGTTTATGGTTCATTTAGGCATTTTAGGTCTTATAGAATTTTAATAGGAAGATACTGCGCACATGAAAACTAAAGACATCTGAATAATGTACGTCTAGGACAGTGTTTCTCAAACTATGGTCCGCGGGCCACCTGTGGTTCTTGAGGTCTGCCCTTGTGGTCCTTCAAAAAAGACAGAAGAAAAAATAAAATTGAAACGAATTGCGTATCACACTATAGCTGAAAATCTCAGAGTTTGGAAATGACACATGCCAATTGCCTTTCACTTTTTCTCCCAGTACTGACATTTTATGAAATTTATTTACTCTACCCGTCTATTGACTTCCCACTCTACTCTCAGCAACAAAAGAGGGATTTAAAGCACTATGAATGTAGTGTTTCTCGCTATCTTTTCCCTGCACATCTAGTGTCATGCCTGTAACCGAGTTAGGGACCACCCAAACTCATAACAGGACCAAAGTACTGAACCTTTTCATGTATTTATGACTTTTTTAATAGTTTTGCTGACACCCAGTCTGCACATTCAAATGGTAACGTACTGTACGTCGTACACAAATAATAGAACATGTAAAATTGCATCTTTATTTGTGGAAAATCGGGCATGTTTCTGCGTTTTTTTTTTATTTCTGTTTTTGCAAATGACGATATAAGAAATTTTCTTCTATTAAAATTAACTTAATTAGTTAATACTAATATAAAATTAATTGAATTAAATTAATTTTAATTAATTATTCCTACATTAAAATGTAAATATACTGGTATTAAAATATGCTACATAAATGAAAAATTTGCTTTCGAAGGGGAACAAGAGTAAAGTGGTCTGCGGAACTGTTCTGACTTAAAAAAGTGGTCCCCACTTCAGAAAAGTTTGAGAAACACTGGTCTAGGACATAGCAAACAAAATAGGTATGGATCTAGAAATCCATTCCCTATTCAGTACAAAGTAATATTATATACGTTAGTTTTCTTTTATAGGACACTAATTTTTATAACAATATGTAGAAAACAGAGAGAGAGAGAGAGAGAGATATTGCGTGAATGTATGTGAAAGTATGTGAGTGAGTGAGTGAGTGAGTGAGATTTAACAATGAAGTTATCTTCTTACTTCCCAATATTTTCTGTTTGATATAGTCAATATATGTAACTAGTCTCTTTATATATATATATATATATATATATATATATATATATATATATATATATATATAAAATATCTGCATAGTTCAGACCGAATTATTACTGTATATTTCAGCTCAGTATCTGATGGAACTGAACAAGTATGCACTCGTACTTGTATAAGAGCGCGGCCGTTCGACTATCCAATCATTCACAGAATAGGAGTGGTAAGCACAATAAGCTTCAGGCTACAGTGTAAGCCTTTGGATTCCTTCTCCATAAAAAGAAAAAAACTATTATTAGTAGATTATTATAACGCTTTTCACGGACTTAGTTCTAATCTATGAAAATAATGAAAAAAAATGTAGTGAGCTCTTTCGGACATTTTATTTCAATTTTTCAGAAATCTCTACATTAACTTAAAAATGTATCCCAATATTACTAAATCTGTAACAGTAATGGAAAGACACTGAAATGTTTCTGAATAGAATCATTTTTAAGATGCTCCTAAATTAACTAAAAAATACTGTATGTTACAAAATCTGTGGAAGTAATACAATTGTTTGTAGACAGCATGAATTTTTTTTCCTTCAGATACTTCTAAAATTAACTCCAAAATTCAGGGAAGTAACGAAAATACACTGAGCTGCTTCTAGTCTGCGAAAATATTATAAATAATAATGAATACTTTGCAAATTTTGTAGACTGACATTAGGACTAAAAAGCATAAATAATCTTTTGACTCTTGGCTGGTGAACCTCCTTGCACTGGACTCCCCTTCCTCTTGAGCACCATGCCTCTACCAAGACCGTCACCTCGGGCACCTGATAACATAAATCCATATTTTAACACTGGTTTCTACATGTGTAGCTTGAAAGACAGACCTAAGCCTTCCAAAACGCATATGCCAATATGACGAGTTTACAGGCCCCACCAATCACAACAATGTTTTGCAAGAGGTAGTAAATATTAATACCTTAAAAACAATGTACTTTGTATACTTTCACTCGGTAATGACTTTTGGAACAATATTGTGGAGAAATTCTATATATATATATATATATATATAGTAACAGTATATTCCTACTACAAAGAAGAGTAATTAGAATAATAGTAGGTGCCAAATCTAGGGAATCGTGTAGGACCATTTTCAAAAAGCTGCAAAAGGCTTGTCAATATTATGTTTTCATCAATAAATTTCCTCGTATGTAGTCGTGAAAACTTTGTCAATAATTAAACACTTCATAGCATAAATACTCGTCAAAAATGACTTTCATACTCCATCGGCAAATCTATTGTGCTGTCAAAAAGGAGTTATATATATAAAATTTTCAATAGCCTTCCTATGGATGTAAAAAATCAAACTCAAAACATAAGATCATTTAGGGCCAATTTAAAGAAGTATTTAATTTCTCTCGCCTTCTATTTATGACATTCAACAATGCTGCATGAATATTTCTGTCTTGTATTAAGTATCGATACTAACCCCTATGCTGTACTAGTATATTGTAAAACTCTTCTGTATATATGTATTTCAACTAGACTGTGACTATAATAAAATCAATTGCCTGCTAGTGTGTGATTACAAACTAATTAACTGTGTATCTCTTAAAATAAACTCAGCATCTTATAGCAGTAGTAAGATTCTTTTGTCGTGTTCCATATTCTAGCTGTGAAGCTAAGTATGAATATCATGGAATACTGGTACAATACAGTACAATGTTATACGCAGGATTGGCCGCATAAATTACATTATCCATATTTTATAACTGTAAATTACACGCAATTTATGTCGCATATAAAAACTAATATTTTACACGATTTTCTATGCAATAATTACAGCAATTCCAGGAACTGAAAATCTCCATACTTTCATTTCCTCAAGGTGTGGAATAAAAGTTCATGCTAAGTTGTTTACCTTTGCCCCATTATTAACTACCTATCCAGTCATCCCTCTTGGAGAGATGTTTAAGAATCTGGTGAACCGAATGGACCGTCATGTGAAACTTAAACTCTTGATATAACCTGATCACATTATGATCCAAAAATGAAACTTTGCGAGGTGTAAGATGATAATATGAAATAGTTTTGTGTTTTTTTTTATTTCGAAATTAAAAAAAACAGCATTTTCTGAGAAAATTTAACTTTAAAATTTTATTTGATTTTGAGAAAACGTTTTATATTGTAATCCCTATCATAATAAACATCAAATCAAAACTCATTTAAAGATTTTATGTAAATAACATTTCCGTCAGATTCTAAAGCTGCAATTCAGGGAATATGTTCAAATGCTACAAAGAAGTCAACAAAAATAAGAGAATGCTACAAAATGTTAACACAACTCCAAAAAGTTAATAAGATTGTCCATCTCCAATGGATTCCAGCACACTGTGGAGTCATGGGGAATGAAACCGCAGACACACTTGCCAAGAAAGGCACAACAATAAAACAAAAGTCTAAATTTAATTTCTCATATTCCTCAATAAAACGCTTGATCACTACAAAATTTTCTCATTCAAACCTACAAGAAATAGAATCAAATGCTAAAGACAAAAAATGGATTACACTACTTTCCAACCCAGATATAGTCCCCCAGAGACCAAGGAAAACAGCAGTTGCAGCCTTCAGACTATTGACAAATCATGACTGTCTAGCAAGTCACCTCTACAGAATAGGTATCTCAGCTTCACCCATATGTGTCCTGTGTAACGATCCAGCAGAAATGAATGAAGACCACTTGAAGACCTGTGAAGCATTAAGATCAGAAGAAACTACAGTTCAAAAGTATTGGAAAGCACGACTGCTAATGGCTTCATTGCCAAATCCAAGGCACTAGACAACAACAACAACAACATTTCCGTCTGTGGGTTATCTAATTCAAAGTATTTTATTTTAATTTGTTTTTGTTCACAAACGTTTTCCCTCTACTTAGAGCATCTTCAGATATATTTTCAAATCAGAATACTCAACCCAACTGTGACAACCGTTCCTCACATCAAATTGTACTTGTTTAACAATATTCACAATAATACATTCACTTTGTATTGTTTTTTTTAAAGATTCGATAAAAACGTAATACGGCGAATGCTAAGCTCCGCCCACGACCCCCTTCCACTTTTCCCCTACAAGCTCACCACACACTCTAGTGGGAAAGAGTGGAAATAGGGGTTTAGGGTGGGGTGACATCTAAGTGTAGGAAAGTGGAACAAAAGGAATAAATGCGACATCTATGAACCAAAAGAGGAACTTCGTCCTGTCTGCCTCTCTCTCTCTCTCTCTCTCTCCAGCCTCTCCTTCGTGCGAGACGAGGCAGTGATCCATCGAAGCAAGACAGATAGTAGAGAGAGACAGTAGAGAGAGACAGTAGAGAGAGAGAGAGAGAGAGAGAGAGAGAGCATGCGAGCGAGGTGCCGAGCGGCATGGGTGGGGATAACTTCCCCTACTGGCGTTCGCCGTATTACGTTTTTACCCAATGTAGGCCTACTTATATTACTTTCACTGAAATAAGTCTTAGTTACAAAGGATGCATATTCACAAGTAAATACTTCCTTAAGATACAGAGTGAGTCAGGTTTGAGGGGTGATAGTATTGGTGATTCTGAACAAAAAAGTTCATATGAACATGTCCTGTTCTTAACGGTTTCGGAGAAAGCTAATGGAACAATGAGGAACGGAAAAAGTGCAGGTGATAGTAAATTAAAACATTGTTCTGTTTAATTATGTACTTTTCTTTACAAAACATGTTCAAAAAGTCCACCGTCAACTTCAATGCACTTTGCAGCTTTTATAGACAGTTGCTGTGTTGCTCATCTGAGCTTATTCGGACATTCCTTTTCTAGAGCATAAGCATGTAAAATGCGAGCAAGAAGTTCCTCCCTTGTTTCCACTTTGCGCTTGTAGACTTCACTTTTAAACCAACCCCACACACAGTAATCCAATGGAGTAAAGTCAGGTGACCTCGATGGCCAAGAAATGACTCCACCATGACCGATCCAACGCCCATTGCGCATTGAAATGGCCAATGAAGACAATACTATAACCTAATATCATTTTGGTTGCGTCCGCATGTGAGTTCTGATGAAGGAACATGAGACTGACGCTCGTGATTTTCAAATAGTTGTATGTTTTCTTATTGGGTTATTTTATGACGCTGTATCAACATCTAGGTTATTTAGTGTCTGAATGAAATGAAGGTGATAATGCCGGTGAAATGAGTCCGGGTTCCAGCACCGAAAGTTACCCAGCATTTGCTCGTATTGGTTGAGGGAAAACTCCGGAAAAAACCTCAACCAGGTAACTTGCCCTGACCGGGATTCGAATGGGCCACCTGGTTTCGCGGCCAGATGCGCTGACCGTTGCCCCACAGGTGGTGCTGCTATATGTCAGGCACTGTTAAAGTACAGGGCATATTTAATATGAACTTTTTTTTATTCAAAATCACCAATATTATCACACCTCACACCAAGTACCTTTCCTCCTGAATCACCCTGTATTTTAATCTTGATTTTAACTTATGTTTTTAGATTAATATTTTTGACATAAATTATTGCTTATTGTAATCTTGAACTTTCTGTTTCAAACTTGAACAATATGCCCAATGTATATGGAATTATTTTCGTGTCATTTGTGTATTTAAATTAACTTGTTTCATGTTCTAATTTTAAGGCCTGACGATGCTCGAATTAGAATAAAATTTTTGTCAACAAAAACAAATTAAAATGAAATACTTTGAAGTAGATAAGCCATAGACGGAAATATTATAGTACAGGAATTTTGCTGGGGAATCAGAAACAAAAAATGTATGTGTAAAACATATAAAAGAAATGTGCTGTACTAATGTATATATTCGAATAATCCGTGCATCCTAATTTTAGGAGAGAAAATTAGAAAAAAAGAAAGAAAATTGGCAGTAATTTGTGTTTAGTCTATTTACAAGAAATTAATCCCACATAATGATGTACTCCAAAACAAAATAAAATATCAATTTTTTATACTTACAAAATCGTTTTTTAAGCCCTAGGAGATACGAAACGTCATTTAAACAGTTTAAACCAATTCTGTTTGAAATTAGATTTAGCGTGAAAACATATTAACGTGAATCTGTATATAATATTAATAAAATACATGATAATTAGCAATAAAACAATTAATTTTATTTTAAGAATTGTGAAAATACATGTGTCATTGTTAAGATGAGGCCCACTTTTAAATTCCACCAATCTTATGTTCTTTAATGACTCTGTTACTGCTTTGGAAACGTGAAGCATTATGTAATACATCATGATGTAATTGATCAAATTATGGAACCGTTATCGCAATTTGAGGGCATATTTTATTTCTTAGGAGCAAACAGTCCAAAATAACTGACTTTTTGTAAAATAACATGTTATTAAATGAAGATAACACTGACAGAACAAAGTGAGTCAATGTAATATTTTCTGGATTGGAGGTTGAAATATATTAGCCAGATTTGGCTCTAACCAACTAAGATTTTCTGCAAATAATCTTACATTCTTCAAGAATATGTTATAAATTTGAGTAGGCCTATTGTATTATAAACTCAAAGATGGCTTAACTATCATGTTCTAAATTTCTCTTGTTAAAATGTTACTACATTGACTTAACTCGTTACCCAATATAGTCTTCAAATGCTATTTCAGATGTTATTAAATGTCATTTTTCACTTCGTTTTCTTTTTCAGCCCCATAAAAACGTTTAAATGAAATTTTACTTTATTATTCATTGAAACTTGACTTCAATAATGCACTATAGACCATCTCCCTTGATGCACCAGGCTGCACAATTGAGCAAACGGTGTGTAATGTAGGTCACCTTCTTGTAAAATTAATTATCAATATTATCATACAGTATTTTGTTCAGTTGACACATTGTAAAAAATCCTACCTTCAGCCTTGCGAATTAAGGATTATTATAATTTTAATGGCATATAACCTATCGCAAATACTGCACTTGAATGGTGCACTAAATCATGAACGTGATGTGTCCTCACCTCTACGTCCTCTATTGTTCTTTGTAGTACCCATAGTCTTCTCCCTTCTCTTCTCATTCCTCTTCCGATTCTTTTCCACCTCTTTATTGATCTTCTTCAAGTACTTGGTTTGTTCTTCACCCTCCAGTGCCCTTGCTTGAAATTCTGATCCCCATAACTTTAACTTCTTATCCACCAGCTTCTCCACAAACTGCAATAAAGTATGGAGAAAAAAAATTATGTTTAACCCTGTACATAATAGTCCATTAATTAACCGGAAAAAAAGGCAGCAGTCTACTTAAGCAAAAAGCATGTGTTACCAAGATGACAGTTCTCTCATCCGTTGTCAATGACATATTATTTATAGTTCACTTTCTTAATCCTCCAGCAGCCACCGGTGAGGCTCAGTCTGTTCAGGCGCTTGCTTACCGATCTGAAGTTGCGCTCGGGCACGGGTTCGATCCCCGCTTGGGATGATTACCTGTTTGGGTTTTTTCCGAGGTATTCCCCAACCGTAAGGTGAATGCCAGGTAATCTATGGCGAATCCTCGGCCTCATCTCGCCAAATACCATCTCGCTATCACTAATTTCATCGACGCTAAATAACCTAGTAGTTGATACAGCGTCGCTAAATTACTTACTTACTGGCCTTTAAGGAACCCGGAGGTTCATTGCCGCCCTCACATAAGCCCGCCATTGGTCCCTATCCTGAGCAAGATTAATCCATTCTCTATCATCATATCCCACCTCCCTCAAATCCATTTTAATGTTATTTTCCCATCTACGTCTCGGCCTCCCTAAAGGTCTTTTTCCCTCTGCCCTACTAACTAATACTCTATATGCATTTCTGGATTCGTCCATACGTGCTACATGCCCTGTCCATCTCAAACGTCTGGATTTAATGTTCCTAATTATATCAGGTGAAGAATACAATGCGTGCAGTTCTGTGTTGTGTAACTTTCTCCATTCTCCTCAAGAGGAGTATACTCCTCTTGATTCTCCTGTAACTTCTTCCCTCTTAGCCCTAAATATTTTCCTAAGCACCTTATTCTCAAACACCCTTAACTTATGTTCCTCTCTCAAAGTGAGAGTCCAAGTTTCACAACAGATTCACAAATTTTTTTATTTGTTCTCAGTCAATAAATAGACTTAAATTGTAACAAGACTAACATAATTCAATTTTATAACCATAGAGAACAACCGGTAATTTAACTGTTTTATAAATTATAACCTTCAGATTTTTTGACAGCAGACTGGATGATAAAAGCTTCTCAACCGAATAATAACAGGCATTTCCCATATTTATTCTGTGTTTAATTTCCTCCCGAGTATCATTTATATTTGTTACTGTTGCTCCAAGATATTTGAACTTCTCCACCTCTTCAAAAGATAAATTTCCAATTTTTATATTTCCATTTCATACAATATTCTCGTTACGAGACATAATCATAGACTTTGTCTTTTCGGGATTTACTTCAAAACCTATCACTTTACTTGCTTCCAGTAAAATTCCCGTATTTTCCCTAATCGTTTGTGGATTTTCTCCTAACATATTCACGTCATCTGCATAGACAAGCAGCTGATGTAACCCGTTCAATTTAAAACCTTCTCTGTTATCCTGGACTTTCCTAATGGCATACTCTAGAGCAAAGTTAAAAAGTAAAGGTGATAGTGCATCTCCCTGCTTTAACCCACAGTGAATTGGAAAAGCATCTGACAGAAACTGATCTATACGAACTCTGCTGTACGTTTTACTGAGACACATTTTAATTAATCGAACTAGTTTCTTGGGGATACCAAATTCAATAAGAATATCATATAACACTTCTCTCTTAACCGAGACATATGCCTTTTTGAAATCTATGAATAACTGATGCACTGTACCCTTATACTTTCATTTTTTCTCCATTATCTGTCGAATACAAAATATCTGGTCAGTAGTTGATCCATTACGCCTAAAACCTATAACCAACTAAAAAAAAAAAAATAAAACAAAAATAACTCTCCAGCATTCCATTGTACAATCTCAAACTGCATATAATTGGAATCCCCATGAAGAGTACCCTCCCGAATATCTGAGTAGGAGACTAATTCGCATCCAGAATAACATTAGAAGAGAAGAGCGTGAGAGAAATCTACACCAAAATTAAGTTTCTATAAAACAGTCAAAAATACAATAAAACCCCGTTTTAACATTCCAGTTTTTAAGGGAGTGATGGGTGAAATTTCTATTTTCTACATTTTTCAAGTTACGTCGTTGATTTTTTATACACATAATCACAATGTGATCGATAATAATGTGGTGAAGTTTAATTTCTGTGAGTCAATTAGTTTCTGAGTTACTAACAAAAATATTTTGAAAAAAATGTGCATATTTCAAAATGAAATGTGTCGCTCAATTTTTCACTAAAATGTTTGAAATATATTTTTTTTCGAGACCAGTGGCATATTTAGAAAAAAAACATCACGCATTAGTTTTCCTATATATTTTCTACGAAAGGGGTAAACAATTTTTATAATCACTGTATACCTAAAAATGGAAATTTTCCATTGGCACTATAAATATATTTCAATTTTTATTTCAAAAAGTATTAATCTAATCATAAAACCCACAAGCTATTTTGTTATCCACAGTATATAGAATATGCAGTAAAAACGTCATGTTTCTATCATTAAAATTGTAATCACAGTTGTCGACTTTCTCGCCCACAATTTGTGACAAAGATAAGATACTCGCTCTCAACGTTTCCATTACTTATTTCACGCGCCAGAAATGTGGCATTGACTGTACATGAACAGGGAAAGTACGTCTTCGCGCTACGAGTTGGCGAGGGAACTTCACGCTACACTCTGACCTGAAAACGTCAGGTCCGCTTACTTGGCTACAAGGGAACAAAGTCAAACGTAAAAGATTCCGCGTCTTCGGCGTTGTTGTCGCTATGACTATCATTATCACATTTCTCGAAATTGTTGGAGTACATTCGCGCTATCCTGGTGGACAACAATGAGTCCGTTGGACGCAAATATGGCAGTCAAAACTCCTGCCAGCACTTGGGAAACTTTAAATTGGTGTCTATCCATATCTCGCCCAGGTACAAAATCAGTTTACCATCTTTCCTAAGCTTTCTTATTGTGTGTAGATATCTTCACCTCCAATTTACACTTTTCTCTTTCAAGTAAACATTTTCTTTTCGATGCAGACTCCTTCCATCTGAAACCCATTTTCTTCTGTATTTGTCTTGATGTTGTCTTCCATTTTAAATCAGTTGTAACACGGGCAAAAGTTTTTGCAGCTTAGTATTACTTTTTATGTGGTTATTTATGACACTGTATCAACTACTAGGTTATTTAGCGTCAATGGAATTGGTGATAGCGAGATAGTATTTGGCGAAATGATGCTAAAAGCAACTTACATAAAGAAGCTTAAACTTAATGCAAATATGCTCCCTAACAATTTTTGTTTACTACTTGTTTTCGTACCCTTAGTTAGTTATGATAAGAAGAATTATTATATTACAATTACAACAAAAGTTGTTGACTGAAATTGTAATATAATAATTCTTCTTATCATATATTATTCAACTTACCTGAACTGTTACTCAACATGACTTTTAAACTTAGTTAGTTAATAAAGTGTTTGTGTAGTAAACTACACTATATGGCGGCTGATTGACTGAGGCAAGTGAGGCCGGGCCTCAGTCACTTGGCTTAACTGAAATCAAATTTTGTGTTTTCATATAATGTATTACTTATTTGAAAGAAAGCATATATTGCTGTAGAAGCATTTGAAAACTTTGATGTATATAGACCTGTTTTTCAGTAAAATTTGTTCCTGAGGCCGGGATTGCTCGTGCCGGGTCTGGCTTGTGATGTATATAGACCTGTTTTGCAGTAAAATTTGTTCCTGAGGCCAGGATTGCTCGTGCCGGGTCTGGCTTGTGATGTATATAGACCTGTTTTGCAGTAAAATTTGTTCCTGAGACCAGAATCGTTCGTGCCGGGTCTCGCTTAATGCATTTCATGTCCTTTCGCGGGCTTTGAGTTTGCACTTAAAACGTTGTAGCTGAGGCACAATTCGTCTGGCCTGGTCAGATTTCACTCGTCCCATCCATGGGCCGGCCTCAAGGATAGAGTGGGGTGGGAATAGCAGTGGTGACTTGTCTTCCTAACTAGGCCATAAATAACAAAATTCCAGCTCTTTGGCAGGCAGAGACCCACTCGATTCTCTCCCCGTATGTCTCAGTTTATGACATATAAGCGAGGGTGTAGTACAGTAGTGAATGTGGGCCAATGTTGTTATGTATTTCGGGAAAATATAAACAGAAACAAATGAGAGAAGTAATGCTGGTGCAGTTAATTCATTGTTAGAGTGTCCTTTTTTGAGAAGAAATATTACTGAAAGAAAGGAAGTTTTAAATAAAGAGAGAGACTACCGAGATACCTACGACATCGCTGATAATTTTTCTCACACATAATCTTAAAACGCGAGTTTCTATTGCATCCTGGTATGGGCAACATAAATGGCTGTGTGGTAATGTGATGCAAAATAAACTTCTCTTGGCCTTGTTTGTTACTGTCAAAGAAAAAAAATAAAAAGAAAAGAAAGAAAGGGGAATTTCAACACATATGGGTTGCTTCATCACACTGAAACAATCACTGAAACTCAGAGCATAACAGCTTATTTGGTGAGTGAAATTATTATTTTTCATTGATAATAATAAGGATAGACTAATAATAATGATAATAATAATAATAATAATAACAATAATACAATAATAATGATATTAATAATATAATAACAATAATAATATCATAAACAAACATTTCCTATCGGAGGCAATTAAACTAGTTGCATCTGGCCTCACCGAGGATTTCGATCACCGGCCGCTACTGGTGCACACAGAATCAGACGAGATGCGACATTTGCTTTACAACGCCTCGCGACAACTTAACACTGTCTGCTTGTGACAACTGATTTGCTGGCTGTGTGGATTTGGAAAACTGGCCTAGGCTAGAAAACGGCGTCAATGAAAGAGGACTGTCTATATGAGAAATTCTATTGTATTTAGTTATTATTTCCTAAGGATGCCTAATACGTCTAAAAATATATACAATTGAAAGCGTCTTAAAATTAAATATTACTAATGTAGTGCACACACGTCATTTTGTATGCTTATGACTGCTTCACGACTCACAATAAAGAAAATAATCTGTAATACTCTTCTTCGTGTTGATGACTGCCATCTCCACAATGTTAGGAACCTTGTAAGCGAAAAGTTTCTGCTCTGTCAAAATTGAATATCACAACTATTGATGCTATCAACTGGTCAGGTCGTAAAATTCGTAAACACTTAAGAAATGACGCATTCCAAACTTGGATAAACCATACCTTGCGTGGTAAAGGGGTTATTGTTTATAGTGATCTCCCCAAGGCTAACTCATGGGTAAGCAATCGAAAGGGTCTATCTTCCTCAGAATGGACCAATGCTTTAAAAATGTCAAGCAATATTTCGGCGGTTCGCGCAATACTGGGCAGAACTCTAAGCACAACCCGCTGCCGTCATCCAGACTGTAGCGAGCTTGAAACACTTGGACACGTGCTTGGACAGTGCCCTAAAGGCGAGCTGCTGATCAATGCTAGACATCATCGTGTACGACATGCTTTGGCGACATCGTTAAAAACTTTAAATTGAGGAGTGTTTTTGCAAAAGTCGATAGATGCAGAAATTTTCAATAGTGAGTTACATATGGATATCATATGTTTTCTATCTCCGGAATCGATCTATGAAATCAGATTTACCAAAACTTGATTCATACTGTATATAGAGACTACCAAACCTTCCAGGTTTTTTCAAAACTCGATAGATCCTGTCACTTAGTGTAATTTCTGTAAAATCTTGATTTCTGCATCTATCGACTTTTGCAAAAACGCTCCTCAATTGGGAGATTCATGAGGAAGTACATTGTGTATCATGAGATGGTTCTTTCAGACGGGCAGACATTATTGCTATTAACGGACGCTTAAAACGGGCTCTTGTTCTTGACCCTACTATCCGTTTCGAAAGAAACCTAAATCAGGCCACCGAAGTTGATATTGAGAAGTCCATATATGAACCTTGTATGCCTTATCTTTCTCAAAAGTACAACGTCCCTCTTAAACAATGGTCTGTCATTGGTTTGCTGTTTGGCAGTAGAGGTTCTATTTCCAAATTCACATGGGATTATCTTAAGGAACTTCACATTCCTTTTGATTATGTAATGTCTGATGACTGCCATCTCCACAATGTTAGGGACCTTGTAAGCGAAAAGTTTCTGCTCTGTCAAAATTGAATATCACAACTATTGATGCTATCAATTGGTCAGGTCGTAAAATTATATTTCCAAATTCAAGGATTCTCTTCAAATATTACATCATCATCTCTATTTCAATTAATCCACTTATATTTGCCTTCAACAATTAACTTTCTTTTTTCTTTAATGTATCACATAACATTATATTGTACATGTTTATTGTATTCAGGACCTTTATGGTCACTCAAATTCTTTGAGCTGATGTCTATAATTTAGAAAAAAAAAAAAAAAATATATATATATATATATTAAATCAATAATGAGTGATAGTATAGAGCAGATAATTATTATTCACGTGGTGCTTTCATCTCATTTGCATTTGTCACATATTTTTAGAAACCACATTATTGTCGTGATATTGTTTCAAAGATTGTACAGAACGTATATTTCCTGTAGGCTTACTAAAACAACTAATTTATCCTCATCGAGCTCCATTATGAATAATGTGCACTACACAACAATCTAGTATTCGTAGATAGTGAAAGCGTGCTATCATAGCCACTACTAACGCATGCGCATTAGGGGAGACCCGGGCAAAACGAATAACCCGGACAAAGAGAATAATGCCTATTTCTTAGAAACGCCAACAAGTAGCGCTTTCTGCTATGTTGGGGAAGAATCCCTACCAGATTTTGCTGCTGGAACTGACTTGTCATTCTAGCTAATAAGAGAAGAAGTCAGCGTGAAGAAAATTGACTGTTTTCTTAAAATATTTCAAGGTAAGAGAAATATATGTACAGCTGTCAAAAGAAAAAGTGGCCGCTCTCCTGGAACAAAGTTCCCTTCGGGTATCTTCGCTACAATTCGGAGACAGGCGATGTTACATGTTGTTGGACCACGTTGCCTGATATCTACAGTTATAATTGAAGTATACTGTGTGTTATTCAATAGCATAATGGTAGTGTTCAGGCCTCTTATTCATGAGGTCCTGCGTTCGACTACAACCTCGTGCTTTTTATGTCCTTTTTTTGTTGTGTTTTTGAGAGAGACAAACTAGACATAATGGCTCCTTTCTCTTTTATGATTATTTTAGTAATTAACATCAGGTTCATTAATAAATTATGCCATGACTTTATCATTATCATTACGATATTGTGGCTGCAAATGGAAAGAAAAAAGATTTTATTCTCAATAAAATATCTTTCGTGGCATAAACATAACAAATTTACTGGTGTCGGCCTTAAAACATTAAAAAAATTAAGCGTTCAAAAAACAAAACAAAAAGCCACAATTCAATATTTAGTCTATCTTCCTCTTATCTCGATCATCTTGCAGTCGAGTGGGCATGGAATTGACTAGTCTTTGCAAATAGCGACTGTTCTTAGACACGATATTCCAGGCATTCTGAACATACACACATAAATGTTCTGTCCATGGGCAGGTCTTTCATTGCAAATACAGCAATCTCCAATCTTTCCTATTTTCTGCCTTCCTCTTAGTCTCCGCATATGATCCACATATCCTAATGTCGTCTATTATTCTTTTCAACCAGAGACCCAACCAATTCCTTTTTCTCTTTCTAATCAGTTTCAGCATCATTCTTTCTTCACTCACTTTTTCAAACACAATTTTATTTCTTATTCTGTCTGTCCACTTTACACGCACCGTTCTTCTCCACATCCACATTTCGAATGCTTCAATTCGTTTCTCTTCATTTCGTCGTAATGTCCATGTTCTTTCCCCATACAATGCCACACTCCACACAAAGCACTTCACTAGTCTCTTCCTTAGTTCTTTTTCCAGAGGTCCGCAGAAGATCCTTCTTCTTCTATTAAAAGCTTCCTTTGTTCATGTTTGCAGTTTTCTTGGGAAGAATAGGCCTAAATGCGGTAACATCCCGTTGCTTTCCGCACACCACTATCTCTTTCGCATCTTATTAAATTCCAGGGGGCCCAAGCGTGGAGATGAGGAGAGTGGATTTGACTAATTGGGCCCTCCGGACTTCACCGAAAGTCACGGCAAGGGTTAAATATTAATTCTATCAGGATGTTTGACCCAGTCAGAGACCGGGAAATCTCAATTAGCCTTTGCCCCCCGCATCCTGGACTAGCTTCTACGAATCATCAGAAAATCTTAGAGTGTGATTGGGCCAATTTTTCCGAAAATGTTTCCACACTTTTGCTCTCGTAGCTCAGAGGACGAACGTCGGAATTTAGATGTCAACGTCTCAGGTTCAATTCCTCGTTACTCCTTTTCATTTTATTGTGGTTCAAGATAGTATAATGTAATAATACAAAAAGAAAAACTAATAGCAGTATTATGCAACTGGATTTTTCCAAACCTAATATTAAATTTATGTTATTTATATCGCTAAAGAACGATTACAATATAAAAAACTTGAATATTATTTATACAGTATCACTAAAGAACGATAACAGAATATAAATGATAAATATCGGTTTGTTTAATTAATATATTGCGAAAGAACAATAACAATATAAATAACTTGAATATTGTTTTATAATGCTAATGAAGGAAAACAGAATATAAATGATAACTTGAATATTATTTAAATCGCTAAAGAACGAGAACAATATAAAAAACGTGAATATTATTCATATCGGAATTTCACAGATTTATTACAGATGTATTTAAGAAATTGTAGAAGAATAGTAATTAGTAACAGTGTCCTATTTATTCTTCTTGGAGCCAAATTGTAACTTTTAAAAGTGTGGTTACTATGTTGAAGTGTATGTGTTGTAACGGATGCTTGATTTGTTATGTATGTGAGTCAGTTATGGGATGCTTGATGTCGTCGCAATGTCGTAATTATAGTTTGATTGTGTTTGTGTGACTATTGTGTATTAATTTATGATGTATGGTACGGAAAGCTGCATATTTGTGTTATAGAAGTGTTACGTATGTATGTTGTTAATGTTTTTGTATGTTTCAAATTGATACCTGATATTTGTTTTGCAATCGCAATGCCTAATTTACGGATTGTTTATGTTTTGTTTACATCGCGTAAGCTAATTTAATTTTCTTTTCCATTTCTCTTTATGCTTATATTTTTGTGTATAAAACTATAGCCCTAACATACATATGTAAAATAGGGCTAACCCCCATTGGAGATACAATAATAATTATTATTCATATCGTTATAATACGATAACAGAATACAAATGATGACCTGAATTTTATTCATATCTCTAAAGAACGATAACAAAATATAAATAACGTGATATCTATAAAGAACGATAACTGGATATAAATGATAATTTGAATATCATTTACATCGCTAAAGAACGATTAAAAAATAAAATGAAAACTTGAAGAAGGCCCGAACCCACGACCTTTGAATCATTAAACAAGCACTCTACCGCTGGTCTACGAGGCGCAGATATGGCACACTTGCATAGTTCTGGAACTGCTTGTACAAGCACATGCATCGTTAACATCGCCGCGACCCGAAGTGGACTTTGAAAATATTCGCTGTTCACGAGTGCGGCCACTTTTTTTTTTTTGACAGCTGTACAACATAGAGTACTGCAGAAACTCTTTGTTATGTGATAGTAATATATAGGCGATAGAATTAGTTCTAAAATGCCGTACTTACGAAGAAGATTATTGACGTTTATGTTTGTATAACCTTAAATGAAAAGCGAAGTGGCGTCTGCGGGCAAAGTGAATAGGGGAAAGTGGATAACTTATCCACTATACGTATAAGTGTCAGCTGTATTTTTGTATATATTTGTCTATTGTAATAAAGCGTTTTAGATCATTTTACATAGCGGAGGCATTAAGTCACACTAATTAAATTATAAATCAGCAACACTGATCTTAATTTTTACTTAAAAAGGTCGTAATGTGTTTTCAGATGGTTTAATTTTTCAAACGGAAGACGGAGCAAGCCTAATGGTCTGAAGAAGCCATGAAGAAAGCACTTGAAGAAATAAAATCTTCCAATCAGTGGTTCTGCTATCTGGCCATACAACCCTAATGTGTTTATTGATGAAGAGTTTGCTCCAGATGAACTTACAGATCGCCCACTTGAGACAGAAATCAGCGAAACAACAGCTGGCTCAGATTTAACAAATTCTGCAGTGCCAGCTTCCTCAGCGGCTGAAGAAACAGTTAATGCTCACTCAGAATCAACCACATCTGTGATGATCTTCAGAGACTGACGAAATATTCAATACATCAATTACACTCATTAACATCGTGTTTATGTGTTGATTTATTTTTATTATCAGTGAATAGAAATTAAATAGAAAGGCGAACATGTTATAGGGATCACTTTGCCCGGGTACCCAGGCAAAGCGGATAATTAACTATATTTTCTTTCTCAAATCATATCACTCTCCGTAGGTACGAGAAACGAATTGCTGTTTTGTAGATATGTGGACAACATATGTCACAACCAAAGTCATGAAGTTTTTATTTCGGGAGCACCAAAATATAGCCTGTGGCATTGTTTATTCTTAGCTTATCCGCTTTGCCCAGGTTTTCCCTACACAACAGCTATCAGACAGTCTCCTCGCGACGAACTTCAAGCAGTCATTCGATGTTGTCTCTTCGTGTCTCCTTGTGTCTGCTCGCGACCGTCGCACCACTGTGTGCACCACATAATAAGAAATCAATGGGAGACAAGTACCATGAAACAAAATGTCGCGTCGCATCGCGCTGCGTCTGATTCTGTGTGCACCCGGCCTAAATTTACTCAGTGATAACTGATAAGCATTTTTTCCAATATGTCTGGGAACCCTAGTCTAAGTACTTCTGGTGACTTCTCCTGGCGTGACAACAAATGAAGGATCACTGTTTACGAATGTTTTGTTTACCCCAATCCCAGGAGCATTACCTCGTTTGTAGAATTCTTTCCTATGAGTTTAATCCATGCACTGGTTTTGGATTTATTGAATATGACATTTGCAACATTTAGTCCTTTGTTCATCAGCTTCCTCCTCATAGCTTTTCGCGTGGCCTCACCAAGCGTTCCTTTCAGATGCAAAACAGTTTCTGCAGCTTTCTGCAACGAAAATGATCTGTTATTATTAGAGACCTTATTGCTAATAGGCCTACCGATAAGAATATCACAAATATTAATACCGGTATGACGTCAGTTTGAAACGTTTTTACCGGTATTGAGGAAGATGAATATGGTATGAAGTAACTAAATAAATCAATTAAAAACGAAAATAAACTCTCAACCTACAGAACGGAAAGCAGACATCTTAATCCTACACCACACACACCTCACAAAGTTGATATTGTAGAGGGATAAATTTCAACGAACAAACATCAAAACAATGTCTTCAAGTGCAGTTCGTTTACACGTGTGAACCGCACGGTAGAACTTTGCATTTGAAGAGTCCACTGCAAGAATGATGGATGTCACTTTTTTGTCGAAAATGAACCAAGACTGCCAATGCATAGCTTAAGACATATAGAATGTACATAGAGAGTTACATGGCATTAACACTGGTAGTCATTGTCCAGTAATGATCGGAAAATCACAGTTACACTTTGAGCGCTAAGCATTTCAAACTTTCAATCGCTTCTCCTGCAAAATGTATTCCAAATGACATACATCATTCTTGCAGTGGACTCTTCATTTCTAACGACCAAAAGTGAGCCCCATTTTTTTTGCCGTGAACTGTATAACTAACAGGAAATCAACAAATTCATGATACAAAAATATAGAAGCATTACTGAATTATTTCTTATAATGGTGCTGGATGATATAATGAGGGGAACAACGAAGGATGTAGCACGAGGTATCAGGTGTAACCTGATGGAAAGACTGGAAGATCTGGACTATGCAGATGACATCTGCCTCCTATCCCAGTGTTTTATAGATATGCAGAATAAAATATATGATATACATAGGGAAGCTAAACCTGCAGGTTTAACAGTAAATATAAAGAAAACTAAAGAATTACGCATAAATTCTAAAACACTGAGAGCTCTGATGATGGAAAATCAAATTATAGAACAAGTTGAAACATATAACTATCTGAGAAGTATAGTCTCCACAACTGGAGGGGCCATTGACGATGTCAGATCCAGGATTAAGAAAGCAAATTCGATATTCACTGAATTGTATCCGGTTTGGAGAAATAAAAACATTTCTAACCACACAAAATTAAAAATCTTCAGGAGTAATGTTAAAGCTGTCCTGTTATATGGGTCTGAAACCTGGCTATCGAACAATACAATTATAATAAAGTTGCAATCATTTATGAACAGGTGTCTGAGGAAGATTTTAAATATCTACTGGCCAATGGTAATAAGTAACGAAAATTTATGGAGATTAACAGAAGAAGAACCAATAGAGATTCAAATTAAAAGATGGAAATGGAGGTGGATAGAACATACTCTGAGAAAACCTAATGAGGCTATAGAAAGACAAGCATTGGAATGGAATCCCCAAGGAGCTAGGAAGGTGGGGCGAGAAGAGGGACATGGAGAAGAACGGTTAATGAAGAGGTGGGAAAGTGTGGGAAAGTCTGGAGAGAAGTGAAGGCTACGGCAGCAAATCGTGTCCGTTGGAAGGTTCTCACTGAGGCCCTATGCTCCACATAAGGAGTGAAAGGATACTACTACTACTGCTGCTGCTGCTGCTGCTGCTGCTGCTCCAATCTCAAGGGAAAAATGGAACTCTCTGCATCATAATCCACAGTTGATTCCTGATTTACCACGCAAATCATCTGTAGCTGCATTTAGATTGGCAACAGGCCATGACTGTTTGGCCAAGCACTTGCATAGAATTGGAATATATCAGTCCCCTAACTGCCCATTGTGCAACTCAAATCAATAAATGGATTCAGAACATCTCAAAATCTGTGCGTCAGTGGCTAACCATGACAATATCTTTGAAAAATATTGGAGTACAAAAGGTCAAATGACTTTATTGTCAAATGCCTGGCATTAGAAAACAACAACAACACTATTACTATGCCTCTATCTTCTTAATCTGACTTCGCAGACCACAAGTTCTCTATCTTAAAATGTTCTGTAGAGCATCCCCTATTTCCTTTATAATTTCTGCACGCTTTTACTGAACCACTCTGTATATATCGACGGCCCAGTTCAAAAGGGAAACAACTCAAAATTTAAAGTGTTGAGAAACCTGCATTTTAAGGCTTTATGTTCCTGTGAAAAATGAAAGACTCGTTGAAATTATTCCAAATCTTGTTAATAATGAGTTAATCGGATATTTCACAGCAACATGAAGCTTTAAAATTGAAGTTTCTTAAAACTTTAAATTTTGAGTTGCTTTCTTTTGAACTGGCCCGTTAATATAGGCAAGTTTTTTGCCACTACAATATATGGCAAACGCATGCAGATCTCTCGTTTGTTTCAAAACTTGTGGCTGAAAGTGAAATACTAAAACGAGGTAACTATAAAACTAGCAACAAATTGATATGCTTCCTTTTTTGTTTTACGTAATTTGAATTTGAAGGCTTCTTTGAATTCACCTTTTCTTCCTGATGTCTTTTCCTCTTGTCTTCGTTATAGGCAGAACTGAAAACGAAAGATTACATTCTTCAATTACTGCTTCATAATAATAATAATAATAATGATAATAATAATAATAATAATAACAACATAAAAGAACCTTGATTATACAATGTGACTGAGGTGGGAAAAGTAATGGAACAGTTCTTTCAAAAAAGATCCGAAAATGGAGGAAACGTGATTAACGGGAGGAATGGGGAAGATTTCCCTATTGTTGGAAAGAAATCTCCCTCTCATAAATTCATATTAACATTCCTGCCAGGGATAACTTCTATCTCCCTCACAAAATATAATTGTTTTTAATACAAGTATACTTTATAAAGTATAATGTAAACAAAGAAAATTATTGCTGTATTATCAACGGTAAGCTGACAACAATCAACAAGAGCAATAATAATAATAATAATAATAATAATAATAATAATTTTATGTACGGTATTCTCTATCTAGGATTCTATCCCACCTCATTAGAAATCTTAATTTGCTTCTTGAACAAGTCTCTACCTTATTGTGGAAACCTTAAATATTACTCCGAACTTCTCTGCTATCACACTTGCACAGCTCACTAAAACAGATAGGCCCACTTACCGCCAGTTTTTGAGTAGTTCTATGTCTTCGTATTTCACAACGTCTTGGTCCAAAAACTTTGCTGCCAGTTCCTTGGTCTTGAAAATTACAAATACTAAACCTATGAAGTTCAATTTATTTTCTTTCTTGTCTTTGAATATCATCTGAAAACAAAGAAAAAAAGTTAACATTAAAATATGGATGGTTTCTTTCGAAAACACACTGGTCTATAAAAAAGGTCTTTTGTTCAGTTTCCAACGCTGAACTTTTCCTCCCTGAAGTACGACGGAGGATCGGAAAGTAACACAACAACTATTTTTTGTGGCAACATATTTAATAGATAAGCAAAACGAAATAATGCACAAGAAAAGTACAGATTTTACCTATTTTTAGACATGGGGACCAAGTCCCTGGACCCATTTTTCCCATCGTGACACCAGATTCAGTACACCTCATTCATAAAACTTAGTTTCTGGGCGTATAACCACCTGCGCACGACTGATTTCATTTCTTCATCCGAACTGAAGCGTTGGCATCATGGAAATTCTTCATTGGTCTGAAGAGGTGAAACTCAGACGGTGCAAGGTCTGGACTGTAGAGTGGTTGACTGCCGTCTCAATGCCTCTGACATTGGGTGGTGTTGCACAGTCACTGGTCGGCCGGAACGTGCTTCGTCGGTAAGATTTAGTCGACCATCTTCGAAGAACCTGCGCCACCTAGAGATGTTGCTACGGTCCAGACAATCAGCACCGTAGACCTCCAACATTTTCCTGTGGATTTCACTCGGAATTTTTTGTTTTGGTCAGAAAAAAACGGACTACATATCGCTTCTCTTCACAAGTAGACGATGCCAGCACACTTTTCATCATCTTTACTCAGTAGTTACCGCTCATTCCGCCAGGGAGACAACTAATCGAGCCATTGCTGTCTATAGCACAAGATTCAAACTATCTGTCAACTTTGAACGTCCTAACCAAAATAGTATAACGTAAAGAAATTGTTGTGTGTTACTTTCCGATCATCCCTAGTATTTACTTCATGACTGTTTCATAAGTCAATCTGGATGAAATATTAAGTAGGTACTCTCTTGTATTTATACTTTACAATTTGTGAGTAGTGAATTGCATTCCATAACCTCTTGTAATGAAATATCATATACACCTTCTCGTAGTGCAATCTGTTTTGAACAAACGATGTTTTGGGAACTGAGTCACAGCTATGACTGACAGGCCATTAGTGTGAAATGGTGTTATCTTCTTGCTTTAGAAAGCTAAGAGCAATGATGCTTTAAGTATAGGACTACGCCCAAATTCCTACTTAAAAGCTTTTTTATTTCAAAAACGCAGCTTAGGTGACCTTTTAATAATGATAATCCGTGGCGCTACAGCTCTTTAAGGGCCCAGACTGCCTAACCGGCTGCTGGCCTCACGTCCACATGCCAAAGCAGAGGTGGACCTATCGTGTGGTTACCACGATGATCTCTCCAGCTGTTATAGCTGGTTTTCGCAACCGGATTTCGCTACCTATTGTAGCTCCCTAAGTGCATCACGATGCTGGGTAGGCACTGGTCCCATACACTGACGGAAATTCCATGAGAAAATTTCTTCCCTCCATGAGGACTCGAACTAGCGCACATTTCTTAATGTGAGTTCTAGACAGGATGCCTTAGACCATGATGCCATGGCATGGGGCAGACGACCATTTACTTTCACAAACTATGGAAAAGATGTCTGTATATTGTACTTCATTTGTGAACATGTCCTTTGTCAAAATAACCACCCCAAGGTAGCTGGAAGTTTGCAATTAGAAGAGGGTTAATGATGCAAGTAAAGATATTTCTTGGCATTGAATGCTTCTGTTTCGTCCGCATGTCCCGGTCTTTGTCCATTATTTGTTTATGAAACTGTCAACTTTCGATGGGCTAAGTCAGCGTTTCTCAAACTATGGTCCGCGGATCACCTGTGGTCCTAGAGTTCTGCCCTTGTGGTCAAAAACAAGAAATAATAAAATTGAAACGAATTGCGTATCACACTATAGCTTAAAATCTCAGAGTTTGGAAATGACACATGGCGATCGCCTTTCACTTTTTCTCCCCGTACTAATATTTTATGAAATTATTACCCTACCCGTGTACCCACTTCCCAATCTACTCTCAGCAACAGAAGAGGGATTTAAAGCACTATTAACTATGAATGTGGGAGTTTTTCTGCCGAGCCTGTAACCCAGCCAGGAACTACCCAAATTCATAACAGAGGACCGAACCTTTTGATGTATTGATGACTTTCTTAATAGTTTTGCCGACACCCAGTCTGTACATTGAAATGGGCACGTAACTGTGCGTCGTACACCAATAATAGAACGTACCAAATTTTATCTTTACTTGTTGAAAATCGGGCATGTTTCTGCATTAATTTTTTTATTTGTTTTTCCATATGACGATATAAGAAATTTTAGACTCCGCCTACTTTAAAATCCGACAGGTTTACTTTTTACATTTGCGTTTTTCGTCTCTAAGTGCCGTTTCAATTTCGCGGGTTTCATACACTCGTTTAAAACACTTTATAACAAACAACGCACCGAGGTTTTGGTTCACTCTCATTGCCAAACCAAGTAAATTCAAGTTCCAAATAACCCTTGTTATATTTACGAAAGTATGTTTTCATTGAATAGCTACTACTAGGACTAGATATTTCTTTAATGACACTATAATCACTGATATTAATATATTTCTTCACACATAGCTTCTGAACTGCAGCACTACATTAATGAAGTGTATCATCATGTTCTTTTCTTTTCAAAGATCCGGATCGAAGCCAGTTTTCCATTATTTATAATGGGCACTATTTGACAGAAACCTGGACAACTACTATATCTGGTAAGGTCTGTCTTGTCTCAGTAGCAATAAAACCAAGTCCCTTCAAATGAGGGTGGAGATTATAGGAGGGTTGTAAATTTTCAGGATTCCTTTCAAAATCTTGTTATTGTACAGGCTGCGGAACTCAGTTTCTTGAAAGACAAGCTCAATGACGGAACTACACAGTACGAAGAGAGATATTTTGTTATTTTATTTTGTGCTACAGAATGTATAAACTAGTCCCTTCCGCCACTGGATGGATGGACGGCATCGCTCCATTCCCCCATCGCCATAACAATACAGACGAAGTCAGACATATCTCCTTTCTCTCTCTTTTCACAGTGAGACGATACATCACACAGACTTTAGCGTGTACCACATAAGAAGGGTTTCAAACAACTAACTGCTAAGCTAACAGGCAAGCGATGAATCAACAATGCACACAATTTGTTATAAGTTATTTGTAATTGGCTACAAAAATATAATTAGAAAAGTATATAATTAATTAATTAATTAATTAATTAATTCTATTTTAAAATATAAGTATACTGGTATTAAAATAAGCTACAAAAATTATAAATTTGCTTTCGAAGGGAACAAGAGTAAGGTGGTCCGCGGAACTGTTCTGACTTAAAAAGTGGTCCCCATTTCAAATAAGTTTGAGAAACGCTGGTCTAGGTTATCAATTCGCTTTCAAAAATTGTGCATGATTTCTGGTTATTCAGAGGTCAGTGTATTCAGTGATGTACAGGGCTACTCATAAGTCCGTGAAACATTTAAAAAATTCATAACTACTGAACTACACAACGAATAACAAATTACTTTACACGAGAATAAAAAGAAACTCTCCAAGTTTTGTTACATACCTCACAGATGCTCAATGTTTTCACCTTTGCTAATACGGCATACATGCATGCGGTAATTCATATCTTCCCATACACGCTTCAGCATGTCACGGTTGACCAGAGCCACGGCAGCTGTAATCCGGTGGCGAAGTTCCTGGAGATCAGCGGTGAACGGAGGCACATAGACAATATCCTTCACAAACCCCCACAAAAAAAGGTCACACCGAGTTAAATCCGGTGACCATGGTGGCCACTTCATTAACGCGTCATCTTCTCGTCCTGTTCGATCCATCCGTCTCTCTGGCAATTTTGATTAAGATACTCTCGCACGTTGTTGTGATAAAGACAGGGAGATTAATTTTCCTGAGAGATGTAATCATTGCTGTCTTCATTCAGCTGAGGCATCAGCCAGTTTTGTAACATGTCCAGGTAAATCATCCCATAACTATGGGCTCTACAATGAAAATGGCCCATACACCTTCTCTTTCGAAATCACACTGAAGACATTCACCTTAGGCACATGTTCTATGACTGCGCGGGAAATTTCAGTTCCCCATACGCGTGCATTGTGCCGATTTACTTTTCCGGAGAGATGAAACGTTGCTTCGTCGTGATGAGCAAGTCAGCGAAATCGTCTAGTTCAAATCTTTTGACGAGGTCCTTGCTTATTCCAACATACAAAACGATTGCTCACGTTTAGTAAACGTCATTTTGCCATTATTAATAACCAGGGAAAGGATTTATATGTAAATACATATTTACTTATAAAGCTAATATAATTTATATTTTGCATTATCTTTATGTTTCACAATGTGTAGGGTTGAAAAATCCTACTTTTATTTTCCATATTTTTCCATATTTTAGAGTTTAGTACATATTTTCGTTAATTTCCATATATTTTCCATATTTCATATAAAACAGTCCATATTATATTAGGTTTAACAATAAAACAAAACAAAATTCCATTAACTTTTAAAAATACATTTCAACAATAGAGATTTAAACACATGTTCAGTAATCCCTTTAACATCAGAGTTATTTGAAAATTAGCAGTCCTATCAACAATGGGAAAGTAAGTTACAAAACTGTATTAATTTAATTTAAAATTTTTAACAGACTTCAGTTGTGCAGCTCAACAGTTAAATGCCAGTCAGAGTACACATAGGTTCAGTTTTGTAAATCATACTATAAAGACGGTAAATATGCCAAAAGTACGTCATTCAGTCAATTTAAAATCAAAACTAACAAGTTACATTTCAGAATTTAAAGAAGATGGTTTATCAACTGACAATAAAATATTATTTTGTAATTTGTGTCAGTGTGCAGTATCATCTACACAAAAGTTCCTGGTGCAACAACACATTACAACTAGTAAACATCAGGCCAACAAACAACTAAATTCCAAGCAGAGACAATTGTTTTTAACACAACCAACAACATCGAATGTAAGATCTGAGTTTAACATCGACCTGTGCCGTTCTCTCATCTCTGCTGATATTCCTCTCTACAAACTAAAGAATAAGGTCTTCAGGGAATTCCTTGAAAAATATACTCAACATACAATCCCGGATGAGTCAACACTTAGGAAGACGTATGCTCCATCCATCTACGATGAGACAATACAGAAGATAAGAGATGAAATTAAAGATAGTTCAATTTGGGTTTCCATTGATGAGACTCCCGACAAAGAAGGTAGACTTGTTGGTAATGTAGTTATCGGTTTGTTAAGTGAACAATATTCTGAACGAATTCTTTTACATTGTGATGTTCTAGAAAAGTGCAATAACAAAACTATAGTTAAACTGTTCAACGAAGCTATGGGTATCCTGTGGCCAAAGGGTATTATGTACGATAATGTGTTATTCTTTATTAGCGATGCTGCCCCTTATATGGTCAAAGCTGGACAAGCATTATCTGTTGTATATCCTAAATTGACTCATTTTACTTGTGTGGCGCATGCATTTCATCGTGTGGCAGAAGTGGTCAGAGACAATTTCCCTAAAGTAGATTTGTTGATTTCATCAGTGAAAAAAGTATTTCTCAAAGCTCCCAGTAGAGTTAACGTGTTGAAAGAAATGTACCCTGAAATTCCATTGCCACCAAAGCCAATTTTAACTAGATGGGGTACATGGCTAGAAGCAGTTGAATATTATGCCGAACATATAGACTCTATTAACAATGTTCTCCTTGCATTGGACTCTGAAGATGCAGTCTCAATTGATACTGCGAAAACAGTTACCTGTGACATAAGTGTGAAGAATGACTTAGCTCACATTCAGCATACATTTTCATGCATCATAAAAACGCTCAAAAGTCTCCAAAATAGGCACCTTTCACTATCTGAAAGTTTTGAAATTATAAATAGTACTGTGGAACAACTGAATCGTGGTAGAGGTAAAGTTGCAGATGCAGTAAGAGCTAAGGTGGACACTGTACTTTCAAAAAACCCTGGATATGAAGAACTACAAAAGGTTGTTGCTGTGATGAGTGGTGAATCAACAGTGAAGATTAACTTGGACTTATCCCCAGCAGACATTGTGAAATTGAATTATGTACCAGTTACTTCTTGTGACGTCGAACGCTCTTTTAGTCAGTATAAATCTATCCTCAGAGACAATAGAAGAAGAGTCACTTTTCAGCACTTGAAAGAAATGTTTGTAACCTATTGTTATGGTAACAGACAATAAAAATTGTGTTTTGTTGAAACTACATTGGAAGATAAGGTACGTCCATTATATTTTTTGTTTAGTTTGATTAAAATGTACCAATATTTAACGTACATAGTCATTTTTTTATAATTTTAAGTCCATATTTAATTCCATATTTTGGTAAAAATCCATATTTAATTCCATATTTTGGTAAAAATAACTACATATATATTTACATATTTCATATATTTTTAGTCCATATAAATCCGTTCCCTGTTAATAACTATTGCCACCTAGCGATAAATCATGGCAACTAAGAGCGAGAGGGCTTTTCTTATTAAAAAAAAACTTGGAGAGTTTCTCTCTCTATCGGCAGGTCAATTGCCATGATATGTTGCGACCTTTATATGTTATGAAACTTAAAAATGTTTCACGGACTTATGAATAATCCTGTATATATGTGAACTTTGGTTACAAATATGACTTATGAACTGTTGCGTGGAAAACTTTGTGAAAGTTTCGAATTTAAATTAAATGACTGTGGAAAGATGACAGGCAGAAAAACAATGTTTTATGAAAAGCGGTAAACCGATCAGTTATAGCGGAAGCATGAGTAGTCTGCAATACCATCTTAAACCTTTCCAAGGTGTATCTACGTCTACTAACGTTGCTACTTCCTGTTCGTCTCAACATTGTAGCACAGTCTAGTATATACAGTCACGAAGCTCAATACGTAGTAAATATGGATCCATAGATAGTTGCTAACCACTAGGATCGCTAATATCGCCTCATTACAGACAATGCGAAATAGTACCGGCACAGTCTAGTGTTCCTAGCACCTTGACAACTCAAGCTTCGTGATTGTATATACTAGACTGTGGTTGTAGTACGGTACCTAATAGTGGAGTTTGTACCCTGTGATGAAGAAACTGAAAAAACGAATACATTTGTGAAATATTGTCAACATATTGACTTATTTGGCTGGAGCAAAGAGATGCTTCTGTAAATAAGTGTGAACTGGAATCTTATTTTTTTTTTCCAAACTTTTTATATACCTCATCAGTGTCGATTGCTTCTTAATAATTATTTTGCGCTATACATAAATAAAATTAAAAATATTTGTGAAAAACGTGTGTTCTTCTTCATATGTAATAATAATAATAATAATAATAATAATAATAATAATAATAATAATAAATTTATTTCTTTAATCTGCCAGAACTAAGGCCAGTTAAGGCGCTTGCCTGCCGGTCTGAAGTTGCGTTCGGGCGCGGGTTCGATCCCCGCTTGGGCTGATTACCTGGTTTGGTTTTTTCCGAGGTTTTCCCCCACCGTAATGTGAATACAAGGTAATCTCTGGCGAATCCTCGGCCTCATCTCGCCAAATATCATCTCGCTATCACCAATCTCATCGACGCTAAATAACTTAGTAGTTGATACAGCGTCGTTAAATAACCAACTAAAATAAAAAATAAACTAAGGCCAGTAGGCCTTCTCTAATATTTAGACCGTAAAACAACATGAAAGTGAATAATGAAAGTAAAAGTAAATAATGAAAGTTAGATAAGTAATGTTAGTGAGACAATAATAAACAATGGTAAGAAACAGTAATAATAATGATAATAATAATAATAATAATAATAATAATAATAATAATAATAATAATAATAATAAAGGTAAAGGTAGAGGTATCCCCGTAACATGCCATGAAGGCACTTGGGGGCATGGAGGTAGAGCCCCATACTTTTCATGACCTCGGCACTAGAATGAGGTGGTGTGGTCGGCGCCACGCTCTGACCGCCTTTTACCCCCGGAAAAGACCCGGTACTAATTTTATAGAAGGCTGAGTGAACCTCGGGGCCGTTTAATAATAATAATAATAATAATAATAATAATAATAATAATAATAATGAGATAATTTAAATATTTATTGTGTGTTATATATAACCATTAAACAAATTGAGAAACTTGTAACAGGTATATTTATTAATGAGAATTGTTTGAAAAATATTTCCTTAGTCTATTTTTAAATTGGTTTGATGTCTGAGAGTCCCTGACATTACGCGGTAGGGAATTTCAAAGTCGAGGAATAGTCACAGTGAAAGAACATAAATATGAAGATGTTCGGTGGAAGGGAATGGATAATATTGAAGAGTGTTGTGATCGTGTCTCTAGTTTATGGTAGGTGGATAAATTTTGAAAACGAGCAAGATAGACAGGAGTGGAGAAATGCAATATGTGAAAGAGGAGGGAAAGACAGTGGATTTTCCTGCGATCTTCTAGTCTAAGGCAGGACAACATTTCGAGGGATGATGTTACGTGATCAGCCCGGCGAATATTGCAGACGAAACGGACGCACATATTAAGATCAGTCTCTGCGCCAAAGTAACGCTTAGGTCAGCAAACAGAATATCACAGTAGTCGAAGTGGGGCATCACGAGTGTTTGCACTGAAATCTTTTTCAGGGAAAAGAGTAGAAAATTCTTCAATCGCCTAAACGAGTGGATTAGTGAAAATATATTTTTTTTACAAGTTTCTGCAACTTGAATGTTCCAATTTAAATTTTTATTCACATAAATACCTAGGAATGGAATATGGAATTACTATAAAATAATATTAGGTGATTTTGTTCAAACTTACAAACACTGTTTAAGGGGAGAGGATGGTATTTTTAAAAACTTTTTTCCTATTTCGTGTAAATTATTAATTTGTTGTATGTAGAGAGCTCATAGCTGTGGCAACTCAACCAAATAAAAAAAAATTGGAAAAAAATATTATTTGGGAGCCCAAATTTGAAAAAAATATACCCAATGCAGGATTGTACTAAAACCGATATATCTAAACCGTTTTTAAAGATAGATTCAAACAGTTTTTGCAATGTATTTGCAAAAGTATGTTCTACAAACTGTCTGTAACAGAATTTTGATATATTAGTCCCTACGTTTGTAAAATAAACAATTAAAATTTAGTAACAATTTTCTGATTTCCTTTCTTGCAAACAAACGGACGTATTTTTAAAATGAAATCAATTAACAAAATTCTGTTACAGAGAAAAGTTTCCTAATAGTCTAAAGAATGTGTGTTCTAAATTTCATGCATGTATCTTTAATAGTTCAGAAATTATATCCATTTTGTCTGGCAATGTAGCAAAAAAAAAAAAAAAAAGAAGTTATTGGAAACCGATAAAAGCGGGCGTGTGATTTAAAAATCCATAGCGCGGTAAGTTTAAAAATGACGTCTCAACATCCGATAAGGGCACAAATACCCACAAAATGTTATGCAATGCATTCCATACATATCAAAGGGTATTTTAAAGAAAAAAAAATTAAAAATTTAATTTACCGGAAACAACAATAAAAGTGGGCGAGTGATTTAAAAATCCATAATGCAGGAAGTTTAAAAATGGCGATCCACACATATCACAGAGTATTTTAAAGGATATTTCTTTTTTTGAAAATCTAGTCATTTTTCATCAAAAATACCATCCTCTCCCCTTAAAGTCGATTAAAATTCGATTAACCAGTTAAATAATAAATTGGAGGCATCCGGTTAATCGATCTAAATGTTAGCCAATCGACACTTCTAAACATAACACAATTACAATACTTTTAAAGTAACTGTGCGTTGATAGCTGTAACTGTTACTCATTTACTTTTTGTGTATACTCTATTTTTTTTCATGGAGTGCAGTTTCATAGAAAAGACTTTGCCGACAGACCTTCTACTGCCCCCTACTAATTGGTTGTCATAAATAAATGTCTTCCTTACTATGACGGAAATCTTGTCTTCTCTTGTTAGTAACCAATCACAACCCTCGTTCAGAAGAATTGACAGGTGCCCGTCAAATCCACTGGGAGGCAGAGTTGCCGCATCTTTTCCGAATTCCAAGAATCCCGTCAGTTTCATTGTATAATTTCGAAGGTCATCAGGATTGTGACAACTGTGCAATGTTGGGACTAGGGGACAGGATGGAATTGTCAGAGGTGTTTGTGTAGAAGTCATAAATCTGTAAGTGGGTGTTCAAAGGAGCCACCGAACTGCACTCCTTGAAATAAAATAAGGTATACAGTAATTGTAAGCTCTAATTATTTTCTGCTAAGTAACTGTAACTTAGTTGCTTTTAAAAAGTAACTTACCCAACTCATAAAGAATATCTAATTATGAATAATTAAGCAAGATATTTCTCAAACGTTAGTTAAAACTTCATGGAAATGTAATGCCAGAATATAATTACCTTGACACCGTCCGTTGGTCCAAACGAATTAAAGAACTCCAATAATTGGTCCATAGTGGTTTCTTGAGGAAAACCCTTGCAATAAACTGAGCGAGTATTAAGTTCCTCGCGTCGCTCCTCGTTGAAAACTGGCAATGGGATACATGGATTGCGACGTATTTTCTTCTTATCTTCACTAACCTGTAGACAAAACGCCATTCTCATTCCATTATACGTACAGTAAGGTCCATATAGCACAGTGAAGCTTTTCCTGTAACAATTTATTTTCCCTACAGTCCATGCACAATGTAGGTCTTTGTTGCTCAACTCTAACAGACTGGTAAGAACAGTCACATCCAGTGGCGGTGCGTCAATAAGAGCACAAGAGCACGTGAACAGCTTGTTTCCAGTAATGCACGACTAGTTATCTATATATATATAATATATATATATAATATATATATATATATATAATTTGAACTGGTAATGGAAATTACGGGAAAACGGTTGGACGGATTTTAATAAATGATCCCTCATTTTGAAGCTTGGAACTCAAATTTTTTCGGAAAAATAGTCGTTTTCAGTGAAATGTCAATTTTTAAACATAATTTTCCTATTTTCAAAAATCCATCTGTCGTCAGTTTTGAGAACTAGCTAATAGCATTCACGGCCGACTTGATATTCCCTTCGCTTTTTTGTAAAGGAGAAGCGAAGCGAGCAGCAAGTCGGCCGTGTTGCATTTCAGAATAAAACAAAACACACTACAGTAAACAATATTACACGAAGGCCATGATCTACAAGAATGCTGACATATTTAGAGCTCAAATTAAATTGGTTATTAAAAACTTAACTTACTAAAAATAATTTACAGGTTCGATTCTGTGGTGTGTAATTTTCTGGGTACAGCTGTGTATTGGATATTAAAAACTACAAAACTTGAGGTGGTTTGATGACATTATTACCATTAGAAATGAAATATTATTGTAGTTAATGCCATGATGTGACTATTTTTCATTAATTATACATATTAATGCTATATTGATGATATGAAAGTGAAACGTTTTGGGGTTATATAAGTAGATGTAGAGAATAACTTAAATTAGATTTTGATTTCTATATTTTACTGAGTGGTGGCTATATAGTATATATAGTATATGTTACTGAAAGATATAAAACTTACGTAAGATAATAATATTATTAAAAATCAAATATTTTTATAATTATTAATCAAGTGGGGTTGGGTCTTTTTCATATATTTAATGGCGGTGTGGTGTAGATATTTATATGCGTGGTTCTCTTCAGTATTGGCTCGAGAGAGAGTATCTTTCATTTTTATGGAAGCAAATAACTTTCCGAATGTCTGGTATTCTTCATTGAAAATAAATCTGAAAAAATTTTATTTGAACGTCTAATGAACTTAGTTTGCAGCATTTGCTGCACAAGCCACTAGTATTATTTAATGCCGTATTGACATATGGGGATGTATAATTTCAGAATGGAGAATTTAAACTTCCCGCATCTTGCATAAACTTCTTATGTAAACTTGGCAACATGCGTTCACGTACAAGCCGTGCTCTTTTCAAGAAGGTTACAGGAATTTCACGCGTGCGCGGGAGAAAATTGTCTTTCGCTGGCCGCTTATGACTCGTCAAGAGCACAAAGCGTAAAGATGCGTACACACTTAGCGAACGAACAACGAACGAACGAACGACAAACGAATGCATTCGCTGATTGAAATCTGAACGTGTGTATACGTCGCAGCAAAGGCAAACCGATCATTTGGTTTGCCTTCGGAAGTGATCCGTCGCTTGTCGGTACATCAAAGAAAGTTGGTATTCGTTATGGACGGGATTTGCCACTAGTTTGTAGTTCGTAGCAGAACGCAGCGCTTAGTTCAATTTCACCAACAGGATGTCGAAACTGGAGTGGACGGAAGACGCTGTTATAAATCTTATTAATGCATATACATATGGAGCAGGAAACTTTATGGAATCCCAAGCATTCTACTTACCACACAATAAAGTAAGAAAACATGATGTTTGGGAAGCTATTGGAAAGATGTTTAGCTGCAAGTTAGACGAGTCAAACACTTGAAAAATTTGAAAATTATTTTTGTTTATTTATTTCCAGTGGATACATATTTGTTGTTTATTGTAAGGAGCAGAAGTCAAAAAGAAAACTGAGTCCCTAGTCCCTACTGACATCATTCGGGAGGGAAAGACAGAAGTCCATAAAAAGATCTGGAATGGGGAGTTATGAAGTGTACAAGTCAACTTGGTTCGCGTATAAACATATGTCGTTTCTTTTGGACAAATTCACGCCCAGAAAAAAACAAAGTTCCAACCTTGTGCACACAAAATAATTCATTGGAACCGAAAAGTGCCTTTTCGTAAGCATGATGTGCATTCGACAAACACAGAGAAATCTCTCTTTTTAGTATTTTAAGATAATTATTGTCAGTGAGGTATCCGTATAGTGAAACTTTCCCCTGTCTTGCAGTCGTAACTTAATAAAATCTTCCAGTTCCTCAATTATAGCTATATATCTTTCTGGAACAATTCTGGTAATCAACTGTTTCGACACTTTGAATAAATACATTAAACTTGTATACGAATCTCTTGTAGCGAGATATCGAAGTGTTAATGCTAGCCTTTCCTTTGCTTCTCACCAGCTTGTGTCTTTCTTGGAAATTTTTGGCCCTATTTTGCACAGTAATATTTCGAAGTCAGTTTCTGAAATGCGACAGAAGTTGTGAAACTGTCCCGATTCCATTCGACGTAAATCATGAAGCAAGTCAGTGCCTCTATATTGATTGCGACTTTCGTAGAGTGGCGTCTGACATCATCGCTTTTTGTTTTTTAACTTTCTTTTTATTAAACTACCTATAAGAACAACGGCTTCACTTGCTATAATTATATTTTTGTCTGCCATTATTGCAGATAATCAGCGAACGTGAATGTTTTCTGACCATTTGCGAATGATTTGTACGTTGCTCCAAACAGCGAACGAACAACGAAGTTTCGCTTCATCATTCGTTCGTGTTCGTTCGCTAAGTGTGTACGCACCTTTAAGTGAACAATGAATCTATCCTACAGATGTCAGGTGTATCGATGCCTATCGTTCACGTGCTATATCTCGAGAAGAAAATTTAATAGTTTATATTTTAGCCTGTAGGTGTCAGCATTTCTCACTGTTGGAACGTTTACTTTCAAAATCAAATAATACCTTTTACCACATCAGTGAAATATCTTGGAGTACTTCTAGACAAACGTTTATCTTACAGGCATCACATTCAAAATATAAGAGACAAAGCATTTCAAAGATACATGGCACTCTATCCACTTTTCAAAAGTCTGACTTCAAGGAAAGCGAAAGTCCTGCTGTATACATCAGTCATCAGATCATACATCCACTACTGCTGTGAGATATGGGGCAAGCTCACCCTCGCCACCTGAAGAGTCTGGAAGGAATTCAAAGAGCTGTCTGCAGAACAATCACTGGTGCACACTACCTCACGAACAATGTCAAACTCTACAGTGAACTTCATATACCCTTCCTGGTTGCTCATATTCAAGATCTACAGACTACATACAGGAATAAGCTACTTCATCATGCCAACCCTTTACTAAGAGACATAACATAAATTCAAACAAAATACTTCCGTCTTTGACGGTCTTAGTAACCAACTTTCTTTAACAAAACCTATTTACACTTCAATTTATAAAATCATATTTTTGTAAAAGGCAAGGGTCCAAGAGACCTGGTACTTTTAATAAAAACATCTTAAAACTCAAAAACTAACGTTTACTTTATGTGGATGTGTGTACAGTGCTGCTACGAGAGTGTAGTTTGTGAATTACTATACTGTAGTGTTAGCATAATAGTATAGTTTGGCTTTCAAACACGTGCCATGGATAAATATATGACATATTTATCCATGCACGTGCTGGCTGAATGTGACGGTGGTATAAATTTAAATATCTGTATGGTGGTGTATATTACTTAAGAATAATATTTACTGTATTTATAGTAATCAATCTATGCGATTGGGATTACAGTACTGGTATAGGCTATAGTGTATCAGTGTGTTGTGAACCAAAATATATTACTGAACACAAGCTTTTGTAAATAACGGCACGGTATGTATTAATTTTTAACAAACGTAAACAATGAACTCTGTTCAAGTTATTTTGAACAGTAAAGAACTGGGTAAAGTGGTTTACCAGGAAAAATTGGAAATAAAAAGACTGGGTTTCATCATCATCATCATCATCATCATCATCATCATCATCATCATCATCATTATTATTATTATTATTATTATTATTATTATTATTATTATTATTATTATTGTATGTTATTTTGAATTTATATACGGTTTCTTTGGATAGTCAAACATTAGAATCATGACATTTCATTTTAGGCTAAAAGTACGATTTAAAATTCTCTTCGATTTTGGAACACAAAATTTTGAACACATATAATATTTTATGACGAGCCGCCACTGGTCACATCTCTAATGCCCGCAACACACTTGAACATGTAGTAGTGTTCAAGCAGCATGGAGTTATTTACGTAAAATAAACATTTTAATCAAATTTATAAATTCACGATTAACTCAAAAACCTTAAGCGATGGGAATGTTTTGTAAACAGATTTGAAATTAACTCGAAGTCAACATTGCACTCTAACTTCATGAAATTAACATTGTCGAGATAGGTAGTATTTTCTTACCTTCTGCATGTGTCGTTTGTTGAAGCAAAGGCAGCAAGAAACAATACCACTAATTTCTTAAAATATAATTAAAACACAATAAATTAGATCAGCTGTATGAACACATTTAATGAAGGCTTCTTTAATTAGACATGTTTTAAGGTTACTGCTTCCCCATCATCAATATTAAACAGTGACTGTAATATAATTACTTGAATCGGGGATGTAGAAACAGCACATGTCATGAAATAGTAATATGCGTTGCAAGAGCGGTATGTTGAAGTTTTCATGTTCGAGGAAAAGTTTGAAAAAGCGAACCGTAGTCGAGCTTTTTTAATTTCCGAGAATTGAAAGAAAACATACCGCTCGTGTATCGTACATTATTTTGTGCGAAGATCGTTTATTACATACCTGAAAGAGAAATTTCTAATTAGTTGCAATGAAATCTCCATCTTGGTTTCTGTTCAATGACGGCAAATTTGCAAAACATAAATATCTATCTTCAACATTGTTGCTTTAAAATGTTTTCTGTGTTTACTATACTCCAGCAGGCCGTGATATACGTCTGTCTTTTTTCCCCCAGTCTATGATGAGTCTGGAATCTTGTTGATTTTTTCACGGCTTCCTTAATGTTACTTGCATCACGAATGCAGTAACTTTAGTGGAGTTGTAGACTTTACTTAATTTTTGCAAATATTAAAAACAATAATTAACAGTGCAATTTAGGTGAAATTGCAGTGGTAAGTTTCCAATTTATAATTATTACTATATTGAACGTCTCTAAAAATAATATGTTAAAAGCCTAAAGGAGTAAAATCAATATGTCACTTAAGCGGTAAGAAGAGGGAAATTGTTATGTGTGTTAGGTTGGGAATGCTGAATGTGGAATTTTAGAATTTCCGCGGATTGGTTTTATGCGGAAACCAAGCAAATACGCACGATCTCGCACAAACTAATTTTTTTCAGTAGACACAAAAAAAGGTATTACTGGTAGTAGATCACATCATTGGTTATAGTACTGGCTTCTTCAGACAGAAGCCTAATAGATGTGTCGTTTTATACCAAATTTATTGGAATCTAATGAATTGTTAATGAAATAAATCAATATATATATATATATATATATATATATATATATATATATATATATATATATATATATATATACATACTAGGTTCAAAAAGTTCCCGGAATTTGCTAGCATCATAGAAACAACGTACCTTAAACACTATTCTACAGCATTTCCTTCAAAATAGTTGCCTTCCGCAACAACACACTTTTGCCAACGCGTGTAGAGTTCCTGGAAGCAGGCCTGGAAGCCATTTTGTGAAACCCGTCTTAGTGCTCTCGTCGCGTTTGCGATAACCTCTTCAGCATTGAATCTCCGTCCTTTCAGATGACTTTTCAGACGGGGAAACAGAAAGTAATCAGGTGGTGAGAGATCAGGAGAGTATGGTGGGTGATCCAAAGCAGTTATGTTGTGCCTGGCAAGAAAATTCTTTACAATAATTGCGCGATGAGCAGGTGCATTGTCATGCATAAGGAACCAGTTGTTTTCTACCCACTTTTCTGGACGTTTCCTTCTCACTGCGTCCCAGAGGCGACGGAGGGTTTCTACGTACAATTCTTTCGTTACAGTACGACCTTCTGGAATGAACTCATGGTGCATGAGACCCTGAGAGTCGAAGAAAACTTCCAACATAACTTTGCTTTAAGTGAGCTTAAATGCGACAGGCTCATGTTAGTAGATTTACTGGCATGAAAAAGAACTCCTGCGGGACAAAATTCCGGCACATCCGGCGATGCTGATATAACCTCTGCAGTTGCGAGCGTCGTTAAATAAAACATAACATTTAAAATAACTTTGCCTTTGGAAGTGTGCCTAGGAAATTTTTGTTTCCGAGGAGATGTTTTCGATTTCCACTCAGATGACTGTCGTTTAGGGACTGGGTCGTACAAGTAGCACCAGTTTCATTTTGTTTAAGAAATCACCATCTTCATCAGCCATACTGATCATGTCCCCAGCAAAACACAGAACTTGATGTTTGTACTTTGCTCTGTGGACATAATTACAAAATGCGACGAACAAACGAAACACTATGATAAACAATTGCCTACAACTCAAAACCAATAATTGCCATTATCAACAAACTTTAAGGAAATGACATCATGAATGTTACCAACAAAACAAATGTATAATATCCCTTGTTATATATTAATACGAAAAATGGTAGTAAAATTCCGGGAACTTTTTGAACCTAGTAGTATATATATATATTAGCTTGACATGTACTGTTTCTGCAAGGAATCAAAATTGTAGTATAATAATTTCAGTCCAACTAAAGTTTATTTGTCAAATTAGGGATATAATATATGCATAAGCCTACTGCGTACTTAATACATAAGTTCACCATATAAATGAACTTATTTTTCCACAATAGACCACTGAAGAATATTATTGTAAATTTCTTGATATTCATGTGGTATGTAACGCATTAGTTTGCATATATCGTCAAGCTTCTCTCTTTGAATTGGCACGATTTTGTCTGGATATGCCAATGAAGAAGGTAATATGGTATTCTCCTTTGTACTTACAAGCAAAATTCTCATGGGGGCAGATAAAAAAATAATCTTTTTTCTTCCATCATTTTAATAAAGTCAAAAGAAGTGCTTACACAAATTTTGGCCACTCGAGCGCAATTATGAAGACCGTAAAAAATAAGTTTCCATTGGCCGTTTACAGAAAGAGAACAAAATTTCATGAAACGTTTTACTGGAACAAATATAGCAATTATTGAGTTATTTTTCAACATATTCACCACAGAATTGAGATATCTGTCATTCCGTGGGATCAGTTTTTGTATCCTTGTGTCGTAGATGTCTGCCGTCTGGAATCGGAACCAATGTGTCGGCACATGTCTTTGACATGAGTTGTTTCTGCACACTTCCAGGATTTCACAGGTCTCCAAATGTGAGACGGCTATACTGACATATGTGGTTTCTGCATGAAATGATAGCCCTCTATCAACAGTCCATGAAACTCGAATAAACTCATTTAGCCATAAATAGTGACATTTGTGCTGTTTCTGCAATCCCTGATTCACTTGAATTAATGATTGCAAAAATGTCTTATTGAACATGAATATCTTATTCCTTACAATTACACGTGATAAAAATTTATTTTCAGTTAAAAATTGTTAAAATTGGTGTAAGAATACTAATTTAAAATTTCTTATCATATTAATATATTATGAATTTGTCGTAAGTACAGTAATATTGCATAAAATTGTCTGAAGTAGAATGGACAACGATACAATCTGATTTTACTCATCAGATCATTATTTATTGTATTTTAATTATTTTAAGAATTTAAATTCATGAACACTATTGAACAGTGACCACATTGCATAATTATTTGTCAATACCATTAAAGTTCAATTAATAAAATTTTGCTCTGAAATTTATACTTGATTTGACCTTATATTTGTTGTTATTATTATTATTATTATTATTATTATTATTATTATTATTAATACTAGCCGTACCCGTGCGCTCCGCTGCACCTGTTAGAAATAAATATAAAGTAGTTACATAATTAAAGTAGGACGTTTGATCCAGGGAACATTCATGTTTGATAGAAGGATAAATCGTTTAATATGTTACTTAATTTAAATTGTATTTAAATAATTAAAATGCGGTCATTTTGATCGAGAGAGCAATTATTTGGTGCATTGACAATTCCTTTAACATGTTTCTTAATTGTTATTAAATGCAACCATAGTTTAATGAAGATTGACATATCATTTAGTTTTAATCTGTATACTTTATATTACTTGCTATATGTTTCAGAAGTTACTGTAATAACCAGGGAAAGGATTTATATGTAAATACATATTTACTTATAAAGCTAATATAATTTATATTTTGCATTATCTTTATGTTTCACAATGTGTAGGGTTGAAAAATCCTACTTTTATTTTCCATATTTTTCCATATTTTAGAGTTTAGTACATATTTTCGTTAATTTCCATATATTTTCCATATTTCATATAAAACAGTCCATATTATATTAGGTTTAACAATAAAACAAAACAAAATTCCATTAACTTTTAAAAATACATTTCAACAATAGAGATTTAAACACATGTTCAGTAATCCCTTTAACATCAGAGTTATTTGAAAATTAGCAGTCCTATCAACAATGGGAAAGTAAGTTACAAAACTGTATTAATTTAATTTAAAATTTTTAACAGACTTCAGTTGTGCAGCTCAACAGTTAAATGCCAGTCAGAGTACACATAGGTTCAGTTTTGTAAATCATACTATAAAGACGGTAAATATGCCAAAAGTACGTCATTCAGTCAATTTAAAATCAAAACTAACAAGTTACATTTCAGAATTTAAAGAAGATGGTTTATCAACTGACAATAAAATATTATTTTGTAATTTGTGTCAGTGTGCAGTATCATCTACACAAAAGTTCCTGGTGCAACAACACATTACAACTAGTAAACATCAGGCCAACAAACAACTAAATTCCAAGCAGAGACAATTGTTTTTAACACAACCAACAACATCGAATGTAAGATCTGAGTTTAACATCGACCTGTGCCGTTCTCTCATCTCTGCTGATATTCCTCTCTACAAACTAAAGAATAAGGTCTTCAGGGAATTCCTTGAAAAATATACTCAACATACAATCCCGGATGAGTCAACACTTAGGAAGACGTATGCTCCATCCATCTACGATGAGACAATACAGAAGATAAGAGATGAAATTAAAGATAGTTCAATTTGGGTTTCCATTGATGAGACTCCCGACAAAGAAGGTAGACTTGTTGGTAATGTAGTTATCGGTTTGTTAAGTGAACAATATTCTGAACGCATTCTTTTACATTGTGATGTTCTAGAAAAGTGCAATAACAAAACTATAGTTAAACTGTTCAACGAAGCTATGGGTATCCTGTGGCCAAAGGGTATTATGTACGATAATGTTTTATTCTTTATTACCGATGCTGCCCCTTATATGGTCAAAGCTGGACAAGCATTATCTGTTGTATATCCTAAATTGACTCATTTTACTTGTGTGGCGCATGCATTTCATCGTGTGGCAGAAGTGGTCAGAGACAATTTCCCTAAAGTAGATTTGTTGATTTCATCAGTGAAAAAAGTATTTCTCAAAGCTCCCAGTAGAGTTAACGTGTTGAAAGAAATGTACCCTGAAATTCCATTGCCACCAAAGCCAATTTTAACTAGATGGGGTACATGGCTAGAAGCAGTTGAATATTATGCCGAACATATAGACTCTATTAACAATGTTCTCCTTGCATTGGACTCTGAAGATGCAGTCTCAATTGATACTGCGAAAACAGTTACCTGTGACATAAGTGTGAAGAATGACTTAGCTCACATTCAGCATACATTTTCATGCATCATAAAAACGCTCAAAAGTCTCCAAAATAGGCACCTTTCACTATCTGAAAGTTTTGAAATTATAAATAGTACTGTGGAACAACTGAATCGTGGTAGAGGTAAAGTTGCAGATGCAGTAAGAGCTAAGGTGGACACTGTACTTTCAAAAAACCCTGGATATGAAGAACTACAAAAGGTTGTTGCTGTGATGAGTGGTGAATCAACAGTGAAGATTAACTTGGACTTATCCCCAGCAGACATTGTGAAATTGAATTATGTACCAGTTACTTCTTGTGACGTCGAACGCTCTTTTAGTCAGTATAAATCTATCCTCAGAGACAATAGAAGAAGAGTCACTTTTCAGCACTTGAAAGAAATGTTTGTAACCTATTGTTATGGTAACAGACAATAAAAATTGTGTTTTGTTGAAACTACATTGGAAGATAAGGTACGTCCATTATATTTTTTGTTTAGTTTGATTAAAATGTACCAATATTTAACGTACATAGTCATTTTTTTATAATTTTAAGTCCATATTTAATTCCATATTTTGGTAAAAATCCATATTTAATTCCATATTTTGGTAAAAATAACTACATATATATTTACATATTTCATATATTTTTAGTCCATATAAATCCGTTCCCTGGTAATAACATTGTAGAATTATGTCCATCTAGAGAAACTACACTTTCCAATGGTGAAATAATAATTAAACAATTAATTAGCTTCCGATATTACTTCATACAAACACAGAAACATTCTCTGTAGGCTATGTTTAATAGCTTTCGATTGTTGTTGTCCAAGGCCCCTTATAGACGAAGTCATTTGTTTTTATTTCAGTACAGCGCCTTAGATGGCGTTGTTATTGTAATTTTAAAACTCATTTATCTCATTAAATATCAGTTCTATCAAAATTTTGTATAGAATAAAACTTATCGGAAATTATTTGTAAAGAAACTTTTGTTATGTAACATTTGTCATTAAAATTGATAATAAGGGAGATATTTCGATTTATTTAATTCAAACCCCCTTATAACCCCCCTTTTAAATAAAGTATTTTGAATGCCATATAGCCTAAAATCTAAGTTACAACGAACTTAATTTATATTCCAATTTTCATATAAATCGGTTCAGCCATTATCGCGTGTAAAGGTAACAAACATCCAGACAGACATACAAACAAAAATTTCAAAAAAGCGATTTTCTGTTTCTGGATGGTTAATTATACATGATAACATCAATTATTTTTGGAAAATCGAAAATTACCAGAAAAATTTTGGCTACATTTTTATTATTAGTATAGATTATTATTATTATTATTATTATTATTATTATTATTATTATTATTATTATTATTATTATTATTATTATCGTTACTGTCATCATTATGAGATCCGGTTATAATCTGACTCCTTTGGTGGTTGCTGGGTTTGGCAATGCATTAAAACGGCACCATAAGTTATTACCTCAATGAGTTCAGAAGCTTCCAGGGCTGAGACAATGACATCACAGTCTGTGGTGAGTTTCGACATACGTTGGAATTTCAATATAACATGAAGGAACACCCAGCCATCATCCAGACTTATTTGTTCCTGAAGAAATTTGTCCCTTGGCAGGTTTATATCTCCGAAATAGTACTGCAAGAAGAAACGTGAGATATACCAGTGAGAGGTACCAAATCATGTCTCAGTTTGTGTATGGTCCATTTCAGCAATCTGTGGAGTAGAAAGACGAAACAAGACCTCTGCGCAAGTGGTACTAGGGAGGGCTAGGGCCAATGATGGCTCTGGGAGGAGGTGTTGGTTGAACGAAGCTAGTAATCGCTTGCAGGGATTGGATAATTTCTATCTGAACTCTACCCTACCTTCTACCACAAGCATCTTACCCCTTAGCGGCCTCGAGCTGATGCTGCCCGCAATACACTGCGGCACAGACTCCACCCTCATATGCGTAAAGTTACTCCACAGATTCCTGGGACGGACCATAGAAGAAAGTCCAGTAATGCATTTTTATAAAAACAGCAATCAAAACTTTCTAATGCACGAAAAATCATAAATAAAGTAATTGGTTTGTTGACTACAACATTTCGAACTTACTCGATTTCACCAGAATACAGAACATGGAAGGACAATTCGGGAACTGTACTTAACTTATTTTGCACAAAAAGTGGACTTAATCGGTTTTACTAGTAATAGGACGATATAGACCTACCTAAATACGTAATTAGGTAATAATAATTATTACAAGTGTAATGAGAATAATTTTTCTGTTCTCTCTTCTAGCAGGACAAAAGCGAATTCATGTTATGGACACATTTCAGTCATATAGAGTGATTTTGTTGTTTTTTTGTGAGTGACCATCCATCCCCACATTTTCTGAAAGAGTCCCTCCAATAAGGTTCATGTCCCAACGCAAGTCTTGTCGGAGATTTATTAAAAATGATGCTAATTTGAAATACGTAATTACGGTTTAATGTTTTAATAGTTAGTGTGGTAATTCTACAGAAGAACTAGACCAAAGGAGGCACCATTTTTCTTTCTTTTCTTTTTCACCGGTGGACGGAGGAAGACAAAATATAAAATTTCAATTTTCATTATATAAGAAATATCCTTGGCTAATAGGGTGTTTAAGTTGTTATACCTGTATTCTATTTTGGGTGAAAATGAGTGGTTATGGTCATCTTATGGAGTATTGTCACAAAAGAATTCCATAGAAAAGCTGAGAAACATTTGCTGTTTACAAAAATATAAGGGAAGCAGATTTTTTCAGTCTACCCAATATTTACACCTCAGTTTCACCATTGTTGCGTAGTAGAATAGTATAGAGTACTAAGCATGTGGTTTTACTTTCCGGCACCCATTATTTCCCCCAGAATAACTTATAACTACTCGCCTGTACGTAGTAATGAATGGATGGCCACTATAATGGCACGTGCTGATGCGACATGTCATTTAAGACACTTTATTCATAGACATTTCGCTAGCCCACGTTACGAGCGTGCTAAACTAGCCCCGGCTATCGACTGGTTACTTGTACAGGATTCATATCATATCATATCATATCATATCATATCATATCATAACATAACATAACATACCATACCACATCATACCATACCATAGCATATCATATCATATCATATCATATCATATCATATCATATCATATCATAACATAACATAACATAACATAACATAACATAACATAACATACCATACCACATCATACCATACCATACCATAGCATATCATATCATATCATATCATATCATATCATATCATATCATATCATATCATATCATATCATATATATCATATCATATCATATCATATCATATCATATCATATCATAACATAACATAACATACCATACCACATCATACCATACCATAGCATATCATATCATATCATATCATATCATATCATATCATATCATATCATATCATATCATATCATATCATATCATAACATAACATACCATACCACATCATACCATACCATAGCATATCATATCATATCATATCATATCATATCATATCATATCATATCATATCATATATATCATATCATATCATATCATATCATATCATAACATAACATAACATACCATACCACATCATACCATACCATAGCATATCATATCATATCATATCATATCAAATCATATCATATATATCATATCATATCATATCATATCATATCATATCATATCATATCATAACATAACATAACATACCATACCACATCATACCATACCATAGCATATCATATCATATCATATCATATCATATCATATCATATATATCATATCATATCATATCATATCATATCATATCATAACATAACATACCATACCACATCATACCATACCATAGCATATCATATGATATCATATCATATCATATCATATCATATCATATCATAACATAACATAACATAACATACCATACCACATCATACCATACCATAGCATATCATATCATATCATATATATATCATATCATATCATATCATATCATATCATATCATATCATATCATATCATATCATATCATTATCGTTAACACTGGTTTATGAATACGAAAAACGTTAGTTCGCTGATCATTCACCGGAAGCCCGCGCTAAGAATGTCTATGAATACGGCCCATTTCTCGAGAGGTCCAGGTGCAGACTCTCAGCAGTGGGTGTTTGGGGGCCTGGATTGCACCAGGAAGAAAGCATTTTTAGTGTCAGTGGAGATAGAGATTATTGTCGAAGGAGGTGTATTTCGACATAATTAACAGTCGTGTTTTACATTTAAATAGTGATCCGTTCGTTCGTAACTTTTGATGTGGATAATATAGTGGCAATACATCCATTCATTACTATATGTACAGAACGATCAGATGAGGTGTGGACAATAGTGACGGGGTTTTCACTGTGCCCTGCTGACGCACTCGCGGAGGAACGGTGTGGTGGCAGAGGCGATGATGCAAGCATTCACGTGTTCGTCCTGGCTCGTGTCAAGATTAATGAATCAGTTTCCAAGTGAGTGGCGAGTGACGCGGTACATACTGCGATGTACAGGGACATCATTTTATTTTTACTTCAATTTTTATTGTACCTGCGTTTCTAAATGTACTTGACTTCCACCCCCTTCACTAATGTCCTTGCTAACGTCAGTCACACAAACTTACGGCCGCTGTTGCTAGCAGTGAAGTAGACAGTACAGAGTACAGTGTGTTTCAGAAATATGTTGCGTTTTCTATAGAAGAAAGAGCTTATATTATTGAAGTTAATTTTCACACAGGTATGGTGTGTAGCATAACTGAATTTATCTGTGTGGACTGAGCACAAGCGAAGATTAGAATTACCGAAAGTACGGTACCCTATAATATGGTACGGTACTTAACAGCATTATTTAAACAAGAGTTTTGTTTTACTATTTGTAGGTATGAAGGACGATGATGGTAACTGGAATTACAATATAACCGAAAGTGAACAACAGTTTTTTCACAATTTCTTGATTATATCATTACGGAATATTTTCGTAGAAATGTCATTAATCTGGTAGATAAATTTAGAGCAACAGAGTGTACAGAAAGGAAGAAAAGTGTAAGATGGCCAATAAAGGTGACAGAAGATGCTGTAGAAGATGCTAGAGAAAGCATGCAGCGAGGTCCTAATAAGTCGGTCAAGAAGTTAGCTGTAGAAATTGGGGTTTCTTACGGAAGTGCTCACAAAATTCTCAGGAATAAATTAGGTTAGTAATATGCTGAATAAAGTAGGTAAAAGGTAAAGGTATCCCCGTAACATGCCATGAAGGCACTTGGGGGGCATGGAGGTAGAGCCCCATGCTTTCCGTGACCTCGGCACTAGAATGAGGTGGTGTGGTCGGCACCACGCTCTGACCGCCTTTTACCCCCGGGAAAGACCCGGTACTCAATTTTATAGGAGGCTGAGTGAACCTCGGGGCCGTTCTGAAAGTTTGGCAACGAGAAAAAATCCTGTCACCACCTGGGATCGAACCCCGGACCTTCCAGTCCGTAGCCAGCTGCTCTACCAACTGTGCTACAATAAAGTAGACGTTACATAATGTATATAACCGCCTGAAGACTTGAATTTGTGAAAAAAAAAATTGTTACTATTCTACTGTTTTTTTATAAAATACTGTAAAGTAATGACCAAACTGAAAATCGTAATACTATATTTCCCTGTAACATAAATGGATACACTACTTTTCTCTCCTCCTATAGCTAGTAAAATGATTTGTTTACATATTGCACTAGCAATTCCAAACTCCTGTAATGGAAGGGGCGTAACAATGTTTCCGAGTATAGCCAGGTTAATGTTAAAAATGTTAGTAAAAATAAAGTGATGTCCTTGTATTATACGATGTTTTATTTAAAGGGAAAGTGTGAATGGGTGTAAACTGTGTAATGACTAATAAAATGTTTACTACTAAATAACGTGTACATATTTATGATTCATACGTGTTAACCCAGTGTGCTAGCAAGTACGAAGACGGTTTGAAACACGATTCCCGGATGTAAAAATTCCATCATGTACAACAATACATAATCTTTATAATAGGTTAGATTTCAGGCAACGGGAAGTGTTTAGCCTAAGAAACAAAACAAACAGCGTAGGATTCTCACAGAAGGAACATTAGATTACACTGATCATCGATGGGAACAGTCTCCTAGAAAATCACTTAGGCGCCTTTCACAACAAGTAAGAATTTCTTATGGCTCTGTGCAAAAAGCTACTCAATTATTAAAGTCGTAGCCGTATAAAATAACTAATTGTAAGACATACGCTCTTCAATCTGGTGATTCTACAAGTAGGCGCGCGTTTTGTGAGTGGCGCTGAATAATATTCATAACAAGGGCTCGGAAGTTGATGACCTAAAAGTCACATAAAAGACCTATAAAATGGACTTAAATTTCTGAAAATATGACATTAAAATTTAAAAAATGACCATAATTATAACGGTAAATTATAAAAAAAATAGTATACTTTCATCTATGGAAAATACATTGACACCAAAGTCAGTCACTAGCTGTCGCAAAAAAAACTGTGTCTGCTTTGTTTTCCCTTCAGCATGTTTACGTCTTCACTTGTGAGATACAATATGCTGACTGCGGGCACTGCGGCTGCAGTAGACCTATTTGTGCTGTTGCATTGTAACACATTTAATCAGGAGTCAGGGCTGATGCAACCATCAAGAAAATTCCTATAAGACGCAATCGAATTGCGTAAGCAATCTGCAGCAGATTCTCGAATATAGACTACGACTACAGCGTAAAAAAAATCCGGTCATAAAGAGAAAAGGGCAAAAATGCAACAAAAAGTAGAACATTTCCTAAAAAATGACCAATAGATAATAAAAGACCGAAAAATGCAAAATAATGCAAAATAAAAGTAAGCTATATTGGTTCGTGTTGAAGTGAAACGCGTTTTATTGCATTCTGCATTGTCTGTGATGTCTCAGAAAAAAGATGATATTTCATCAACTTCCGAGCCCTACTCATAACGGACTGGTATACCCACATTTAATATTTTTATGCTCGACCATGCCGAAATGTAGTAATAATTATACACCTGGTAGCAGCTCTTTAATGCATGTCATTAAAGTACACCTATTCATTAAAGTTCAGGTTTTCGATTATTCTCGGATATGCAATCGAAAGACAATTAGCGAAACGTCACGGAGGCTGGAAATCCAATACTGTCGCAGAAGGTTATGTTCTGTTACTAATTAGCGTTAATTGTAAATAATATTCAAATAAATTCAATTTGTAATCTCGTTTTTCAATGTCGAATTCAATTTCAAGGTTATATCAAGATTAATGTTTATCTTACTCTCTAGATTATATCAAGGTCGTCGACATTCATTTCCCGAAAAAAAAAATCAATACTTTCGCGTCTGCGCACATCTCACAATTTATGAGGTAGGCTATTGCACTCACTCACATAACAATAACATGAATACTTATGAAAGCCACCGGCGTGGCTCAGTCGGTTAAGGCGCTTGCCTGCCGGTCTGAAGTTGCGTTCGGGCGCGGGTTCGATCCCCGCTTGGGCTGATTACCTGGTTGGGTTTTTTCCGAGGTTTTCCCCAACTGTAATGTGAATGCAAGGTAATCTATGGCGAATCCTCGGCCTCATCTCGCCAAATATCATATCGCTATCACCAAACTCATCGACGCTAAATAACCTAGTAGTTGATACAGCGTCGTTAAATAACCCACTAAAATAAAAAAAAATACTTATGAATAATTTAAAGTTAGAAATATGGTCGAGCATAAAAAGTTGTATGAAACTTGCCTATAATGGTAATTAAGACGCTCGTATGAAAATTATGAAACGAGCTTGCGCTCGTTTCATAAACATCCTCGCGTCTTAATTACTACCATTATAGCTCGTTGCTTGATGTACTATTCTCAGACGACTTTAATAAAGAGGTTCCAAAAGTGGACAACAAAGGCGGCCAGTTTCAGCTTCTCCATCAATAAATTTGATATGTGAGACACTTTTTAACTGTCAGTTCTTCGCTGTGAGTGAACATTCCCATATTAGCTGCTTTGAATTAAAGCTTAAATGTCCCACGAAATAGAGAAAAATTCCTTATAGCATATAATATGAAGGCTGTTATTACAAGCCCTAAAACTCATTTAATAAAATTACCGGGCACAAATAGGGTCGGTAAGGGGGTGATACCAGCCACCAATCTTATGTTGAGATCCGCCAAAATTTTCGGCCGTGCCGGTGAAGTACCGGCTAGTTCGCAACCCTAATTTCAGTTATATTATTTCGAAGTGATATCAGATGTTACATTAACCACTTCCCTGATTAACCCGAGTTAACTCGGGTTGCTAACTTGTGTCAAAATTTATTAACCCGAGTTAACTCGTTTGAGTCCCATTTTCGCTGCTAAGGATTATATCCCGAATATATACGTTTCCATTCTTTCGTTAACCTTTTCCTCACTAGACGGCTACAGAAGTTAGTGATATTGCTATATCTGGTGGTGTTTTTTGTACTTCTTCCTTGCGAGTGGAATTCTATTCTCATATAGCATTCACACACAGTAGTGAGTAGATGCTAGTTAGTTTTGGGGGTTTCTGTTTGTGTTTAGTGTTTTTTGTGCTGTTTTGTGTAAAGATGGATCAAGTTAGTGATTCCGAAACTTTTGATCAGGAATATATTCCTGTAGAAGATTAGGAAATGAAACATCGTTATTAGAAGACGAAGTTATAGACCAACAAACAAATTCAGATCAGTTGATGTCGCGTCTTTTCGACAGTGGTTTGAATAGAAGACATCTGGCACCATTTCTTCTGCCCCTCCGAGGTCCCCATTCCCTGAAATTTTAACATTGTTTCTGATAACGATTTAAAAGTATTCTTTAATAATGACCTCATCAACATTATATTATAAGTATTCACAGAATGCTGAAAATAATTCGTGGCGGCCTATTACAGACTCTGAAATACGTGTACTTTTGGGCATAGTGATACTGCAGAACATTATTCACAAACCTGAAGAAAAGATGTACTGGTACAAATATTCAATGACTGCTACACCATTCTTCCCAAAACGCTCTCATATAGGAGAGCAGATACTATTGTCCGGAATGCAATGCCACTGTGTGTAATACCCTGCTTTCGAGTCTATCACACGACAAGCAACATTTAACGCCTTGATTACAGCACTGGTATGGTACCTTATAAATTAATCCATAAAAAACATAAGTTGGTAAATAGTTCAGGAGAAAATCAAAGTGGGACAACTACCAGAGCTGGAATCAAGGTGCACGAGATAACTCGGGATAATAATTCAGGTATGAATGTATGTCTATTTCATAGTGATTTTTTAGGTATGTAAGAAAATTAGTGATGTACAGTGATTCTGCAATATTAAATGGCCTCTTTACGAAAATAAAAAAATATGACACTTTTTTTTCACAAAACTGGTAAAAAATATAGTAAGGGAAGAGGTTAAAGAATGGAGTTTATATGAGAGTTCTCAGTTTTGTAATAACATTTTTATTTCAAACATAATATGCTCTTACCTCAATTTGACGCACAATTTGGCTGTTTAATGTGGGGCTCTTTTCTACTTCAAAACCATTAGCGTCTCCTTTTGCCATCATGATTGTCTCACTATAAAATAAAATCATCTCGTTATAACAAATACCAAGACAGAATCTTACTCAGATTTTACACAATGAATAACTATATTTCACAATCATAATATATCCACGCCGGCAACTCACACTTCACGAGCCTATACACTCTTTTGCATAAAATATTAACATACATTGTCATGAAACAATTTGGTTTACTTACAAACCAGGAGAAACATACTGTTCTTATATCTTCAAAGCTGAAGAAAGAAATTTCAGTTTGTATAAAGTTGTAGCAAATATTATATCACACATATTATAAAAAAAATTTCATACAAAAATATCCTCTACGATGAGCGAAATAGAACGAATCGCCATGGAACATAACAATAAATTGTTATTATTTATCCATGGTAACACGGTACTGCAACCGCTAGAAATCACAGCAAAATATTTCGATAAATCGAAACGATATGACAAAAGAAATACGAAATTCATCAGGATAGGAATGTACCCAACGAATTAGAAGAGAGATTACTTCTAACGCATTGAATCTATCGCAGTCTAATATATAGTCACGAAGCTTGAGGTGATTTTTTGCATTTCTCGCGATACAGCGCTCCAAGCGGTTAGCAACTGATAGTAGCTACTAGGAAGAATAGATGGTGCCATTACCATCGTGATATAATACAAGCCGTAAGGCAGACCATGTAACTCGCTTAACCTGATCACGAAGAGCGGCGTTTCAACCATATGAATTAGTTGGAATACATAAAGAATAACATATATTTCTCTAAAATGTAGTGTAATTGCATTAATAAAATTTAAAACAATGATAATGAGACACTTCAGACATAATTCACTTGCGAGTTAAGGAGTTAAGGTGTAGGCCTAATATTATTTTTGGTGTGAAAATTACGTTGATACAGGCAAAGTTCTATGTGTAATACCGGCCTTTATTTCGATTAAATATGCATTATAGGACCCACGAGCAATCTACGTTCCAGCCATCCAGTATTATAAAGATAAATACTAACTTCACGATATCAGTGTTACGGGATTGATGTTTGGAGCAAGAGGAACGATACCTAACTTCTCTTCTCAATTCTAAGACCCTAGGACTGCACAAATCTTTTGTGAATGAACTGGCCCTCCTCATAATTAGAGAGCCAGTCAAACTTTTACGGAACCACCTATATGGAACCAGTGTACTGAAAAAACTGACGCACCATTATCATTTTTCTTTCTCTTATTAGCTTTCATTGCTTCTTTACTTGGAACTTTTTTATTCTGTATACTGCCATTGTTTGTTTGTGTATTAGTTTACTTTTTTTCTTACTCTGTTATCTTTCATCATCTGTTTGTTCTTGTATTGTTTTGTATGCTTTGTCTAATGGCAGCCTCTAATTTGGGGAAGCTCTAGTAAATATATATATATATATATATATATATATATATATATATATATATTTTAAATCCAATGCAACCAGGTTGTCTTTTCGACATTTCTGGTCTTCTCTCCTGGCCGTGGCTTAGTTGTAACCCACTTCTGAGGTTGGGGCGCCTAGAAGGCGGAGTTACATTACCCCGATGATGTGGTAGGATGATTATGATAATGTGGTGCCAGGAGTGGTCTTAAATCTAATCTTAACCTAAATTCCAGACCATGGACGAACACAGGAATAATCCCTTTTAAGGAAAAATTCCTGTGCTCTAACCGGGAATCGAATCCGGGACCTCATGAACTATAACCAGAAGCTCTGACCACTAGACTATGAGGCTGGTCATAAAAAATATATAAAAATATGCAAAGCCGCAAAATAGATCAACGAAAGTAGCGTTTCGATCAATTAATTTATCGATATATATTGTTTTCATTATGTTGTCAACCAATCAATATTGTTGTAAATTAGTTTGATCATAATCATGGCGGCAATTTCGAATGCTGTAGTTAAAGAAGTGGATCAAATTAGGCCTCGAAATGGAAATTATGGAATTATAAATATAAACTTTTTAGTTGCCTTTCCATGAAAATAGACATGTATGTTCTACGGTTTCTTATGCGATTTTTTTCCGTTGTTGGTAACTCTATAGCATCTATTAGATGCTTTATGGTTGTGCTAACAGATGGAGTTACTTGTCAACAATGTGACGCTGAAACGTGTGTTCAGGTTACTGCCCAGCGACAGTCCTGACGTATTTTTATATTGTGATGATTGGTTAATTTATATTAACCCGGCACACTCACATTCATACAAATTTCCAGACTCTAGACACCCAGGGAATTCCTCTTCTTCAAGAAAAATTCACCGAGAGCCTAGCCCGGGAATCGAACCCGGGACCTCCTGATCTGGAAGCCAGCATGCTGACCAACAGACCACGGAGGCAGTCGTGGTTTACTTAGGAGTAAAATGTTTTGCGAAACATATAATTCTGGAATGAGATTGAAGAAATGAACTCGTGGAGATGTTATCGGAAATTACAAAATATTTAATGATAAACACAGGAACGCTGTATCGTAGCACTTTCTGAAATCACTCGGGTAACGGAGAAGATGAAACGCAACATCTCCATTGAGGTCCATGGTCGTCGTCGTCTTCCTAACAAGTATTAGGTCAAGTGGCCTGTTACGGTCTCAAACTAGAATTTTCAGTCCATCTCTTCTTTGGACGGCATAGTGAACTTTTGCCATACGGATGGTAATGAAACAGTGCTTTTGGAAGTTTGCATCGATTCATTCGTTCGAGATGACCCTTCCACTGAAGATAGGTCCATGGTAAAACGCTAATTTTTACACCAATTTTTAAATTCATTTTTTGGTTCAGGGAAAATACTAATAAAATATGTTTTTGTGAAAGACGTATTTTTCTTGGAACAAAAATGCAGTATGAATAGAGTAAAATTAGTATTTTATAATATATTAAAAATATGACTAATATGAACTTAATTTTATTGTTGTATTAATATCAATGTTGTATTGTTTGAAAGTTTAATGTTACTGTATTTTAAGTTTAGCTTTGGTTTGTTTCTTTAACTTTATTTTGAATAAAATTTAATATATTGTATAATAAAGGCAACTAATATGAGCTTAATTTCATTGTTGTTGGTTTTATTAAATGATACACGTTTGTAGTATGTTTCTAGATTTGTTAAGATGGTATACTTGATATAATAATCGAAAATATACAATATATAATCGATCCTATGAAATACTCGGGGTGGGTCCTATAATGCATTTGTTCCCGGCCTTTTATGTGGTTTAAGCTGTACCATGTTACAAAATATCTGTAGATGCAGTAACTAATGTTTGTGTCGTTATGACAGTTATCTTTAAATAACTTGAAAACGATTAGAGATACCTCAAAACAGATTGCACCATTGTTTTTTTAAGACAATTTCACATGATTTTGAGTACCTACATGACCCCCTTTCCATTTAAAATTTCAAAGTTGCATCCAAAATGGCGGCTTTTGAGATAGCTGAGGGTTAGAATCGAATGTGTCACTGGTAAGAGCATTTGGTCTTACAAATACTGGTAACATCTATTTTTAACTATTGCGGATGATAGATGAAATGAGTGGAATTGGAGAGTGTTGGTAGAATGAAATATGGAAACAGGAGTGCCCCGAGAAATACTCTCTGTTACATCAGATTTGGACAGGCCGGAAATCGAACCCGAGTCTCCTAGATTGAAGACCAGCGCGTTATGGTTGAGTCAGTAAAATGTCCATATTCTTCTACTAAAGAAAGGATTATTTAAGGACAAAATACGCTTTCTCTTCCACAATTCGTATACTTTCAACTTTAAATCAATAATATTCGCAAGGAGCCACCGGTCTAGCTCAGTAAGCTGAGGCGCTTGCCTGCCGATCCGGAGTTGCTCTCGGGCCTGGATTCGATTTCAGCTTGTGCTGATTACCTGGTTGGGTTTTCTCCGAGGTTTTCCACAACTATAAAGCGAATGTCAGGTAATATATGGTGTACCATCTCGCTATCAGCAATCCCATCGACACTAAATAACCAGGAAGTTGATACAGCGTCGTTAAATAACCAACAAAAAATAAGCACTAGCACCTCCAGTCTTAAAACATTGCAGTCATACATTGTTTATAATAAATATGAACTAGGGCTGGGGACGGAGCGGTTCGGTTCTTTGCAGTTACTGTGACGTCATTAATCGGTTGAACCGAGAACAGTACAGAGTACAAATTTGTGGCGGTAGATTAAAAAATTTAGATAGATTGAGTCGATTTTAGAACGTACTTTGAAAGTAAAACCAAGCGTGTTTTAAACGCGTTGTAGTAAAACGCTTTCGCTTTGCCAATTGACGAGAAAAAAGTGCTTCTCTTCATTGCAAAATGGCGGTTGCAAATTTCATTTGCGTAATTACAACTATCTGCGGAGTTATTTTGTATGAAAGGCCTATTTAACTTTCAGTGTTGTTACATATGGCAGACGAAATAAAATTGATAAAATAATTTATAATACTAACACCTAATAAATTAACATGTGAGGTAAACGTTAAACGCTGCAGCTAAGTAAAAAAGGAGATAGAAAGAAACGGCCTCCATGAAACGCTGCCTAAAACACTTAAAAATAACACACAGAATTATTTACTATTATGGAAAGTGGATAAAATAATCAATAAAACGTGGAATCTTAAACTGAAGAACATAATGTTTATTTATTTTATAACATTACAAGCCTTCAATACAACCATAATTCTCTTCGGTGAAGAGTAATATTATTGATAAATTAAAGTAATTAGGTAACATAATTCGTAGAAATAAATACAAATAAAATGATGACTGATGAGGTAACACAAATCCAATAAACACAAATAGAAGAAACATATAATGCACTTCCTTTTCTAACATATTTTAATATTGATCAAACATTCTAATACGATAATAATAATAATAATAATAATAATAATAATATTATTATTATTATTATTATTATTATTATTATTATCGTATCGTAATAATAATTATGATTATAATAATAATTATATTATTATTATTATTATTATTATTATTATTATTATTATTATTATTATTATGTACAGTAATATGTTCAGACTGTCAGTGTTCATTAGGCCCACTTGACAGATCATAATATAATAGGATGAACTCCTCTTCAATACTAGAGGCCTTTCAGCCCGCCTTGGGGATAAGGAAATATTTGTCATGCAGCAGAAATATTTAAATACAACAGTAACTACATTGTTGTCTGCTAGAATTAAGTAAAACACGTGAACTCTGTTTGAACGTTTGAACTGGCCGGTAACGGCTACGGTTAACCGAGTAACTTCGGTGCTCCGCTGCCAAGCACATAAACCGATAGAACCGAGTAACTCAACAGTTCTACTCGCTCCGTCCCCAGCTCTAATATGAATATAATCCATCCCGTAGGTCAAGGAAAATTGCTGCACACAGATTTACAGGCAGATAAATGCCACGTCACAATTACTTTTCCGTTAACAGGGTTTTCAAACTGTGTGTTTCCATAGATACGTCGAAATTGAATTTCATAGCATCACAGCACTTCCCTCTCTGCACTTCGTGTAATGAAATAGTAATATGCGTTGCAAGAGCGGTATGTTGAAGTTTTCATGTTCGAGGAAAAGTTCGAAAAAGCGAAACGTAGTTGAGCTTTTTTAATTTCCGAGAACATGGAAACAAACATACCGCTCGTGTATCGTACATTATTTTGTGCGAAGATCGTTTATTACATACCTGAAAGAGGAATTTCTAATTAGTTGCAATGAAATCTCCATCTTGGTTTCTGTTCAATGATTGCAAATTTGCAAAACAAAAATATCTATCTTCAACATTGTTGCTTTAAAATGTTTTCTGTGTTTACTATACTCCAGAAGGCCGTGATATACGTCTGTCTTTTTTTCCCCCAGTCTATAAATGCGAACTTAAAACAAACGGTAAGGTTATGTAATGATTTATTTTTTAATTTTAATATTTTAACAATATTATTTATATAACATATTGTAGTAATAATATCGGCATCTGGAATCTTGTTGATTTTTTCACGGCTTCCTTAATGTTACTTGTATCAGGAATGCAGTAAGTTTCGTGGAGTAGTAGACTTTACTTAATTTTTGCAAATATTTAAAAACAATAATTAGCATTGCAATTTAGGTGAAATTGCAGTGGTAAGTTTCCAATTTATAATTATTACTATGTTAAACGTCTGTAAAAATAACATGTTAAAAGCCTAAAGCAGTAAAATGAATGTCGCGCTTAAGCGGTGAGAAGAGGGAAATTGTTATGTGTGTTACGTTGGGAATACTGAATGTGGTATTTCACACTTACCGCGTATTGGTTCTGTGCGGAAAACAAGCAAATACGCACGATCTCGCACAAAAGTAACATTACTAACAGTAAAAGTTTAATTTTAAGTTCTATTAACATTCGTTCAACTCCTATTAACGGTCCTCCGGATTATAGCGCGCAGAATTAGATGCCATCGGAATATCTCAAGTACTGCTCTTGAATATTACGTAATGCGGGTGGGTTCGACCTTTAGTATAGCATCAAGGTGAGCATCTTGTTTCATAAAACGTCATGTTGATTTAAAGACTCTTCAGTCGCATTTGCATGGGCCTCATTTATTCGAATTTCGATACTCCAGTGTCTTGTTCTATAACCTCACATAAACTTAAAGTAAAGTCTTAAACAGCATTTCTGTGGCGTGTCGCAGTGTACAATAAATTTAATATTAAATTCAATTAATTTCAATCATGATGTTGAATTTACTTAATTGAAATTCGTCATTAACATCAGCCCGCTCTGGACTCCTTGTCTCATTCCGCCCACACTGTTAAGCGAATTATAAATCAATAGTACAGGGACATCATTTTATTTTTACTAACATTTCTAATATTAATCTGGCTATACCTTTGGGTTAAAGATTCAAAACCGGAAACACCGTTTTCTATCCCCTTCCACTGGAATTTGATGATACTGGCGTAAAATGCAAACAAATCAGTTTACTAGGTGTGGGAAGGAAGAAAATTAGTTCATCCATTTACGTAAAGTAGGAAATATCGCGATTTTGAGTTTGATAATTTTCATTAGGTTTTTATTTAATCAAAATACAGTACTGTATTAACAATAAGTGTTTTTACTCCATTCGGACGTATTCATTATGCAGTGTAGCCTACATTATACTGTCTACAGCACATTAGCGTACACTATAGAGAATGAAATTAAGTTGAAAAATAAACATAATATGGATATTTAAACACATTTTTGAAGATGGTTGGCGTTCATTTCGATACAGGCTTCAGTTCTTTTTTGCATATTATCGCACTATAGACTATTGTACCTAATTCCAGTTACCAATTTCGTCCTTCGTACTAGTAACTCTTGTTAAAATAATTCTGTACCGACTCTATAAAAGAGTACCTTACGTACTGTAAATTCAGTCTTCACTTCTGCCCGATCCGAAAAGATAAAATTATTCAGACATTCTATCTACTGTCCGCCCAAGTGGTTTTGTCGTAGGGTCGTAGAAAGGATGGAAATCACGTGACAGTTAATTAATTAACGACCAGACATAAGTGCAAGTTTGAACCAATAAATTATTGAGATTTGCAATAAAATAATGAGTCTAGGAAATTGTATATTTAGTACGTAGAACTACATTTGTTTATAGATCTTTTGTTATATTATTAAGTTTTGTACTTGTGAACTATATCAATAAATCAATATGTCAATTAATTAACGAGGCCCTTTTATTTATTTTAAACAGTTGTATAATATTACGTAGATGCCCAATTCCTAACAGAAAGTAATGCTTTCAGAAAAGAGCTATGACAGCCCAACCACACCCTTTACAGAGGGACGAGCAGCAGCCGTTGGTGGAAACCGGGATGTGACATAGGCAAACGACGACAGTACCTGTACTAGAATATGATTGAATATATTGAAAGCGAACATATTTCTGGAACATACTATACTCACTAACTCAGCACTGTTTGTGTTTACTATGACCGTAAGGCGACTTTGACTGTATAAGCTTGGTTCTGTGTGGAGAACGGTTGGAAGTTCACTAGTAGAGGGGGGTGGGAGTGAAGTACATTCAAAAACTCAGATACAATAAAAATTGAAGTAAAAATAAAATGATGTCCCTGTAGAAATCCACAAACAACTGTAAACATTAAAAGCACAGGATAAGCACAAGTCTGTAAGATAAGTACGTAAATCTCAGCTGTCCTGATGGGAATCAAACTAAGGTTCACAGGATTTGTAGCTGTAAATACTAGTTAAAACATACAAGTCGAAGATTCACGTATCATAAGTAGGGGTGCTGATTTTTAGCATATTTAAGTTAGAAATTTCGCATTTTGATTTTAAAATTTCGCATTTTGTAGCGTTCATACATTTGTCACTTTGCGTTTTGAAGGAAAACGTAGGATCAAATTAATCATGATACATATACCATGTCTTTTGATAATATTAATGTGAAGTTGAAATCATATTTACATAGAGCTACTAGTGAAATAAGAATGTATAATATAATACAAATATATATTTATTTTAAATTGATATATGCCTAGGTTAAAGCATAAAATAGGAGAAAAAATTTATTTACTTCTTTATTTACTTACGGCTTTTAAGGAACACGGAGGTTCATTGCCGCCCTCACATAAGCCCGCCATCGGTCCCTATCCTAAGCAAGATTAATCCAGTACCATCATATCCCACCTCCCTCAAATCCATTTTCATATTAACTTCCCACCTACGTCTCTGCCTCCCCAAAGGTTTTTTCCCATCTGGCCTCCCAACTAACACTATATATGCGATTCTGGATTCGCTCATACGTGCTACATGCCCTGCCCATCTCAAACGTCTGGATTTAATGTTCCTAATTATGTCAGGTGAAGGATACAATGAGTGCAGCTCTGCGTTGTGTAACTTTCTCCATTCTCCTGTAACTTCATCTCTCTTAGCCCCAAATATTTTCCTAAGAACCTTATTCTCAAAAACCCTCAATCTCTGTTCCTCTCTCAAAGTGAGAGTCCAAGTTTCACAGCCATACAGAACAACCGGTAATATAACTGTTTTATAAATTCTAACTTTCAGATTTTTTGACAGCAGACTAGATGACAAAAGCTTCTCAACCGAATAATAACAGGCATTTCCCATATTTATTCTGCTTTTAATTTCCTCCCGAGTGTCATTTATATTTGTTACTGTTGCTCCAAGATATTTGAATTTTTCCACCTCTTCGAAGGATAAATCTCCAACTTTTATAGTTCCATTTCGTACAATATTCTGATCACGAAACATAATCATATACTTAGTCTTTTCGGGATTTACTTCCAACAGAACAAATTTATACCTATGCAAAATCAGAATGAAAAAAAAAAATACATTAACTAAAGTCACATTCATGAATGAGTGACACTGTTGAAGGAAATCATAGAATATGTTTCAACATTTTGTACTGTCATTTGTGTTCTTCTATCACTAACAATTAAATTGTATTTGATGAAATATCTTTCAGCATCTACACTGCTGGTAGGACCTCAAATACATTGCAGAGCTGCTTGAGGGAACTTTTGGTATTTGAGTTTCCCAACTAACAGCATTTGTAGGTAGTGCACATCTTTATTAGTCTGCAAATTTTGAACAAGTTTATAGTGAAAATATTTATACCCCTCAACAAAGCTATCCATATTGTGACACGATACTCGAGGGTAGGCCAACAAAGGGGAACACAGTAGGTAGAATTTAAAAATGAGAGGGATTCAATCCGGAATCGAAATTTGAATCCGGTGTGGCTTAGTGGAAGCGCCAGCACGTAAAGCTGGAAACCCGAGTTCGAGTCCCGGTGCCCGAGAGAATTTTTCTCCGTCCTACCGATTCTTCACCCATGAAGCTTTTAATAGAAAAGGAGCATCTTCTGCAGACTTCTGGAAAAATAATTAAGGAAGAGACTAGTGAAGTGCTTTGTATGGAGTGTGGCATTATATGGGGCAGAAACATGGACATTACGACGAAGTGAAGAGAAGCGAATAGAAGCATTTGAAATGTGGATATGGAAAAGAATAGAACGTGTAAAGTGGACATACAGAATAAGAAACGTAGCTGTGTTCGAAAGAGTGGTTGAAGAAAGAATGATGCTCAAACTGATCAGAAAGAGGAAAAGGAATTGGTTGGGTCACTGTTTGAGAAGAAACTGCCTACTGAAGGATGCACTGGAAGGAATGGTGAACGGGGTAAGAGTTCGGAGTAGAAGAAGATATCAAATGATTGACGAAATTAAGATATATGGATTATATGAGGAGACAAGGAGGAAGGCGACCACCTCTGTGGTGTAGAGGCCAGCATGCAGGTCTCTTACGCAGAGGGCCCGGGTTCGATTCCCGGTCGGATTGAATTTCTTTGTTGAGGTTTTTCAGGGTTTTCCCTTAACCGTAAGGCAAATGCCAGGACAATTCGGGCCACAACATCCCTGAATATCACCGGCCTCATCACCAAAATCATGTTCATAGCAAATCAGTAATACACATTATACAGTCGCCATCTAGTTCACAACAATAGAACTAGTCTGAACAATAGTGCATAGGCCTTCGGATTTCACACAGAAGATTAACTCGCGATATGACCAGATATGTTAAAGCGAGTATAAATAACAGAGGGGTGGGGAGGGGTGAAGAGGAAGGTAGAAAATGGGAAAGACTGGAGAAAGCTGAGTTTGCAGTGAAAGACCTGCCCTTGGGAAGAACACTAAATGAAATGAATGTATCTAGCTGAATCGAATACCAACCCAAGTACATTGGGAAGAACACTAAATGAAATGAATGTATCTAGCTGAATCGAATACCAACCCAAGTACCCGTCAACGATTGCCCTGCTACAAGTAATACCATTTGCTTTGTCATGAAAGCTACAACTAGCAAGAAATATATCCTGGTTTGCTTTGGCACACATTGTTCGAGTGGCGAAATGAGTCCGAGATCCAACGCTGAAAGTGACCCAGCAATTCTGCTTCAATTGGTTGAGGGAAACCCCGGAAAAAACCCATCAAGGTAATTTGTCTCAACCAGGATTTGAACCGGGCCCGATCGTTTCACGGTCAGACGTGCTAACCGTTACTCCACAGTGGTGAACCAACGGATTGTTACACTCCATTGCTAAATTGGTATATGAGCGAACTAGTTTATAAAAATAGTATACAAAAGTAATCTCTGTTCAATTTTTAATGCCCTTATATTGAAGTTAAGAAAATATGGGGATGATGGCTTCTTTGCTTTCCGTTCCTCGTACGTCTCAGCCTAGATCATATATACCCCAGATAGGTCGGCCTTATAGACTTTGACGTTAACAACTTTTGTCAGGTTTACTACGCTGCCATCTAGTTGTTACATAAGGAGTAATGTCATAATGCCCATTTGAATTGCATTAGCGCCTATACTGCCATCTCGTGTTCGTTTAAGGCGGACGGGTGGCGATCCTGGCGGTTGTTCTCTTCAAAGTGCAAACGATTTTAACATAGCGATGACCTATCTGTTATATATATATATATATATATATATATATATATATATATATATATATATATATATATATACTAGTGGCTTGTGCAGCAAATGCTGCAAACTAAGTTCATTAGATGTTCAAATAAACATTTTTCAGATTTATTCTCAATGAAGAATACCAGACATTCTGAAAGTTATTTGCCTCCATAATAATGAAAGAGACTCTCTCTCGAGCCAATACTGAAGAGAACCTCGCATATAAATATCTACACCACACCGCCATTAAATATATGAAAAGGACCCAACCCCACTCGATTAATAACTATAAAAATATTTGATTTTTAATAATATTATCTTACGTAAGTTTTATAGCTTTCAGTAACAAATACTATATAGCCGCCACTCAGTAAAATATAGAAATCAAAATCTAATTTAAGTTATTCTCTACATCTACTTATATAACCCCAAAACGTTTCACTTTCATATCATCAATATAGCATTAATATGTATAATTAATGAAAAATAGTCACATCATGGCATTAAGTACAATAATATTTCATTTATAATGGTAATAATGTCATCAAACCACCTCAATTTTTGTAGTTTTTAATATACAATACACAGCTGTACCCAGAAAATTACACACCACAGAATCGAAACTGTAAATTATTTTTAGTAAGTTAAGTTTTCAATAACCAATTTAATTTGAGCTCTAAATATGTCAGCATTCTTACAGATCATGGCCTTCGTGTAATATTGTTTACTGTAGTGTGTGTTTTGTTTTATTCTGAAATGCAACACGGCCGACTTGATGCTCGCTTCGCTTCTCCTGAATGCAATTAGCTAGTTCTCAAAACTGACGACAGATGGATTTTGGAAAATAGGAAAATTATGTAGGAAAATTGACATTTCACTCAAAACTACTATTTTTCCGAAAAACTTTGGGTTCCAAGCTTCAAAATGAGGGGCCATTTATTAAAATCCGTTCAGCCGTTTTCCCGTAATTTCTATTATCAGTTCAAATTATATATATACATATATAATGATCTAGGGTCTTAGTAATAACGTACAGTAATGTGATGCTTCGAAGAAAATAGTTGTAATTAACTTGTAACGTTACGTAACATTTAGTGTCAGCCTTGATCACGTGTGTCAGGTAGCATTGCTTTTGTAGCCAATGCTTGAAACATGGTGGAATCTGAAAGGTCATTTTTGTCACCGTCTTTTCGGTGAAATAAAACGGGATGTGGATACAAAGAGCATACTAGCCTAGAGGATAAAGAATGCATTACTCTATTAACTATATGATGTAAGACATTAGGAACTGGAACTCTGAAACACGATTAAATTATAGATTCCCAAAGCTTTGAAATTACTGTACTTTCCCCGGCGTAACTAATGTAGGTTGTTAACTGAAGAATCAGTTTCATGGTCTGACGCCTTCAGTTAGAGGAAATCTCGGTTTAACTCCCGGTGAATCCTAGACGCCAACGCATAGCTTGAGTTGTGGAGTGAGCCTTGAGAACACAGAATTGTGTATGTCATTCGGACAAATCATTAAAAAAATATTAAGGTGGCTACTATATTATTATGGCTGTCCGTGCAGTGAATATAGTTCTGTGGCCGAGAGGAAAAAGGTCTTAAGTAAAAATTTAAAAGACATGTTGGTTCAGAAAAGTGTGAATACAATTAATAATTATATATAATAAATAAATAAATTTTCAGTCATATACACTTTTCAGTTTGTGAGGTCAGATAATCTGTTACATCACAATATTTAATACAAAGTCACTAATATTTTCGACTTTAAAAAGTCATCATCAGGTGCATGAGAAGCAAACAATTTTAAATTAGGTGATAGTTGATCTAACAATTAATAATATAGCAAGTAATGCACATGCTGGCATTTACAAGTATGTAAGTTTCGTGACTCTTGAGTGAACTGTACATGGTAAAGCTGAACACTGATGCTAAATTCTCGTATGTATATAAAACAAGGAAAGGCACAGCATGATATTAACCTTATACAATTAAGGCTAAATATTCTCATTAGGTCATATCATTAAAATTAATATTAACTATGTTAAAATGTTATATGTAATGTATAAATTTAAAAGGGATGGAAAAAGCTGTTGTGCAAATGCTGTTGGTAGGAGAGCACGCAGTCTAATTCGTCGTGGTGAATGCCATATTTGTATAGTTGTTCAGTTGTTTACTTCCAGACAAGGAGACGTGTTTCACCCGACGTTACATGTTTTAGACTGCATCAGTGTTCAGCTTTACCATGTACAGTTTACTCAAAAGGCACGAAACTTACATACTTGTAAATGCCAGCATGTGCATTACTTACTATATTATTAATTGTTAGATCAACTATCACCTAATTTAAAATTGTTTGCTTCTCATGCACCTGATGATGACTTTTTAAAGTCGAAAATATTAGTGACTTTGTATTAAATATTGTGATGTAACAGATTATCTGACCTCACAAACTGAAAAGTGTATATGACTGAAAATTTATTTATTTATTATATATAATTATTAATTAAGTAAAAATGTTATACTTTTCAGGAAAGCAGTAGAAAGATTGAAATTGGTGTCAATTATAGACTTTTTTTAATTAAGAGGTTTTTCCTGAATATTATTTCTTCTAAAATAGATAATGTTGCTCATTTAACAATTTTCTTGATTATTTACAAAAATAGCCGCACTTAAGCCCTTTTAAGACTAGAACCCAAACTGAGTAGAAGGGGCTAATTTAAACATAAGACCTTTTTCATGTCAAAATAAATAAGAAATTTAAATTATTAGGAATGCAAAATGGGTCTTAAACGATTATAGGTCTGTTTACCCTGGTGCTTAAAGTTTTAAAAGGAAAGGGCATCAGTATGTGATAAAATGGTTAAAGTACAAGTTAGACCTTTTTAATAGGGAAGCATGGAAAGTAAACATGTGATGTTTGTAAGGAATAAAGTATTAAATATTCTTAAGTCCTTTATTCTATGTGTGCTCGATTCAAAAAGTACTTAGGACATTTGGTAACGCTCTATAAATCCAGTCAGGAGTCTTAATTGACTTTAGCCGTTTTACCAGATTGTAGAGAATTATTTCCGCTTTCAGAATATATAAAAATCTCATTTTCACAAAAAAATTGACTTAAGACCTTTTTCCTCCCGGCCACAGAGTTAATACTTGCTGATTCTTCCTAAAACATTCAACGAGATCACATAAACTTCAAACTTTATCCATCGGCGTAGCTCATACGGTAATACATTGAACTCAAGCTATGTTCAAGTGCGGGTTCGAACCTCGCTTGGATTAATTACATAGGGTTTTTTTTCCCCCCCGATGTTTTCCTCATCTATAACGCAAATGTCTCATGCAATCCCAAGGCTACTATTTCGCCTTCCCACTATGTTGCGTTTGGAAAAAGGAAAACTTCACAGTTTTGTCGGCATGAACATTATGAAATACTGTGACAATCGATCATGACTTCGCATATAATTATAATAAATTTAGTCCACATCTCTAGAATATTTTCAACTTGCCACAGAATCATCAGCTTGAAATTTCTTTTGATAACATCGCAGTTTATAGTACGTATATTGGAATGAAACTGTAAGAGGAGTGTCCGAAGTTAAAGTCTCACTTGCAATTATTATATCTGATTAACGCATTTATTTCTCTTAAAGTGGTTGTTTTCGATTCGTATATTGTATTCCATAAATCTTACATTCTAGTTCTGACATGATGTGGAAAAAATCAAAAGTTATACAAAAAATACAATACAAAGCAGGCAGATAATTCAATTTACAAGCATGAACAGTAATTATTCATCAGTTGAATAGAATGTACAGTACGATTATTTAGTCCTGATAGTCGCCGACAATGTGCGCCTGGGTCAGGCGAGTCCATTAAGTTACGCCAAGGGGTATTCGGGTTAGTCAGTCGTTTGCATTCAGAGCGATGGGATGTCACGCGTGCGGTAGTGTGGTTTATTTCCAGTAGAGTTAGGCTGTATTGCATTTATTTACTGACCGATCGCTCTTATTTCTACTCCGTAGCTCTCCCCACTGTTCCTATTCTTCTCCTCTTTCGCGTCGCCGAGCTGTCAGGACTAAATAATCGGTCTGCATGAGAATGTAGAAATTTGGTTAATGCTGAAAAAGTCAAAGATACATAAAATTATACAATAGATAGCAAGCGGATAATTGGTCCACCGCTGTGGGGTAACGGTTAGCACGTCTGACCAGGAAACTTGCGGGCCCGGATTCAAATTCTGGTTGGAGTTTTTTCCGGGGTTTTCCCTCAACCAATTGATGCAAAATTGCTGGGTAACTTTCGGCGTTGAACCTCGGACTCATTTCTCCATCACTAATTCATATATCATCATCATCATCATCATCATCATCCGTACCATAGCCCGGGTTAAGTTAACGATGCTGCGTGCTGTACTTGTACAAGAGAGTGGCCTTTAGGCTACCCAATCATTCACAGAATAGAAGTGGTGAGCACAATAATCCTCAGTCTACAGTGTTAAGCCTTTGGGTCCCTCCTCCTTACAAAAATGATCTCTTCAGTGACTAATGCTTATTCTTTCTGGATGGCCACGCTCATATACAAAATGCACGATACTGGTCCAAAGAAACCCCAAGATGGATGCGTGAAGCTAACAACCGTGGTGATCCAAAAGTAATGGTGTGGTATGGAATACTAGGTCATATGGGTGTGGGACCATATTTCTTTGATGGAAATGTAAATTAACACACATATGGGTAATTGCTAGACAGCACTGTAATGGAGTTCATGTATGATTTTCCACTGAATGTGGTTTCAACAAGATGGGGCCAAGATATGCTCTAACAGTGGTGTGCACTGGGTCAGACGAGGTGAACCTGAGTAATGGCCTCTACGGTCACCAGACCTCGCACCCCTTGATTTCTTTCCATGGGTATTTGTGAAACAGCACGTTTTTCAGACAGATCTTAAATCTACAGATGACTTGAAACAAAGAATCACCCATGTTATCCAGCACATCCCTCCTGCAACAATTTTAAGCGTGACAAAAGAATGTCAGGATCGAGTGAGGCACTGTCTTAAAGTAAATGGAGCACATTTTGAACACTTACTGTAGTGAATATATTGTATACAATTGTACTTCCAATTAGAATAATGTTTCCCATTTGTAAACTGACTTCTGTGTCACTTTACAGTATATAACTTAGTGTCATAATAAAATGAATATGTGCCCACGTATTACAGAATTTAAGGAAATATTTTAGCAAACCTTTCGCTTGTTCCCTTAAGCCCCAAACCTGCAGTACAGACCTTGCTATTCAGAAGTGTAAAAAACACGTTATGTAATGAATGAAATATCAAAAACTTTAAGGTGCCTTTGTAATATATGTTTCTTTCCTGCATGTTGCATAACGCTTACTTAAAAAATTATTGTGGTGATGTCAGACTCGATGATGTGTCACTTTCATACATCTGACAGTAATAACAACAATAGTGAAAGGATTTCTTTGTTGCCGAAAACCTTAAAATTCTGAAAATTCCTTCCAAACTTTTCAATTATTTGTGACAAATAAAATTTTATATTTCAATTATAGTTCCTACTCGAACACTAAATCATATTTTGAGGTATTAAAAGTAAAAGTAACAAGATCAGAAGTATTTTTGTCCATATGAAATTCTCTTAAATATACCACGCTTAATAATTATTATATTAATTTAGGTCTCTATAAAATGTTGAACAAAATATGAACTTTATGCTTTTGATATTAAATTTTAAGAATAATAATAATAATTAGAGATGAGAATTCCATGCAAATGCATGTTTTTATAGGAACATAGGATATAGCTCAATATCCATTTCATTACTTTCCGGTTCCAATTATGTGTACTTTTTCCGTGCATATTTGCATGTTTTGGCTTTTTTGGAGATAAAAACATGCATAATGCATATTTAAGCAGTTTTGAGCTTTATCATGCATATATTATACATTATATTCAGTTTAAATTCACGTTTTAATGGTTTTGTGTGAACACACCTCAGTTTGTAGATTATTATGACCCTCATTTTAGCTTCAGAAATCAGGATTGAAAAAAAAAAAAAAAAAAAAAAACTAAATAACAGAAAAAGGTTCATTCAAATTTGCACCCATAACGTCTTGCGATGTAGAGAAGTCATTCTCTGCCTATAAAAACATACGAGTATTAACTGACAAAAAAAGTAAAGTGAAATAACAAATTTGGAACAAAAATGAAGGTGCATATTTTTATGTATTTTTCGCTCGATGGTGCATGTTTCATAGTTTGATAGAACATGAATGCATGCATATTTTCGGATTTTATAGTGCATGAAATTCTCGTCTCTAATAATAATAATAATAATAATAATAATAATAATAATAATAATAACGATGATAATAATAATAATAATGATAAAATATTAATAAGGATAATAATAATGATTAATAATAAGGATAATACTGATAATAATAATAATGATAATAATAATAATGATTAATAATAATGATAACATTAATAATAAGGATAATAATAATGATTAATAATAAGGATAATAATAATAATAATGATTAATAATAATGATAATATTGATAACAATAATGATAATGATAATAATAAGGATAATAATGATTAATAATAAGGATAATATTGATAATAATGATTGATAATAATGATAATAATAATGATTAATAATGATAATGATAATAATAATACTAATACTAATATTAATAATAATAATAATAATAATAATAATAATAATAATAATAATAATAATAATAATAATAATTTAGCTTTATCCGTCATTACGGCTTAAATATAATGGAATGCAAGTATTTATTTATTTCGACGGAGTTAAGTCCAATATGCCTTCCATTTCACACCACCAGAAATACAAGTAGTGGTAAAATAGGTAAAATATAGACAAAATCTAGAAATCAATTTGAAATCAATTTACAACAGAAGTAGCAGAATTTAACAGAACACAGTGTAATTAGAAACAGTTTATTTCCCGGCCAACCGTTCATTCAGTCATGTCTACAGCAATGAAAATAATCTAATTTATATCTGAGGAAAGAATCCAAAGATGGCTGATCGTGCACGTTTTTTACGCTCTGGAAGGAAGTTGAGAAATATTCGTGCGAATAGCTGGCTAGAAGAGTATAACAAGGATTTTATCTCCTTATACTACAACCCGGAAGCATATGACACGAAGTTTTCTTCAAGGCAGCTGGCGATATTAGAAGAAATAGCTAAAATGTTACGTATTTTTATGAGTTTTGGTTTTACCAAAGAGAATGAATAATTTAAGTCTCTTCTGATGCCACACACTGCAGCAGATATTTTTAGTTAGACTGTGCACAGACCATCCCACTTACAGCTTACAAGAAACTTGCGCTACTTCCTTCCACAAGTTTATTTGATGGAGTTATGACTTACTCCTGCGTGTGTACGGCACTGACGGCCTACTCAATTCACTATGCACGTGAATTTCCCATTTGCAATTACACATCACGTACACAGTGTTGTCCAACGTTGTTCTTACTTCGTTCTCACAGTCCAGGGCACGAAACTTTCACCTGTACATTTCGTCACTTTGCCGGAATACATTCTCATTACAAAAACAGTACAAAAATACAAGATCATAATTAAGAGTCTAGTGCAGGCGGTTTCTGCACACCGTATTGTAGCAAATCACAGTACTCCAGACTAGAGCATCATATTTCTTTTCAACGAAAAGAGGGGAATTAAAATGATGCTTCTGTTGGTTTATCAATTCCACAGGCAGAGATAGAGCGATTTCCTGGAGGGGGGGGGCACAGAAGAATGATACGCTAAATCACAAATACGTATTCTTATTACGAGCACACGCATAGAAGAGACAAATAAATATACAGTACATATACATTAGTGGTCGGGAAAAATTACGTCATATGAAATGCAGCCCGCACAACACACAAAAGAGGAAGGTAGGAGGGGAAGGATACCAAAGTTTATTCCGTCATCATATGATGACGCAGAAATTCTGCACTGAAATATCATATGTACTTCGGTACATCGTAATATATGATATGCGAAAAATAATCACTTCGTGATTTAGACGGCGCGTATTCCGTCGGATCCCGGCCACTTAGTCATTCAAAACGAGTGCACTTCTGCACATGTGTGGACATTGTGCCACTGTCATACATCTATGACTCAGTGCATGAAGGTAGGCCACTAGAGGGAACCTAAGAGGTGGAACTTAAACTGAGAGGATTCGATCCGACATCGGGATGGGAATCCGGTGTGGCTTAGTGGAGAGAGCGTCAGCATGTAGAGCTGAAAACCCGGGTTCAAATCCCTGTGCCAGAAAGAATTTTTCTCTGTTCCACTCTTCCATCATCATATGATGACGCAGAAATTCTGCACTGAAATATCATATGTACTTCGGTACATCGTAATATATGATATGCGAAAAATAATCACTTAGTGATTTAAGACGGCGCTTATTCCGCCGGATCCCGGCCACTTAGTCATTCATTGTGCCACTGTCATACATCTATGACGCAGTGCATGAAGGTAGGCCACTAGAGGGAACCTAAGAGGTGGAACTTAAACTGAGAGGATTCGATCCGACATCGGGATGGGAATCCGGTGTGGCTTAGTGGAGAGAGCGTCAGCATGTAGAGCTGAAAACCCGTGTTCAAATCCCTGTGCCAGAAAGAATTTTTCTCTGTTCCACTCTTCCATCATCATATGATGACGCAGAAATTCTGCACTGAAATATCATATGTACTTCGGTACATCGTAATATATGATATGCGAAAAATAATCACTTCGTGATTTAGACGGCGCGTATTCCGTCGGATCCCGGCCACTTAGTCATTCATTGTGCCACTGTCATACATCTATGACGCAGTGCATGAAGGTAGGCCACTAGAGGGAACCTAAGAGGTGGAACTTAAACTGAGAGGATTCGATCCGACATCGGGATGGGAATCCGGTGTGGCTTAGTGGAGAGAGTGTCAGCATGTAGAGCTAAAAACCCAGGTTCAAATCCCGGTGCCAGAGAGAATTTTTCTCTGTTCCACTCTTCCATCATCATATGATGACGCAGAAATTCTGCACTGAAATATATGTATTTCGGTACATCGTAATATATAATATTTGAGTGAACAAGTCATGGTTAAGGGAACGGAGATCATGCTTTATCCTCTGCAGTGCTCGTGTATTAAGGAGTTGACTCACGAGTCAAGAAATGCCGACAACTAATACACCAGTACATACACAATGAGAAAATAAACATTCATTATGCCTTCTGAAACTATACCTTGCTTAGCTTAATACACCAAAATGTCAATTATATAAAATAAATACAGTAGAACTACAGTCTAGTATATACAGTCACGAAGCTTGAGTTGTGAGGGTGCTAGGAACAATAGACTGTGCCGGTATTATTTCGTATTGTCTGTAGTGAGGCGATAGTAGCGATCCTAGTGGTTAGCAACTGTCTATGGATGCATATTTACTACGTATTGAGCTTCGTAACTGAATATACTAGACTGTGGTAGAAACTTCCTTAAGTCGAACTTATAGGCCTATAACCCGATTTTTCGTTATCTCGAAGTAATTTTTATTTCCCGGCGAAATCACATAATTTACATGTAATATAGTTTATATATGGAAGTTCTATTACTTTGTTTTTTCGATATCTCGGTGAATATTTCTCTTCCCAGTAGGAAACGTTATTTAATTCGATTTTAAGGTGAAAATGAAAGTTACATAAACATATGTAAGTAATGTACGTCTTTAACATTATTCTTCTCAAATATTGTTATGAATTGCTAAAATCGTTGTCCTGAAAAGCAAAGAAAGAGTCTATGGACAGCCTTAGTTTCTCTCCGTTGAAAGTTACACGGTAGTACTTGCAATAATTTATGGTACTGGAAATTTTTTCATATTTTCTATATCTCGAATTTTGGATAACTCAAAGCCTTAACAGTTTCCGGAAGCACTTTGACAGGTCAAAGTTCAACTGTACTGTTGATTTTTGTTAAGAAAATCCCAAGAACCCTGTGTATACTACAGAGCTATGCAATCTCTGATTCAGTAGGATGCTTCATATATTGTTATATGATCGTGTTACTTTTACTTTTAATACCCCAAAATATGGTTTAGCGTTCGAGTGGGAGCTGTAACTGAAATATAAAATTTGATTTGTCACAAAAGAAATGAAACGTTTCGGAGGAATTTTCAGAATTTTAAGGTTTTCGATAACAAAGAAATCCTTTTACTATACTTACTTACTGGCTTTTAAGGAACCCGGAGGTTCATTGCCGCCCTCACATAAGCCCGCCATTGCTCCCTATCCTGAGCAAGATTAATCCAGTCTCTACCATCATATCCCACCTCCCTCAGATCCATTTTAATATTATCTTCCCACCTAAGTCTCGGCCACCCCAAAGGTCTTTTTCCCTCCGGCATCCAAACTAACACTCTATAAGCATTTCTGGATTCGCCCATACGTGCTACATGCCCTGCCCATCTCAAACGTCTGGATTTAATGTTCCTAATTATGTCAGGTGAAGAATATAATGCGTGTAGTTCTGCGTTGTGTAACTTTCTCCATTCTCCTGTAATTTCATCCCTCTTAGCCCCAAATATTTTCCTAAGCACCTCATTCTCAAACATCTTTAACCCATGTTCCTCTCTCAAAGTGAGAGTCCAAGTTTCATAACCATATAGAACAACCGGTTATATAACTGTTTTATAAATTCTAACTTCAGATTTTTTGACAGCAGACTAGATGATAAAAGCTTCTCAACCGAATAATAACAGGCATTTCCCTTATATATTCTGTGTTTAATTTCCTCCCGAGTATCAATTATATTTGTTACTGTTGCTCCCAGGTATTTGAATTTTTCCACCTCTTCAAAGGATAAATTTCCAATTTTTATATTTCCGTTTCGTATAATATTGTGGTCACGAGACATAATCATATACTTTTTTTCAGGATTTACTTCCAAACCTATCTCTTAATTGCTTCAAGTAAAATTCCCGTATTTTCCCTAATCATTGGTGGATTTTCTCCTAACATATTCACGTGTATGTCGATGTACAGTATTAATAATTTAAGAAAACGTTTTTGTTAGGGCTGTCTGTGTTGTTTAGAACAGTTTTTCGACGACGCCTGTGGGAAGGAATAAGAAACAAGAGGTGGTGTCCGAATGGCTTCGCCCGAGGCTCCACCTCGTCTACAGGATAACGAATTCTTGAGTCAACCTTGAAATTGAAGCCGGATTTGTAGTTGTACACAATAGCACAAGTCATTCATACTGTTGAGTTCAGTCCTAAGGCGGTCCACAGGTGTGTCGTGGCTTTTCTAACCGTTTCAATTTAAAAAGAAGGTACGCTCATGTCCTCACCGTGCGTCATTTTGACATTCTAAAATTTACAACGCTTTCATTTGACATTTTTATTCTGCTGTAGGCTACATAACTCAGCTTCTCTATGGCTAGTTCTACGAGCCGACGCTGTTCAAATAAAATTATAATAACAAAGTCATATTATAGAGATTCGGGAGGAAATTAAACGCAGAATAAATATGGGAAATGCCTGTTATTATTCGGTTGAGAAGCTTTTATCATCCAGTCTGTTGTCAAAAAATCTGAAAGTTAGAATTTATAAAACAGTTATATTACCGGTTGTTCTGTATGATTGTGAAACTTGGACTCTCACTTTGAGAGAGGAACATAGGTTAAGGATGTTTGAAAATAAGGTGCTTAAGAAAATATTTGGGGCTAAGAGGGATGAAGTTACAGGAGAATGGAGAAAGTTACACAACACAGAACTGCATGCATTGTATTCTTCACCTGACATAATTAGGAACATAAAATCCAGACGTTTGAGATGGGCAGGGCATGTAGCACGTATGGGCGAATCCTGAAATGCATATAGAGTGTTATTTGGGAGGCCGGAGGGAAAAAGATCTTTGGGGAAGTCAAGACGTAGATGGGAGGATAGTATTAAAATGGATTTGAGGGAGGTGGGATATGATGACAGAGACTGGATTAATCTCGCTCAGGATAGGGACAATGGTCCACACCTGTGGAGTAACGGTCAGCGCGTCTGATCGCGAAACCAGGTGGCTCGGGTTCGAATCTCGGTCGGGGCAAGTTATCTGGTTGAGGTTTTCTCCGGGGTTTTCCCTCAACCCAATACGAGCAAATGCTGGGTAACTTTCGGTGTTGGACCCCGGACTCATTTCACCGGCATTATCACCGTCATATCATTCAGACGCTAAATAACCTTGATATTGATACAGCGTCGTAAAATAACCCAATAAAAAATAGAGAAAATGGCGGGCTTATGTGGGGGCCGCAATGAACCTCCGGGTTCTCTAAAACCTTAAGTATGTTGCAATTACAATATCAATAGTAAACGAAGTAGCCCACAGTCTTAAAAGAAAAAAACCGGTAAGTAGCAGCTTATTCATGTCCATTCTTACCGAAGTTGTTGGGAGGTCATTGATACCTAACCAAGTCTCCATAAGAACCACAATCGTTCAAGTAATATATTTAATTTCAGTCAACGGAATGAACTCTGTTAAAAATCCTTATGCGCAACTCACTAGGCACTTGATCAGTAATTGAGACTCGTTCAGATATGGTTTCTTGTAAATAGTTCTCTTAATCTATTACAAAATATCTCAATATATGGTAATTTCATCACTATAGAATTTTGTTATTCTAGGTTTAATTTGTAATTCAGTAAATACAAAAATATTCTTTGTTCTTAACTTCTACGATAAATTGTCTAGCTTTCATTAATCAGGTAATCTTGTCGTACTTTAATTTTTATTGTAATTGTAATTGTAAATGTAATATTAATTATAATTTTATTCTTCATATTATAGTTGTAATCTCCTGGTAGAGGGGCAGAGAAGGCCTGATAGCCTTATCTCTACCAGGTTAAAAAATAAATAAATACTAATAAATACAAATCCTAAATTATCGACTGTATTATTAGAATTTTCGTAAATATTTACGGGTCTCGAAACAAGATGGCCACAAGTTTCGGGACATTATTAACTTGCATTGGACAACACTGACACACCAAGCCTCGCAGTATACGTAGCCTACTACATTAATCATGCAGCAAATTCAGCTGGACTTTCCCAATCTCTTGCTGAAAGCGTAAGATAGTTCAAGGTTGATCATTCACAAGTCCTCATATCCATTTCCTTGTCAACGACACAGTTCCGTTAATAAGAGCCACAATTTCCTGTTATGTTTCTTTTTCTTTTGCATACCTCTTCGCCCAGAGCAAAGACAACGCAGATGAGGACCTGCAGATGGCAACCATACAGGTACACCAGTCTGGCCGCGAGTTCCGAAGAACGCAACACGATCCTGTTGCTGCTGCTGCCCCGCTGTCAAAATGTGCCAAGTAGGGGATAAACGTTAGTGCTCTGCGAGATCTTAATCAGTGACAACATCTGCACAGTGTGATTTGTAGTGTGGATTCTGCCCAACTTGTTCCTAAGGAAATCACTTCAGGTACGTCAACTTGGTCATACTTTCGAATTAGATTAATAATTACCAGATTCCAGGGACGTAATACTGAAGTTTGTGGAATGAATATTACCTGTGTGGCTGTGCTTGTCCAGTATTGCGTAATTAATTGCCTTGAGTCAGCTGGCTGCAAGACTAGGGGATCCATTTGCGGAAGTGTAATGGTGGTTCAGAATCCTTACAAAAATTAATAATAATAATAATAATAATAATAATAATGATAATAATAATAATAATAATAATAATAATAATAATAATAATAATAGTAATCTATACTAATAATAAATCTGTAGCCGAAATTTTTCTGGTAATTTTCGATTTTCCAAAAATAATTGGTCCTAACATATATAATTAACCACCCTGAAACCGAAAATCGCTTTTTTTTAATTTTTGTTTGTATGCCTGTCTGTCTGTCTATGTTCATTATCTTTTCACGCGATAATGGATGAACGGATTTCGATGAAAATTGGAATATAAATTAAGTTCGTTGTAACTTAGATTTTAGGCTATATGGCATTCAAAAAACATTACTTAAAAGGGGGGTTATAAGGGGGCCTGAATTAAATAAATCGAAATATCTCGCTTATTATTGATTTTTGTGAAAAATGTTACATAACAAAAGTATTTTTTTTAATAATTTGCAATAAGTTTTATTCCTTCAAAGATTTTGATAGGACTGATATTTAATGAGATAAATGAGTTTTAAAATTAAAATAACTGCCATCTAAGGCCGTGTAATGAATTAAAAAACAAATGACTTCGTCTATAAGGGGTATTGGACAGCAACAATCCAAAGCTATGAAAGATAGCCTACAAAGAATGTTTCTGTGTTTGTATGAAGTAATATCGGAAGCTAAATTAACCGATTTGTATAATTAATTATTATTTCACCATTGGAAAGTGTAGTTTCTCTAGATGGACATAATGCTATAATGTTATTACAGTAACTTCTGATATAATATAATATAATATAATATAATATAATATAATATAATATAATATAATATAATATAATATAATATAATATAATATAATATAACATAATATGTAATATTTTATAATATAATTTAAGTTATTTGAAGGGTTCAGAACCATAGTGGGCCAAGCGCCATTTACTGAATACGTAGAAAACAAATGTTAAAATTAAATTATTGCCATAATTCAATGGAAACCTGTAACAAGTAAAATAAAATATACACATTAAATCTAAATGATGTCAATCTTCATTAAATTATGGTTGCATATAATAAAAATTAAGAAACATGTTAAAGGAATTGTCATTGCACCAAATGAGTGTCTCTGGACCAAAATGATCGCATTTTAATTATTTGGATGCAATTTAAATTAAATGACATATTAAACGATTTATCCTTCTATCAAACATGAATGTTCCCTGGATCAAACGTCCTATTTTAATTATGTAATTACTTTATATTTATTTCTAACGGGTGCAGCGGAGCGCACGGGTACGGCTAGTAATAATAATAATAATAATAATAATAATAATAATAATAATAATAATAATAATAATAATGATTTATTTAACCTGGCAGAGTTAAGGTCATACGGCCTTCTCTAACACTCAACCAGGAGTAAAATTGCGTTACAAAAAACACTACAAATTTACGAAGTACACTACAGTTTTACACACAAAACTGAATAAGATAATAATAATAATAATAATAGTAAGTATAATAATAATAATATAATGTAAACAACAAGTAAGTAGAAATCAGACATAATACATAACATACAGAAAGAAAGGAAAAAGCATAATAAAATGTGAACAGCAGGTCAAAATAAATGAGACATAGAAAGTATAAAAAATTAAACAATTATTGATAATAATAATAATAATAATAATAATAATAATAATAATAATAATAATAATTTATTTAACCTGGCAGAGTTAAGATCATACGGCCTTCTCTAACACTCGACCAGGAGTAAAACTGCGTTACAAAAAACACTACAAATTTACAAAGTACACTGCAATTTTACACATGAAACTGAATAAGATAATAATAATAACAATAATAATAATATTAATAATAATAATAATAATATAATGTAAAAAACAAGTAAGTAGAAATCAACATAATACATAACATACAGGAAGAAAGTAAAAGCATAATAAAATATGAACGGCAGGTCAAAATACTCGTAAATGAGACATAGAAAGTATAAAAAAATAAGACAATTATTGATAATAATAATAATAATAATAATAATAATAATAATAATAATAATAATTTATTTAACCTGGCAGAGTTAAGATCATACGGCCTTCTCTAACACTCGACCAGGAGTAAAACTACTTTACAAAAAACACTACAAATTTACAAAGTACGTACACTACAATTTTACACATGAAACTGAATAAGATAATAATATAATGTAAACAACAAGTAAGTAGAAATCAACATAATACATAACATACAGAAAGAAAGGAAAAATCATAATAAAATATAAACAGCAGGTCAAAATAAATGAGACATAGAAAGTATAAAAAGTAATACAATTATTGATAATAATAACCTGGCAGAGTTAAGGTCATACGGCCTTCTCTAACACTCAACCAGGAGTAAAACTACGTTACAAAAAACACTACAAATTTACAAAGTACGTACACTACAATTTTACACATGAAACTGAATAAGATAATAATATAATGTAAACAACAAGTAAGTAGAAATCAACATAATACATAACATACAGAAAGGAAGGAAAAATCATAATAAAATATAAACAGCAGGTCAAAATAAATGAGACATAGAAAGTATAAAAAGTAATACAATTATTGATAATAATAACCTGGCAGAGTTAAGGTCATACGGCCTTCTCTAACACTCAACCAGGAGTAAAACTACGTTACAAAAAAACACTACAAATTTACAAAGTATACTACAATTTTACACACAAAACTGAATAAGATAATAATAATAATATAATGTAAACAACAAGTAAGTAGAAATCAGACATAATATGTAACATAATAATAATAATAATAATAATAATAATAATAATAATAATAATAATAATAATAATAATAATAATAATAATAATGTTTTATTTTCGCTGGCAGAGTTAAGGCCATAAGGCCTTCTCTTCCACTCAACCAGCCTTAATCAATACAATACATAAATTTAAATTACAAATATTTTCACTACACTTAAAAGGTTCTCCAGCAATAATCTTCACTACACATTTATTTAAATTTAGATAAATCTATAAGGTAAAGTAGTAACTTAATTTATGAGCTAATTTAATTCAATGAATTATAATTAATTTAATATTTGAGATAGCTAGTAAAATGATGAAAATTAATTTAATATAAGCTTACTAGGACTATGTTACAGGGAGAATATATATATTTCTATTTCTATAATGAGAATATTAATGTAATTGTCATTAGAGGTTTTGTAAATCTATTTAGAGAAATTAAAGATAATAATAATAAGAATGGACAGATGTTAGTTTCATTATAAGTAACAAATATTAATCAGCAATTCATCTGTTAAGTAAGAATTTATGTAATTTTGACCTAAATGAAGCTATTGTCCAACAACCCCTTATATCACTCGGAAGCGAGTTCCAATTTCTAGCAACTGAAACTGTATAGGATGAAGAATATAAAGATGTCTTGTGGTAGGGTATAATGAGTAAATTGTTATAATGAGATCTTGTACTTAGCTGATGATATGCGGATAAATTTTGAAAACGAGAAGCCAAATATATTGGGGTAGCGGTGCGCAGAATTTGAAACAAGAGAACAAGGGAATGCAGAGCTCGTCGATCACTTAGCCTTAGCCAAGACAGAGTTTGGGAAGACGGGGAAACATGATCATACTTACGAATATTACAAATATAACGGACGCACGCATTATGCACACGTTGTAGCCTGTTGCTCAAATTTGCATTTAGGTTACTTAATATAATATCGCAGTAGTCAAAGTGTGGCATCACGAGTGTTTGTACAAGGATTAATTTTAATTTATCAGGAAGAAAGTTCTTCAGTCGCTTTAATGAGTGAATAATGGAAAATATTTTTTTGGAAGTGTGATTCACTTGTTCATTCCATTCCAGGTGACAATCCATATAAATACCAAGGTTCTTCGCGGTCGTACTGTATGGAATAGTAGTATTATTTACAATTATCGGTGGCAAATTTTGTTTGTCACACTTCGATCTTTGATGTTCTATTAAGATTGCCTGCGATTTACTTGCATTTAAATTAACATACAGAAAGAAAGGAAAAAGCATAATAAAATATGAACAGCAGGTCAAAATAAATGAGACATAGGCTACAAAGTATAAAAAATAAGACAATTATTGATAATAATAATAATAATAATAATGAAAAATAGTAAGAGTAATAATAATAATAATAATAATAATAATAATAATAATAATAATAATAATAATAATAATAATAATAGTAATAAAATAGCGCAGTGGAAAGCATACAATGAATACAATATTTTTAGGTACACACAGTAAGTAAAATTATGATTATAATAGCTCTCGTTATCATATTATACTGTAGAAATACTATTATCGGGAAATATGAAAACAAAAAGATAAAACAAGTTAAATATCATTAGAACGTAAAACAATGTGAATACGTGGAAACATGCAATACAACACTTGTCATAATAGTTTGGCAACTCGTCATAAGATAATTTTCCAACTTGCATTTGAAAGATTTCAATGTTCGGCTGCCCTTGACTTCAGGCGGCAGAGAGTTACAGTGACGAGAGGTAGCAACAGTGAAAGATAAGAATTAGTGTGGGACGAACGAAAGTTCAATATCTGAAGGTTTATTTATTTGTAGATAATAAGGCAAAGCTACAAATACAATAGACAGTACAAAATTATAATTATATATCGATGATGTTGACCTGTGACCTCGTATGTAAAAAAAAAAGAGAAACAACATGAAATTACACTTTATTTCTTTCAAATAAATCTTCTCGAAACTTTTGAAAACACATCTTAAGTCAAGACATGGATATAAACTTCACAAGAAGAAATTTAAATATCCTCTTATGTCATACGAGGTATTTGGCGAGGTGAGGCCTAGAATTCGTCATGGATTACCTGGCATTCACCTTAAGGTGGGGGAAAACCTCGGAAAAAATCCAACCAAGTAATCAGCTCAAGCGGGGATCGAACCCGCGCCCGAGCGCAACTTCAAACCGGCAGGCAAGCGCCTTAGCCGACTGAGCCAGGCCGGTGGCTCAGTTCGATTTATTTCTGTAATTAAATAACGATGTATCTTATGCTATTCACTATAACATACGTATCTAACTCGAGTGCGGGGAGAGGAAGTAAAATTTCCATCCTTTCTGAAGGGAATTCAAAAGTAATGTTTCCAGGTCGAACAGTAGCTATATCTTTCGCGAATGTGCTTTCTCGCTCAAGAACATGGCTCTACAGTCTGGCCAAGGATCATTTCGTTACCTCGCGACAGTAAGAGGAAAGTAAAAATAATTTTTTAGTTTTTCCTCTTTTATTCTTATTTTAATACTAGCCGTACCCGTGCGCTCCGCTGCACCCGTTAGAAATAAATATAAAGTAATTACATAATTAAAATAGGGCATTTGATCCAGGGAACATTCGTTTTGATAGAAGGATATATAGTTTATTATGTTACTTAATTTAAATTGTATTAAAAAAATTATTTTAGGAAATACAGGAAACGAATGTACAGAATAGCCTATCAAGTTTTCTGTACATAAGAAGCTATTTTATTTTTACCTGTCCTCGATTCACTCAGAAGTTACTGTAATAATTATAGCATTATGTCCATCTAGAAAAACTACACTTTCCAATGGTGAATTAATAATTAATTATACAAATCGGTTAATTTAGCTTCCGATATTACTTCATACAAACACAGAAACATTCTCTGTAGGCTATGTTTCATAGCTTTCGATTGTTGTTGTCCAAGGCCCCTTATAGACGAAGTCATTTGTTTTTTATTTCATTACACCGCCTTAGATGGTGTTGTTATTGTCATTTTGAAACTAATTTATCTCATTAAATATAAGTCCTATCAAAATTTTGCATAGAATAAAACTTATAGGAAATTATTTTTAAAGAAACTTTTATTATGATATGTAATAATTTTCATGAAAATTAACGGTAATAAGGGAGATATTTCGATTTATTTCACTCAAGCCCCCTTATAACCCCCCTTTTAAATAAAATATTTTGAATGCCATATAGCCTAAATTCTAAGTTACAACGAACTTAATTTATATTCCTATTTTCATATAAATCGGTTCACTCATTATCACGTGAAAAGGTAACAAACATCCAGACAGACAGACATACATACATACATACCAACAAAAATGTCAAAAAAGTGATTTTCGGTTTCAGGGCGGTTAATTATATATGTTAGGACCAATTATTTTTGGAAAATCGAAAATTACCAGAAAAACTTCGGCTACAGATTTATTATTAGTATAGATACATCTCATACTTAAATATGAAATATAATTACGCATTGTTTTATTATAACAACTGATGTTTCTGGAAGTGCGATAGAGTGCCAGAAGTGCTACTCTCCGCATGTGCACAGTTAAAGTGTCAAAACTCTAGCTGGCTAAGATCAGGATCTGAGGTAACAATAACAGAATACAGGACGAACGCACATTGGACTCATTGGGTTTCTATGGAAGGGAGTTATGTTTCTTACTAGGTATGGAAGCCCGTACAAGCGAGAATTTATTTTGAGGTAATCGTGTGAATGAGATGCATATTGACATTTAAATATTGGAATTCGCAAAAACTTAAAAAAAGTGTATTTATAACAAAATACATGACCCTGTACAGTAGTGGCAAAAAAAAAAAAAACGGACCGACCCTTGTAGCTGATACAAAAGAATCCTGTGCTGTATATTGTGTCAAACTGTGGTAATTTCAATATGGATAGTGAAGCCAGAGGTATGTACTGCTATTTAATGTAAAAATACGCAGTTATCTTTGCCGAATAGAGGTAGAAATGTAATATTGATGCCAGATGAAAATAAAACTCTCAAGGTTTTTTCGTCTGTAAGTTTGAGGCACTGAAGGAAACAAAAGACGGTAAGAATCGAACAAATGCAATAAATTTCATTGCTACAATTAATTATACAAGACGGATGTGTTTTGTGACTAGGAAAATTTGAATCTGTGACTCTGAAATCAGCTACAAGGGTCGGTCCGGTTTTTTTGCCACTACTATACATAATAACGGGACGGCCGGGTAGCTCAGTTGGTAGAGAAACTGGCTACGGACTGGAAGGGCCGGGGTTCGATCCCGAATGATGACGGGATTTTTCTCGTTGCCAAACTTTCAAAACGGTCCCGAGGTTCACTCAGCCTCCTATAAAATTGAGTACCGGGTCTTTCCCGGGGGTAAAAGGCGGTCAAAGCGTGATGCCAACCACACCACCTCATGGAAACCATGGGGCTCTACCTCCATGGCCCCCAAGTGCCTTCATGTTATGTGACGGGGATACCTTTACCTTTTTACTGTACATAATAATACATACTACTTTCCTTAAGGCTTATACAATAATTACAATATAACAAACGAGTAAGAATAAAGACTTTAAAATTAATTTCAATAGTCCAGTCCAGATGCTCTCCTCAAAATCAAGGTTAAATTTCACGCTTGAAATTACATTCCCACAGTTTTACTTCTACACGATTCTGGTTACACACATTAATTGCCAGAACCAGTTCTTGTTACATCTGATATGTTTACAGCAAAATAAGCTGTTTTTTTCCGAACGCCAACGGGTCTAATTTTTTAAACATTGAATGAATACAGTTTATATGGACAACAATGACTCGACTTAATTTACGAGATCCGTGTCTATTTATGGAAAGATTTAACGAATTCTCTTTCTTCAATACGCATTTTTGTACCTTTATTTCTACGAGTATAAAATCTATGTTCAACTCACGTAGCTGAGCGAATGCCAAGTAAATGTTTTACATACTCGTGTCAGCTTACGAAGTGGTGTCTGTGAGTTCGAGTTCGATCCTCGGCTTGTTCTTTATGGAATTTTTGTGATGGACAAAGGAGGCATTGCAGAGGTTTTCTCGGGACAACCCCGCTTCCTTGTTTAACTTCAACACTTTACATTTCCCTATTCTTTATATCGTCTACAACAGTTAAAATTTAACTAGAGTGAAGTCCAGGTGACAGTACGGGTCTCCGATACTGATAGTTTATTTTTTATTTCTCTTGTCTAAGTAATATTTCATTTTCAGTAAAAACAAGGTTGTCAAACATTGTAATAAAATAACAATAGCTTGTTGTCTTGGTGCAGTATTTAAATTTTAGAATTTCAACATAATTAAATATTGGCGAGAGGGGAGGACCCTGACAAATGTTTGTAGGGGACCCAAATTCTTATAGGCGATTCTGCATTGCCAGTCAAGAAGAGTCGCAAATATTATTATTATTATTATTATTATTATTATTATTATTATTATTATTATTATTATTATTATTATTATTATTATTATTTATTGCTAGCTATCACAAAGCAGAGCACTATACTGTAATTCAGGTGTAGGTGTATTCATTCTTGTGTTACAGGCATGGCGGCGTGTTTATGGCTCTTTCTGACGGTAGTGCAGACTCTGACACTTTCTTGGGCTGCAGATTCATCCTGCCCTGACGTGTTCCGATACGAGGACTCGTACGGCATCATCACGGTGCCCAACCCTCTGCCATACATCGCTATCGACATAACCGTGGAGATCTACGTCACAGCATCCGTCCCATCGGTAAGTCATCACACTATAAACAGGAATCTTGGCCACTACTCTATGAAATTAAGTGAGTACGGAGTTTGTGCAATGAGTCAAAAGACTTGACGAAGAGAAGTGGCGCGTGGTGATGTACGATTCAGAAGTTACTAGAGTCGACGGCAATTCGGAAGGCGGTAGTCTGCTAGCGCTTGCGTCGAGAGAGACAGATAGAGAGAGCACAGCAGCGTACAACATTGCCATATCGTACTTCACGCGCACGTGTATTACAAATAGCGTAGGAAAGAACTTCAATTATCAAAAGACAATAATGACCTCAGCCGTTAGTTACTGTAAACATGACATCAAACATAAACTCTTTCCTTCACTAACAATATTCTTTGCACTGTTCTCAATCCCACACCACATGCTTCTGCAGTCGTTTCTTGCACGTTGGCAACGTTGCAGTCAGCATCAAGATGGCCGGCAACGTTCTGCTCGTCAACGTTTTTAAAATAATTATACACCTTAAACAATATTTTCCGCGCCTGCCTGTGCAATATTTGTCTTTTTACAGTCTCTTCTTCCATTTATTTATGTTACACATACACAGTAAATGTTAGTTTTACTTATTCAGTGTATTGAAACACTCACACATGAACAAACGAACTTGGGAAGTACTTGTTACAGACTGATTCCGATTGATTCTACTGTACAAGCTTGTGACGTCACATACTAAAAATGCTACGGCGCATATAGTAGCCGACCGCCTTCCGAACTGCCGTCTAGTCTACTCCCGCATCAAGGTCAACAACCACAGTACACAAATAAAAGAATGATTTCAAGAGCAAGGCTGTGTTGTGTATTACAAAAGAATAAACACAGTCTTGCTGTAAACTTTTAACTTAAAATGTTACTCTTTCACAAGCACTACTTTTACTGAAATGTTTTAGCCTATATTACAACAATCTCTGATGTAAAATTTTTACTTAAAATGTTACTGTATCAGAGGCACTACTTTTGGAAGCAATGAATGAAGTTTTTCAGAAAGGTTTTTCGCAATTCCGTGTGTTTCAGGTGTCAAAGCACCAATAACATTTTAAACTAAGGACAAGAACTCTTGCAGTAGAGAACAGTGTGCTTCCATTTTTGTTATTGTTTCACATAGACTGTCTTACTTGGTATAAAACAAATGAGCTGAGAATAATGCCGCGTTTTCACAGGGAGTGATTCATTCATTACTCATTATGCCTCGAAAAATTGCTGAATATTCCACTTTCTGTATCATAAAAGAAAATATGCATCACAATATATCCAGAATTATCTGACATTCGCTTTACGGTTGCGGAAAACCTCGGAGAAATCCAAACCAGATAATCAGCTTAAGCGGGAATCGAACTCACGCTCGAACGTAGCCCCGGATCTGCAGGCAAACATGCTACCGCCTGAGCGACGCCGGTGGCCTATGTGGACATGAATCCAGCAACTGCTGGTATAGAGCGTTCGGAGTTAAAGTTGCTTTTTTAGTTGATTATTTTACGACGCTTTATCAACTGCTATGGCTGTATAGCGTCTGAGTGAAGTGAAGATAATAATGATGGCGAGATGAGTCCAGGATCCAGCACCGAAAGTTTTTACTCTTAATGGGTTGAGGGAAAACCCCGGAAAAACCTCAACCAAGTAACCTGTCCCAACTAGAATTTGAACTCCGGCCCGATCGTTTTCACGATCAGGTAAGCTAACCGTTACTTCACTGCGGTGGACACTCTGAGTTAAAGAAAATTTCATTTGGTATATATGCGTCCTCTTAGCGGATATCTACGCTCTTGTCCACGCCTGTGGAGTAACGGTCAGCACGTCTAGCCACGAAACCAGGTGGCCCGGCTTCGATTCCCGGTCGAGGCAAGTTACCTGGTTGAGGTTTTTTCCGGGGTTTTCTCTCAACCCAATATGAGCAAATGCTGGGTAACTTTCGGTGTTGGACCCCGGACTCATTTCACCGGCATGATCATCTTCATCTCATTCAGACGCTAAATAACCAAAACTGTTGATAAAGCGTCGTAAAATAACCTAATAAAATATAAAAAAATCTACGCTCTTTGTAATATAACTGAAATAAGTTATTTACGTATTTTCTAACGTTTATAAAATAATAGAAGTAAATTTATTCAATTTTTTTCGAGTACTTGAAATACAAATAAATAGAGCTAGGATTTAGATGAAATTGCATCTTTTTTCTAGTAAGCCAGAAACATAGCTGCTTTAGTATTTATATGTTATGTGATAAACTGAGTGTTTCAAGACATATTTGTTAGGTCATTTTTTTTTTCATTTTTTGCCTGTTTCAACTCATAAGAGCATCTTTTGTTTTATTCGGTCATTTTTTTTAGGCATTTTCATTTAATTTTGGCCATAAATCCCCATTATTAATGTAAAATAATGTTTATTTTCTTTGATATTTTCTTTACATATTTTGTCCATTAATACTCATTGTTTTGTATGATATTTTAATAGTTTTTCTACACAAATATTGTCATTTTAACGTAGTACACCCCAAGTACTGAATCAGTCCAATCACCCCTTCAATATAGACTCCTCTACACCTGCTAATTCAGGATAAGAGTGGCCTTGTGGTAGACTACACGGAAACTAAAAGTAAAGTAAATCCATGGCGCTACAGCCCATGAAGGGCCAAGACCGACCAGCCGACTGCCGACCTCATGTCCACATGCCGACCAGAAGTGAATATCATACATGGAAACTACATCAAGTAAAATAATTAATTAAAGTGTAGTACTTAGAAAAAAATATGTAAAATTTAATTTAATTACTAATCTAAATATTAAGTTGTACAAAACCTCTTTTTCTACTAAGCCAATTATGTAAGATAAATTGTTACGGCATTTTTAAGAGCATTTTTGAAATATTTTTAGGTCATAAATGCATTGAGGACATTTTTTCATAATTTATAGGTCATCAAAATCCTAGCCCTACAAATATACTAATATATGTCTACTTATAAGCAATATAGAGCTTTTATATTTGAAGCAATGCTTCGTTGAAGTATTTAGATTTACTTCTGTTATTTTATATACGTTAGAAAATACGTAGTTATATTACAATGACGGGAGGATATTCGCTAAGAAGATGAAAGCAAAATAATCCAGCAAATTTTCAGAGCGAATAGCTCATGTTGTATGTAGCATAAAAGTGGAATACCATATTGGTGGAAAGTTCATAGTTTTCTCAGAAAAAAAGTCCCCCCCCCCCAAATATTTAACATCCTCTTATTCGGTAACTATTGCGAGTAGGATCGTGATTTTTGTTCATATCGATGGAAAATCTAATGAAGAATCATTTATCCCTCTGACGTATTTCAATAGCGTGGACGGTTTTCGTGTAAATTTAATTAAAAAACCCCTAATTACAAGCCACTGAACGATGTGAGCAGATTGCAACGTAGTAGCGAGAGAGGGATGTTCGCGTACAAAGTCAGATCTAAGTTCGTTGACCTCTACAACTGTATTGCGAGACGAAAGAAGACTGTTAGCGGCGATGTTGCCAGACTGCTGAAACTTCAAACTTAATTTTCTAATTAACCGTGCATTTAATCACGAAACGTAATATAAGTTTCCTATTCCTTTAAGTGTACTTATCGTCCCTTTCAATCAGGAAGGTTATTTCACTGCCAACCTGTACAGTAAAATCCCGATTATCCGTCACCCTATTAACCGATTTGTGGATTATCCGACTGTTTTTCTCCCTCGCAGAAAAAAATGTTAAGTACTGTACATTATATTAATTCGAATTTTTTCTACAGAGAGTTCTTTATAAACCCTTACCATTATGCATTATGGCCTGCTCTTCGAGTGGCCGCATTGTTTAACTACAATAGAACCTCTATCATCCATGGTAATGAAGGGGATGGACTGAACGGTTGATCGAAAAAATCGGATAATCCGTACCATGAAAGATTTTGTTATTTCCTGCATGGTCTTGTATTTAACTCGCTATGTAGTGGATCAGAAGTTCACAAATTTAAGTCTGGTTGTCAATTACGGGTTTTTTAAGGGCCAAGGAAGCCCTTTGTAATGACTGTCTCAGGAAAGATAGGAATAAAGGGGTCTCATGTTGTAGATTTATTGTCGGACCATCGGATCTATGCCCCTTCAGCGCTGTCGTCGTTCTTGGAAAAGTTAACGCCTCTACTCACCCCATTCCACCCGTTTCTCTCCCACTACGCCAAACAGCAGGCCACGAACCTTGCCGAATAGGGATGTTGCCAAACTTACGTCAAACAGTGCTATGTCTCTTGAATATTACTTATAATACTGTAAGGTTAATTATTACTTATTCATAATTTAATTTAAGTAGGTCTAATGACGCTGATTGACTTATGCAAAATGCTATTACTTGCTTAATAATATTTCTTTCACCACTCCGTGCTACAGTATTCATGTTGAGTTGACAACACTGGACTGCAAGTGCAAATAAAGTGTCCCGCAAGAAGGCTCAACATTGTGAGTAGTGGGGGAGAGAAAGAGAGAGGGGTAGAAAAGAGAGAAATAGGAATACAGGGAGAGAAATGAATTGCCGAGGCTGAAAAGGAATTAAGGTTCAGTTCGCATATCTTACGGGGGCACAGATCCGATGGTCGGACTATACATAATTTTTTACACTTTATCCTTGTTTTTTTTATTAAATCGCGCAGTTGTAACTCCAATCTCGTATTCTGATGCGAGATGAGCCACAGTTTCTCTTTCTCAAACCATTCAAATTATTTCTATTTTTTTCGATACTCAGCACAACACGTTTTTTGTTAACACCCGTGGAAGACATATTTCATATACAAGTTATATTATAGAACGGCACTTTGAATAGTAGACAATGTTTTGTAACGATAAAGGCTTGTAATAACACTCTCTAGCAAAAACATATGTAGAACCTATTTGTACAAAAGAGTATTCATGTAAATGATTTATTTCTGAAGAAAAAAAATAACGAGAAATAGACAGTCGGATAATCCGCCAATCGGTTAATAGGGTGACGGATAATCAGGGTTCTACTGTATATGCAAAAGTCTTCAACAAGTGTCAAAAGAAAACATGTTGTACTACGGAAAAAAGTGCAAGTAATTGAGTGGTTAGGGAAAAGAGAAAATGTGGTTTACCTCACCTCACAATACGAGATATAAATTACAACTGTGCGCGATTTATGCTAATGAAAAACAAAACATAAACTGTATAACATTTGTAAATCTACAACATGAGACCTCTACTATTATGGTACTATCTTTCTACAGACTGTCGTCATAAGGAGTTTCCTTGGCCATTAAAAACCCTTCGTTGAAAACCAGACTTAAGTACAATAATAGTAATATCCGTTACAAGAGCGGTATGTTGAAGTTTTCATGTTCGAGGAAAAGTTTGAAAAAGCGAAACGTAGTTGAGCTTTTTTAATTTCCGAGAATTGAAAGAAAACATACCGCTCGTGTATCGTACATTATTTTGTGCGAAGATCGTTTATTACATACCCGAAAGAGGAATTTCTAATTAGTTGCAATGAAATCTCCATTTTGGTTTCTGTTCAATGACGGCAAATTTGCAAAACAAAAATATCTATCTTCAACATTGTTGCTTTAAAATGGTTTCTGTGTTTACTATACTCCAGCAAGCCGTGATATACCTCTGTCTTTTTTTCCCCCAGTCCATAAATGCGAACTTAAAACAAACGGTAAGGTTATGTAATGATTTATTTTTCATTTTAATATTTTAACAATATTATTTATATAACATATTGCAGCAATAACATCGGCATCTGGAATCTTGTTGATTTTTTCACGGCTTCCTTAAAGTTACTTGCATCACGAATCCAGTAACTTTAGTGGAGTTGTAGAGTTTACTTAATTTTTTGCAAATATTTAAAAACAATAATTAACAGTGCAATTTAGGTGAAATTTCAGTGGTAAGTTTCCAATTTATAATTATTACTATATTGAACGTCTCTAAAAATAATATGTTAGAAGCCTAAAGCAGTAAATTAATATGTCACTTAAGCGGTAAGAAGAGGGAAATTGTTATGTGTGTTAGGTTGGGAATACTGAATGTGGAATTTTAGACTTAACGCGGATTGGTTTTGTGCGGAAACCAAGCAAATACGCACGATCTGGCACAAATAATGTTTTAATAACTTACTTATCGAGAAATCAAACATGAATTGTAAAAAAAAAACTGACTTAAATTAGTGAACTTCTGATCCACTACCTAGCGTATTAAAAGAAAATATTATGGAGGAAATTACGAAAATATTATGCACTTAGTTTATGAAAACTTTTTATGGTACGGATTATCCGATTTTTTCGATTAACAGTTCACTCCAACCCCTTCATTACCACGGATAATAGAGGTTCTACTGTATACCTAAACTCCGAACGCTCTATGGCCTCGGCCATCCATGGGCTGTTGTGTGCAAGATTATTATGATTATTATTAAAATAACTTAAAATATATTTTCGAGGATGAAGTTGATCGGTAATTACCTTTTTCGGTTTATTTCTAACTCATGTGATTTTTGTAGTCACAATATTATTTAATTACATCGCAATCTTTTAAATACACCATTTATTTTACAGGAAAGGAATAGCAACCTGAAGCTGGTAGACCGTAACGCTTGGAGTAAGCTGGCAGCTGGGGACAGGAACCCAGTGCTCTACCGTCTGGATTTCCCACTGCCCTCGCCACTACCCACCATTAAACGGATCATCGTCAACGGTGACGTCATCTGCAGGGGCAGCAGACCGAGTGAGCAGGATCTTTCTCTAATACGTCACGCCAACAAATCAAATTCATTCAGTCTTGTGATTCAACTTTTAATTAAAGTGTAGCTCCCAGTGCCTACGCACCACGTCATAAGCATTACGTCATGTAAGAAATTCTAGAGGAATTCCGCTGTATTTTAGCTAATGTTTTCTCTGAATTAGGTTTATGCCAACAACAACTTTGAATAGTTGTATTGTTGTTTTCTCAACCGTATTAGTTCTTTGTTGGAGTTTAAATATTTGTTGTGACGTTTTTATACAGGATGTTAAAACACTAAATATTTTTAAAGTTGGTAGTTTTCATCAAAAGAAGACGAAAAAGTATAATAAACATAGATCCTAAAATTAATATTCATCAACGTCTTAAAACATGTTCAACGTGATTGTCATTAAAAAAAAAGAGCATTCAATATTCTGAGGGGTGGAAGTAGCCATCAAAACAAGAAAACAAATTCTAATAAACATGGATCTTAAAATTAATATTTTCCAAGTTATGAGTACTTGTTCACGAACTTCATAGGAGGTGCTCAATGTGATTTCCATTGGAAAACATGAATTATTCTAAGAGGTGATAGTTTCCATCAAAACAAGAAAAAAGTCTAATAGACATGGGTTGTAAAATCAAATTTTTTGTACGAAAGAAGGACTTTGAAATTCGTATTGTAAGAACAGCATATCTTCTAATGTGAACTCTTTGCTTTTTTCTTATTGGGTATATATAATATCTTACCAGAAAAGCAATAAACAAAAGGGTAACAACTTGTAATTCACTAATATACTATATTATATACTACACTAATATATGCACAATATACTTAACTTTATTTCAATCGGTAATTATGTATGGAATTATAGGATGCGGTAGCTTATTTAAATCCTATTTTAATCCACTTTATTTATTACAGAAGAAAATAATTAAAATATGTCTTCATAAACCTATTGATTTTCCATCTCAAAAATTGTTTTTAGACTTCAATGTTCTTAAAATAAGACCAATTTATTATATTGTATTAATAAAATGCCTAAATAAAAATCGAAATAATTTTGAATTGTATTCGCATAGTTATGAAACAAAAGGTCTGAATTCTTAAGATTGTTTGAACCAAAATGCAACACTGCTACAGTATTAGTCATAGTGGTAATTTAGGCTCAATAATATATAACAAATTTATATTTAAATATCCTAATCTTGTCAGTTCTAATAGTTCTAGTATTAAATTTAAAAAGTTATTATGGATTTTATAAATTTTGAAAAATTGTAAATTTAAATGTATATATTCCTATTGCGTAGTAGACATAAGACAAATTGTATTATATACTTCTTAATTTAAATTCAGGAATCCGCCCCTGAGCACGAGTTCTACTCTTTCGGAGCGAGCTAGAGTTTTTTATTTATTTATGTTTTATGTTGCAATTATTAGCAAAATAAGTAAATAGATAAATAAATAGATAAATAAATAAATAAATAAAAATAAATAAATAATATGTGAGACAGAGGGGTACGTTACAATGAATGGAAATCACATTGAACATCTCCTGTGATTATGATGATGATGATGATGATGATGATGATGATGATGATGATGATGAACAAGTATTCATATCTCGGAAGATATTAATTTTTAGAACCCACGTTCATTATACTTTTTGCCTTATTTCGATTACTACTACTACCTCAAAAATGTTGAATGATTTTTAAACATCCTGTATAATATTCTTACTGCTTAACGACGTTAACTTTGAATCCCGTGAAGGGTGTTAGGGAGCTGTGAGAAAAACGGCCAAGGTGTGTAAAACAGATGGGAAAGTAACTATAAAATCAGCGCGTCAATCACTACATTTTTCTAATCCTGTAGACTAGAGATTCTTCCTCAAGAATATTTCTGATTACCAATATACCAATACTAAAATGTTAAGGAAGATTTCCGGTCCAATTTTTTTACTCATAAGTGGGAAATTCGAAATAACGACACCCATGGATTGTATAATAGGCCTCCAAACACAAAACTAGAAAATGCAGAAAAGTATTTACCCATTTCCAATCAAGGAGTTTGATGCAATCACAATCAGCCTTACTGAGCTAAAATAAATTAATAAATAATCCTCAATTCACATACACACAAAGGTATATATAGATCATGATCCGAGTTAGCCCATTCGTAAATACGCTTTTGGTTATACCAACTCTGGTGTTTTGAAAACAAGTCTATTTATGTAAGAAAAAAATCGCCAACACATCAGAACGCAATTGTAGTAATTTTTACCAGCTAGGATTTAATAAACTAAACTTATTCCTAAGTCGTGCATCAGGAATCTATAATGACAACGATTTTCCGTGAATTTATAAATTTAAAAACTCTCTTTTGGACGAAAAAGTCTATTAACAAATAGTCTATACACATTATTCTTACTTCTTAACATCGCTTGTATGAGAAAAAAATAAGGATGAAAATCTTTACAGTCGAGTTCAAGTAAATCGTCGTAAAGACTTCAAATAAACTATCCTTAAGTCAGAAAATTGTTTTGAAATTTCATATGCATACTTTTTTTTATTAAATTAGATTTAAACGAATGATTAATATATACAGTTAATCCCGATTCATTGGGAATAACTTTTCCGAATTAACGAAAGTCCGGATTAACTTAAAATCAGTAGTACTACTTCAGAGAATATGATTATTTTATGAATGTGCTTTATTTGACTTTCAGACTCTCAAATTCTCACAACGCTAACTAAACACCACGCTATATATAACAGCAAATGTTCTTCAAGTAGCCTGGAATGTCCAGACAACATCCTACGGTCCAGCGATACATTCAGACCTAGGCCTACAAATCCACGCCCATTACCTGCACCAGATGACGATGTAGAGATTATAGGTAAGGATGGAATTGGAACAGGAGGAATATTGGTACTTCACAAAACAAGAAGTGTTACTTATTTTGGACACAGAAAATATTTAAATGTATATATTCTTATTGCGTAGTATACATAAGACAAATTGTATTACATACTTTTTAATTTCAATTCAGGAATCCGCCCCTGAGCACGAGTTCTACTCTTTCAGGGGTGAGCTAAAGTTTTTATGTTTATGTTATATTTTTTTACAATTATTAGCAAAATAAATGAATAAATAAATAAATAAATAAATGAATGAATAAATGAATAAATAAATAAATGAATAACTGAATGAATGAGTGAATGAGTGAATGAATAAATGAAGAAATAAATGAATAAAATGAATGAATAAAATAAATAAATAAATGAATAAAATAAATAAATAAATAAAATAAATATATAAATAAAATAAAAAAATAAATAAAATAAATTAATTAATTAATAAAATAAAATTAATTAATTAATTTAATTAATTAATTAAATTAAACAAAAAAATAAATAAAATAAATAAATAATTACATTAAATAAATAAATAAATAAATGATTAAATAAATGAATGAATAAAATAAATAAATAAATAAATAAATAAAATAAATGAATAAAATAAATAAATAAATAAAATAAATAAGTAAATTAATTAATTAAATTAATTAATTAATTAATTAATTAAATAAAATAAATTTATTAATTAATTAAATAAATAAAATAAATGTATTAAATAAATAAATAAATAAATAAATAAAATAAATAAATAAATAAAATAAATAAATAAATAAAATAAATTAATTAATTAAATAAATTAACTAAATAAATAAATAATTTGGAGAATATAGGTTAGTGAATTCAAAATTGCATATTGAATTTGTTATAGGTAAACACTCCAGTCTGTGTTGCAATAATCATAGCATTACGTGTGTATGGTTGTGTTTTACGTCATTTTTATCACCACTAACTGTACATAATATATACTTTAAAAAAATATTTTTCTATTACTAATATTCGTTAAATGTATGACATAGAAAATTAGTTTTGCCTTTCTTCATAACATTTTTTTTCTTTTCTTCAGACTTGTACATTCCTCAAGAACAGAATTCGCCAAATTCAGCTTGTCCTGATGTATTTAAATACGAGCAGGACAGGTCTGGGGATGTGCACGGTATCATCAGTGTTCCTAATCCTTATCCTATTGTAGCAATTGGCATCAGTGTAGAAATATACGTCGCATCATTTGCAACAAGGGTAATCAGCTTGATTTTAACTGTTTCATTCAAATAGTTTATTGAAGATTCATAATTTTAGCTTACTAACATAGAGATGTATGGATTTGTTGAAAAGTTTCGTATGTTTATAAGTTAATTTTTTGTGCTGTCACAGCATAACTTAATCCTATTACGTCTCATATCATACTGATTTATCTAACATTCATTTAAATAACTTGACAGTTCTTTGATTTTCTTCTTGTTGCTTGAAAACTTAAAATACAGTAAAACCTCGTTAATCCGGACTAATTGGGCGGGGGATAATTTGACCGATTAACTGAAATAACCTAAAAGAAAAACAGAAAGTGCATTAAAATTCCGTTTATAGCAACAAAACACGTTTATTATGGTGTATTTTGGCCTATGCCTAAATACACTATAGGTGTAATATTGTAATTATTGCAATTCCATAGTTTTAATGTATAAAAGTAAGTCTTAAAATAAGGTTCTTTAGTTTTTTCAAACTCATCATTTTTTGCCTGTCCGGATTAAGCGAAGTCCGGCTTATCGGGGTCCGGATTAACGAGGTTTTACTGTAATACTTATAATATGTAGTACCGTATGTAAATGTAACTATATAAAATGTATATTTCAGGACAGGAAAGGCAGTTTGGAGCTTGTAAATAGTCTAAATGAAGAATGGCAGCGTATGCGAACTGGTGAAAAATATTCAGTATTGTACAGATTAAATTTTCCCGTCAGTTCTCCTTTGCCAACAATCAAAAGCATTACCGTGAACAATGAAGTAATCTGTCAAGGTAGCAGACCAGGTGAGTTTACTAAGCATTAGTTCACAAACTTACTACCAGTGTCAAATTCAGATGTACTGGTGCAGATATAACACGGTTTACCTTCAAAATATCAACAAAATGCTTCTATAGGTCATTCGTTAACTCTTGAAACCAAAATACTTGTGTGCGCCATAGCATATCGTAAGAACTTTATGGTGGGGGTAAGTGAGCTCGCTGGCTACAAGTAGAATACGCTTCTACTTGTAGCCAGCCAGAGGGAGGAAAACTTCTCAGTCCACTTTCTTCTTCCCCTGACGCGCAGGTAGGTTTCATGAGATAACGAATGGTTATACCAGTAAAGAACTTCAAGTGGGCAGTGGAAAGGAAAGCAAACGCATCATTTTTCACAAATTGACATGTCGATAGCTCAGAACCAGACTGTTCCAAGTCCATTTTACTATTTTTTTTTTTAGGAGAGCTATTTTAAGCTCCTGACATTCAAAGCTTCATGAAACAATTTGGAATAGCTTCATAGCAACCTTATGGAGAGGAATATTTACAATTTTGTTCGATTCATATATGCAGACAAGAACTGGAACACAATGAAACACAGATTTCTTTCTTACAAAAAGCTGGACTTAGAACAGTCTGGTTCTCAGCCATCGATATGTGTTAAAAAGTTCACCGCATTTTAAAGACTTATAAATTCACAATAAAATATACAATAAATAAATATTTTAGCGTGACAAAAGTTGAGGTATTAAGTTTGCTTGGCCGAAATCATTACTGACAAGCAATGTGATTTCTAAAATGTGGAAAAGAACTGGAAGGAATATTGTAAGATAGTAGGTAATGCAAAGCATAATGTCCTCGAGAAAAATCACATATTATGAGCTAGAAATTTTATATACTGTATACTTTTTCATCTAGCGCGTATTCTCAAATTCGGGAATTACAGACAGGCGTTATGGCAGAAGAGACAATTATTTACAAGCGTACTTAATTTTCGCTACATTTGTATGTACTGTCCGTCCGAATGGTTATGTCACATCCCGATTTTCCCCACCCGCTTGTGCTAGCCCCTCTATAAAGGCTAGTGGCTGGGCTGTTAGGTTCTTTCCTGAAAATATTTGCTGTACGGAATTGAAAGTCTACATATTTTTATACAACTGTTTAAAATAACTCAACGAAAAGGACCCCGTTAAGTAACTAACTGTCACGTGATTTCCCCTGTTTCGACGACCCTACGACATAACCACTCAGACGGACAGTAGGTACTCAAAATTTGGACCTTTTACATTTAGTTATTTCAATACTGTGCGTACTTCCCGTAAGTTTAACAATGATTATACCATAGCATTACTGAAATCTTGTTGCCATACAAATTGTATTCAATATTCAAGAAAGTACAAAAAAATCTAAATAAGGTTTCTCAAAACTAAGTAGTAACTTTAAATTCTTACACTTCAATTTTCTACACAATTTTTAAAATTTGATACTGGCATATTACACAAGAAATGGTATTATTGCATCACCATCCATTGTCAAAACTTCATAGCAGATATTGTATGTATCCACCATTTTGTTCTTGTACAAGTAACAGCCTCTCTTCAATGCTGTATACAGCTACTCTGAGTTCGTGTTCTGGAATATCTGCCACAGTATGTGAGATGGAGTCCTTCAACTCAAATTGTTGTAGGTTCGCTCGAAATCACTCTTTCCTTCAGATAATCTCAAAACCAATAATCTACTAGGTTAATATCTGGCGATCTTGCTGGCCAAGTTACAGGAAACTGTCTACTGATAACACTACCACAATAACATTCAGAAACAAACAAACTCATTGTCAAGGTGATGCAAAAATACCATTTATTGTTAAAATACCAGTGCCAGAATGTTTAAAATTGTGTAGAAAATATAAGCAATTAAATGTACCTCTAACTTTTGAAAAAAAAAAAAACCTAACCTCTGTATATTGCATCTCATCAGTATATACTTCTTACTAATATTCTTTATAATATGGAAACCTATGGTTAATTCCTTACAGATAGTTCCTGGCTCACACACACGTATCGACATAGTTTATTCAGCCAAGACTGTACTTCGAGCAGTCTCGACTGTCCTGGCAATATTATGCAAACAGGACCTTCGTTTGTTACACCACGTCCAACTCCACGGCCAACTGCACCACCGACTTTACGGCCGACTCGACCGATTACACGGCGGCCGACTCCACCACCACCAACTACACGGCCGATTCCACCACCGACTTCGCGACCTACACTTCCACCAACACAAGAAATACCTCCAAACATACCTCCAACAAGAGCTCCGGAACGACCACGAGAACCAGGTAGCCTAAGTTACTCATTGTCTGTTTTCTTGACTCAAATTGTGATTTTCAGTACAATTGGTGTTAAAAACCGAAATAATAGCTATGAACCCCCATCCGTTCGATGTACAGAAAACTAAATTTATTTGTAGATATTAAGCTATAACCTACACAAGAAATTATTTGGATATTAAGAAATATTCAAGAGCAAAATCAAACTTACTTTGAAATACCAAGCGACACACATGAAATAATTCGGTTAATACCGTAACAAATATTCAAGAATAATTTCATTGTTCAAAATGTATTGTTCCCATCATCTGAAAATGCCCATAAAAACAAACTTCTTACAAGGAAACCGTCCGAGATCATGATGCTTGAATTTGATGAAAATTCATATTTAAGCTAATTTTCGTTCGTTAAGAAATGTCTTGATAGTCGTTCGTTACACTTTTTCCTCGTTTCCGAAATATAAAAACTTGAAAAATAGACGTTACTTATGCCGCTTCTTGCGTGCACTCGGATTCTCATAGTTCTGCAACACCCTAACACAGCTCTAGCATTAATGCTCCAGTCTATTTTCTTTTTCTCTTAACTCACATCAGTACAGCACTCATGCTGAAACACAAATCGAATTTGAATTTAATATATTTATTAGCTTTGTGACTCACCTTTTAAATATGATATGATTTGTGGATTCGAACTGAAGTGGTCGGGACAAAGAGCCATTGAACAGTACAAACATTTTATTTAGGCTAGTTTTTCACACTCTTCTGTGACGTATACACACTGTTTCCAACATGAAACATTGTTGCAAGAACGTTATCAAACTTTCTCACATGTTTCTCCGTCACAGATCCACACTTCTGCTACATGTACAATATTATCATGTGTTTGAGAACAGGTGAATGAAACTGGTTTTACACAATGGAATGGAATGTCATTATGAAGCCCCTATCGTGGAATAAGCTATGTCTGGATTATTTTCACAGGTCTGAAATAGTCTTTAGGCCTTCAAATTACAATTTTATATTGTCTAAAATGTAGACATCCAAGGATTGCACAAATCATGTAGATTTTGGAGGGATAATTTATGTTTTAAAATTATTTTACCGTGTGAAGTATTGATTAATTCAGCAGTAAATATAGTGTCATCTATCTGACCACTCTAGGAATCCAGAAGTAGTAGTGTCTTTCGTAACATACGGAAGAACTACATTTCTTAACTATCTTCTCAAGTGATTTTTTGTCAGTTTACCGAAATACTTGCATCGACCACGACATTAAATGGCTTATCTTTGTCTACACGTTGTTTTACTTTAGGTCCAAATTTCCCTTTCGGTTCTTGAAATCATATGTCCAGTCGTGTTCCTAGGCTTCCAGCTGCATACCTATGGATTTGGACAGTGTACGAATGAGTAACAGATGCCATGGATTGCACTACTAATGCATTAATGTCAATTAAGAAAAAAAATTCACTAGGGCATTACATTAATGCTAGAGCTGTGTTACGGTGGTACGGAACTATGAGAATCAGACTGCGCGCAAGAAGCGGCATAAGTAGCATCGATTTTCAAGTCAATATATTTCGTAAAGAAGGAAAAAGCGAAACGAACTACTCTCACCACATTTCTTAACGAACTAAAACTAAAATTAGCTTAAATATGCATTTGCATTAAATTCATTGAAGCATCATGACCTGGGACGGTTCCTTTGTTAGACGGATTTAAAATAATTTTTATAACAAACCTTGTTTGGGAATAGTAAGAGACATAAATTAATTAATTTGGGTATTAGAAAATAACACAACAATGTCAGTGTTCAGTATATATTTTAAGTGAATCATAATAATACCATACAGTCACGAAGCTCAATACGTAGTAAATATGCATCCATAGATAGTTGCGAACCACTAGGATCGCTAATATCGCTTCATTACAGACAATGTAAAATAGTACCGGCACAATCTATTGTTCCTAGCACCCTCACAACTCAAGCTTCGTGACTGTATATACTAGACTGTGATAATACACTGCATTATAAGACAATTTTTACTCTGCAAGCAATTTATTTTATATCTGTTTTATCACAGCTGGAAATGCAGGATCACAATGTGGAGTCCCAGTAGAGAGAACAAACCCGCTGATCTTTTATGGGAAAGACACCAAGCGTGGACAATGGCCCTGGCATGCTGCTCTTTATGAGTTCAGGACTTTTGATTTGGTTTACATATGCGGAGGAACATTTGTTAGCACAAGGACCGTTATCACAGGTACTTATCTCTGACTGTCATTAATTCCATAACTAATAGACCTAATTGTTGTGGTTAAATATGAATTACGTAATTACATATATTATTCGAGTTATGTTATGAATAAAGGTAGGAATTTACCCACAGAGACTACAAGGTTAGGTATGCATAGAGTGTTTGTTGTTGAAAGAGAGAGTGAGCATAACCTGTTACGGAACTCTGCCGTGGTATAAGCAGGGTGAGGTTGTAACTTTATGTGGTTAACCAATCAACGAATCGCAGTGCAATCAATTGCCGGAGCACAACGCTGAACCCTACGCGCGAGAAACGTATCACCAATTGCTGCGATATACAACACATTTCAATTGTAACCTGGCCATATCTCAGACTTCACGTTATTCTAACGACAATCTAAGCACAACTACCTAATATCCTCATATTGTGGTATAAATTCCTACCTTTATTTATGAGAGTTCAAAATGAAAATGACATAATTATTCATTCTTTCATTCATGCATTCATTCCTGCCCAAAGACAGGTCGTTCACTGCAAACGTAGCATTCTTCAGTCGTTCTTCTTTTCCGCCTTCCTCTTACACCCGCATACGACGCTGTCCATCATCTGACGTCTTCTGTCCCGAACTTCTTTCCCTTCACCATCCCTTCCAGTGCACCTTCAGTAAGCAGTTTCCTCTTAGGCAGCGACCCAGTCAATTTCTAGGCCTATTATTTTCCTGATCGGTTTCAGCATTATTCTTTCTTTACCCATTCTTTCTAGCACAGCTCAATTTCTTATTTTGTCTGTCCATTTCATAAGCTCCATTCTTCCCCATGAAATGACAAACAGTCTTCAATTCAGGGATTCCAAGGCAAAATATGATGCATATATTATTTCTTGCATGTTTTCGAGAGCGAACATTTAAAGTTTGAACGACCGTATAAAAACATAGTAATCACGTTTCATAATGACAAAGGAATGTATCTTTTAACTAAATCACAAATTAAAATTAAAACTAAAATATTATTGAATTTACATTTCAATCACATCTTCTCAAAACGAACTAAAGTGCTCTTATACCCCATTGCTTGTGACTCCTTCAATTGTTTTGATTTGTACGGTACAGAAAGACTGATACCACAGTCTAGTATATACAGTCGCGAAGCTCAATACGTAGTAAATATGCAAACATTAGATAGTTTCTCACCACTAGGATCGCTAATATCGCCTCATTACAGCCAATGCAAAATAGTACCGTCACAGTCTATTGTTTCTAGCACCCTCAAAACTCAAGCTTCGTGACTGTATATAGTAGACTGTGCTGATACGAAGAGACCGGCACTGTAAACCACAGCCCCATTTCTCGATGTTGGAGGGAATTTACGAAATCTTAAGTACTTTCAACCACATTTTCTCACAAATAACTAAGTGCACTTATACACCTTTGCTTCTGACCTCCTCAAATGTAATTTACCGCAGCAACTAACCAGACAGAGTTGTCCAATGTTGCAAAAATAAATAGATAATTCAACATATACACAACAAATTATATTCTATTAAAGTTAAATATGTAAGTATTTAATGAAAACTTTGTATTTATAATGCTTCTATTGTTGTCATTTTCACAAGCTTTCCTTTCTTTCTTTTTTCATTAGCCGCCCACTGTGTCACCAGACTTGGTAAAACACTCAATGAAAGTGACTTAGTTGTTTATCTTGGAAGATATGATCTCAGAAACCGCAAAGAGGAAGGTTCACAGGAGAAGGAGGTAAGTTTTCTTAAAGCTCATATTTAAAAGGTCGTCTAAATAAAAAGCTAACTAAGTAGGCTACATACCCAATGGCATAGGCTTACGGAATTACATTCCAGTATGATAAATATTAGAGAAATATTTTAAGAAAAACTATGAAAGACACTCTTGGTGTAAGGTTCATTTTAGAGTTTGAAACTGAGAAATTTTGTGTATTTACAGGTAAAAAAAGTTTTTGTGAACCCTTCGTTCAACACCACTAATTTGGAGGCAGATATTGCTCTGTTAATTCTATCCAGTACTGTGGAATATACTTTATATGTGAGACCTGCATGTATCTGGAACCAGAGAAATACAGATCTGAGTCAAATAATCGGCAATGAAGGTGTGGTAAGTTTAAGCCATTTCATTTTTACTGCATTACTTGTTTACCACATACAGCTCGACCAAATTCAGTCTGCGAGCCGAGAGGAGAAGTTGGAGGCAGTTCTGTAGTGAAAGGAGGCGGTAACGAGAGGAGACCAGTACAGTCTCATATGACAACAAAGTTTTCCTACTGCGCTTGAGTTCATAGAGCGGTAACAATTTAAGACGCTTTGAAATAGACTGTACTTCTGCTTCTGCTTGACAGTGAGGCTTGGCGTTCTGATTGCCAAGCGTGGGCGTAGGAGAGAAAGTTGCATGAGGGGGGAGGCTGGGAGACAGCGTAACTGTTGCCTTTATCTGAAGACAAGGACAACAAATGCGTGCGCTCCGTAGTGTATTTTAAACGATGTGCACACGTTGAAATCTGAGCGTCAAGTGACCTATGTGGCAACTGTGTTTTGCCTCTACATTCCATCCCGATATCCCCACTCGCAGACTTGACTTGGACAAGCTGTAATACCATTAGGGTATATATGAGACTACGTTCTTATTGGAGGTGAAAATGAGAAAAATGTCACTTTTACGCGTAATAGAAAGCAATGACATCATTCAGTAATAACATAACAAAGTATGAGCTGTAATATTGCTGTCGAATTATGTAACAGGAGTCAAAGACTTCATGTACTGAGCGAACAAAAGTATAGGACGAGTCTATAGGGTGGAAGTAATATAAGATTGTGCAGGTTTTAACAGTTTATTCCTTGCATAGAGTACAACAAAAAAATCCAGTACCATATTACTTTTCTCAGAAAAAATAATTTTCCCCTGAATGTTAACACTGTTTTGCTCGATACGTTTTATTCGTACGATTCCAATTTTTACTTTTATCATTAGAGAAACTGATAAGGAATAACTTATCCCTTCGCAGTTTTTAAATAAAATGGACGGTTTCCTTGCAAATTAAATAAAAAGATTAACACGTATCGTTATTTCCTACCATCAGGATGTCTGGTAATTCTACTGCAGTGTCTTAAGCAGACTTTCAGCCTAATTTTCTAATTAACCATGGACTTAATTACAAAACGCATAATAGATTTATTTATTTATTTTTTTAATTAGTGCTGTTGATCGATCAAAATATTTAATCGATTAACTATTTCAATTTGATCGATTTCAAAAATGTTTTAATATACTGCAATACGCAATTATTGTTCAATTTAATTTGTGTTCAGTGATAAGAATAAGTATTAAATGATGTATATCTGTATAGGTATATTGTATCGTTATATTACAAAACAACTATTTTAGTTATTTACTAACATATTTATTATGAGGCTTATAATTTGTGCCAATTTCTCCTGGAATTTTTTAGACAAACATAAATAACAAAAAATATGAAGACTCACCTAGTTAATACTGCTTTATCCATGATTTAAAAAATGTGAGTGCATTCACATGCTCCGAAATAAGTGCCGCTCTACGTTTAGTAACAATGTTTCCTGCATCACTAAACACGAAGAAACTTTTCTTCTGTCAAGCACTTCTCCATGATCGTTCAATTTAAATCTAAACGTTTCACCGAGTTTACCTCTCAAATTCTCATATGACATAATGGAGTTTACACTTTTCACAGACCACAGAAAACTGATTTTTTTTTTCTTTATCAAACTAAACACACAACCTTCATATACAAACTCAGTACAGAAACTGCAACTGCAAAAGTACAGCGGTCGAAACAGAAGACTGGCTCCTATTGTAATCGAATTATCAGATTTTAGAAAGAGAAGAAGGTAGTTACGCTCTCACTTGCACACAGTGTAGACGTGACTATTTTATAAAGGGATGAGGGGGACGAATCCCAGAAAAGTATGTATTTCATATGCTAGGAAGATGAGCTGACAACAAGGTGGAAGTTTTCTTGGAAAACCATAAGACTTAATAAAGGCTTCGCACTGTGTTTCAACTTTCAATAGAGGTAGACTAGGTCACTGTCCTCATATCTTCATCTCTTTCTGAAGTGTTTGTTCAAAGATTTTTCCTACGCTACCTGCTTTGCAGTTAGAAAATAACAGTACTATTGAGCTTTTAAGTAAGCAATTTCCGAGAGAGGAATATTGTCGGAATTTTTAGTAGGCTATGAGTTTGTATTAACAAAATAATAATTAATATCAACTACAACCGATTAATTTTAATCGACTCGATTATTCAATTAAATATTTTAATCGATTAATCTTACAACAGAAATTGATAGATTAATCCATTAGATTAATCGATTAAATCCCACAACCTCTAATTTTAATATATTGCATTTGCCCCTTCAGTATGCAGAGTTTACCACTTCCACTCTGCATATCATATTACAGCAATATCGCCAGCTTACTTTTTTATAATTTAATTTTGTAAATTTTGTAATAGGTAGTTGGGTGGGGCTTGGACGAGGCTGGCCAGACTAGAAACAAGTTGAAGATGGTCAAAATGCCGGTAGTGAACACGACGACATGTATTTGGAGCAATCCCACGTTCTTTTCACAGTTCGCTACTAGAACAAGCTTCTGTGCAGGATTCCGAAATGGTAAGGAAACTTAAAAAATTAAGATTTAGTTTATTAGTATCTGATGCCAGAAAAGTGACGAAAGGAGATAACTTAGATAAATTAAGAACTAATAATAATAATAATAATAATAATAATAATAATAATAATAATAATAATAATAATAATAATCAGTTTTGTGTAATTGGAACATAATATTTCCTTATTACATATTTCACGAAGTAGATAAGAACAGTTAATTTAGTGAAGTTGTGTGAAATAACTGTTAGCGACCATTTATATATTCAGTACAATATCTTTGCATAAGAACGTTAAAAGTTGTCTAATGTACACTGGTGGCCATAATTCTGGAAACTTTTTGTTTTTGTAGTGAATTATTATAACATCTGCATTGATTCACAGATTTATACAATTGAAAATGTTATTCGTGACTGATTCGTTAATTATGGGGTTATAATAAAGGTATTATATTAAATACCGAATATTTCAACAATAAATAATCAGTGGACTTAGTATTTCTGCGAGGACTGTTCGATTAGGCACTCAGGTTTCGAAGCTTCTCCATTTCGGCGACGAACGTATTTGATTCCATCACTTTCAAATATAGAAATTCTTGTTTCATCGCTCCATATCACTTTCGCCTAGCCATCATTGGTCCATGATTGATTATTTTTGCACCAATTTACACGATTTTCTCGTTGACCTTTGTAGAGAAATGGCTTTTTTGATGCTCTTGCTTTCAGTCTATTGTCAAATAATTTCCTTCGAACATTCCTTACATAAATACAAAGCCAATTGCTGTGTAGAACTTCCCGTATCTCTTTAGAAGATTTCCTTCGATCTTTCAATGCTAATCGACAAATCTGCTTTACATCTCTTGTACTTACTTTAGCTTTTCTACCAATCCTAAGTGTTGCTTTACAAGATTTTGTGTATTTGTATTTCTGCCATACCTTCTGGACGTCAGACATTGTAGTACCATTACCAAGTTTTCTTGAAAGTTCCTTGAATGTGTAACCTTCTTCTCGAAGTGTGATTGCCCTAGAAGGTGTCCAGTCCTTTCGAGGAGCCATTGTGATAAAATGATCAATAAAGTTTGTTGTAAAGCCATCAGATGTTAACCTAACGACATCTTAAGTCAGACTAATGATAGAAACTCACTAATAATGTCCACATTTAATGCTAACAGTGCTCAACAATGCTTCTACCGATCAACAATAATCTTAAAATCAAAAATGGACTAGTTTTTATTACAGTAAATAATGAAAAATTATAATTAAATCTGAAAATTAATATTTAGATCTTCAACGACAAGAATATAATTTCCCACATAGTAATAATTATTTATTGTTAAAATATTCAGGGTTTAATATAATACCCTTATTGTAACCCCGTAATTAACGAATCAGTCAGGAATAACATTTTCAATTGAATAAATCTGTGAATCAATGCAGATCTTATAATAATTCAATACAAAACCAATAAGTTTCCAGAATTATGTCCACCAGTGTATTTGTACTCACACAAAAATAGAATGATGTAAATTCCATGGTTATACTTACATTCTACGGACAAATGATAGCCACAATGATTCTGCCACGACACGAAATAAAGGTGATTACCGTGTACTTGAATGTGCTGATTCTGAAAATAAACGAAAAGGCAAGTTAGTAGTTACAATATATATTTATTTCTCGTTCAAAAATAAAAGTTCTTCGATATGTTCACACAGAGAATTAATGAGCAATGCTAGAGAATAATTTTCTAATGTTATGGCTTAGAATCAGAACGTGACCTACATTTTTGTGATGTAAGATTTTTTGCTACGTATTTGTGCTGTTAAAACTGCAGACACATCCAAGATTTCGAACCTATTAATCCTATCGTAATGGACTCCGATCAGTGGCGAACCCAGAATATTTTCAAGGGGAGGGCCAAGCAACATACTTCACATACTGTTATTATCAAAATTTATAGGCTACTCTATAAATTGATCATTATAATTTTAAAATCCACTAATTATAGTCTACAAACTTCCCAGTAGTTCACTTTTACAAAGGGCAGTCAAACGAAAACGAGTCAGTCACCATAAAGTGTCATCCGTGGTGGCAATCCTCCTTTTTACCAGCTGTAATGAGAACATTACCATAACAACTGTTAATGCATTTATTCCACTGAAAGTCAAGACGGTTAATCCCTTTCTTGTAGAAGTCTTTAGACTGCTAACCACAATCACAGTCTAGTATATACAGTCACGAAGCTGAATACGTAGTAAATATGCATCCATATATAGTTGCTAACCACTAGGGTAGCTAATATCGCCTCATTACGGACAATGCGAAATAGTACCGGCACAGTCTATTGTTCCTAGCAACCTCACAACTCAAGCTTCGTGACTGTATATACTAGACTGTGCCACAATCTTATCCAATTGCACACATCCTTGTCCGTTGCAAAGCGATGTCCACGGATAAGGTCATCATTTCCTTCATTTTCAATAGAAACAGCAGTAAGTTTTGCAGTAATATAATGAATTAGATCATTATAATATATCACCTCTATCAGGAATGCGATATTTGTAATTTTTTCCTGTACTTTTCGATTGTTATTGACTACTAATTCTATTATAATTACGAATAAGAAATAATTAAGTAAAACATTCCAATAAAACATTTAATTAATAGAGTAATAGACCTACAAATTAATTGAAATACAATTTTAACAAGCATAAATGAAATTGATGGTTATACTTAATGAAAATTATAAAAGCATATTGAAATGTCTTCCCCTTAATATTCACATTAACATAATGTAAACTAAAATATATGAATATAATATTATTAATAGATGAATTAAATTAATTTCTTGCAAAACCAGGTACAATTAAAGTCAAGTAACACTTTGCAACAGAATAACAATAGTTATTAATATTTATAAAACAATAACTAACATAATTACTTAAATCTTTTAAAATCTGCAAATAAAAAATATAATAAAATTTCATGAACCGCAATATATAAGATACAATAAAAAAGGATAGTTTCAAAAATTATTAAATCTCCTATACAGTGAAAATTTATATTTAAAAATAGACTGTAATGTAGGCCTATACAAAAACAAACAATAGATTTCAATATAAAAAAGAAAAATATAATAAAATATAATTTATATAATAATTCAAATTATACTAAATTATACGGAAAACTTTTCAGCGTAAATGAAATTCTTAACAATAATTTATACAGGAAAAACCGTTAGTAATGTCATTAATTTGAGGGAGTTATTTTTTTAGACATTTCAAACTGAAAATTTTAATACAATTTTGCTCGTTTTTGTTTTCTTTTCGAGATAAAAATTGTTTTATATAGAACATTTCATAGCGTATTTAGGGAAAGCCATTGCGTTCAGTCAATTTAAGAGAACAGTGTATTTTATGATTATAAATTATTGACAACATTTTACTATTGTCCTTTAAATATGCAGAAATTTGATCAGAACGAACAGTTACATTTGTTCACATAAAATTTCCGCACATTTAAAGGACAAAACTAAAAAGAAAAAACGAGCAAAATTGCACTAAACTTTTTTGTTTGAAATATCCCAAAGAATAACCCCTGAAATTAATGATATTACTTATGGTTCACTCTATGTAATATAGGCCCTATAACCTTTATTAAATAATTCATTACAGCTGCAGCTAATTTAATGGACCGAAATAGTGTTTATTTAATATTGACGTTTAAGCATAATTACAATATTCTGAAGTACATTTTATGGAAGACTGAGAATAGTAGATTTTATCTAATTACCGTATTTCCTTTGTAAGATAATCTGATATATTTATGAAATAATGTACAGTATTGGCAAAAAAACCGGACCGACCCTTGTAGCTGATTTCAGAGCCTTGTTCACTCCAGAGCACGATAGACTGGTAACTAAGACTTTCGTGGTTCGAATCCTGCCTGGGAAGAAAACTTTTTTTTGTTCCTTACTCAAATTTATTTCCAATACTTTTCAATTACAGCGATATTTTACTATGTAATTAACTTATTATTCCCAGAACATGAATTTTACCAGAAATCAAAAAGTATTGGGAATAAATTTGAATAAGGAACAAAAAAAAAGTTTCCTTCCCAGGCAGGATTCGGACCACGGAAGTCTTAGTTACCAGTCTATCGTGCTCTGGAGTGAACAAGGCTCTGAAATCAGCTACAAGGGTCGGTCCGGTTTTTTCACCACTACTATACTACCGGTACCTTTAATCTAATACATTACACTCTTTTTTTACAGGAAGCAGTGTATGTAATGGTGACAGTGGTGGTGGTATGTTGTTTCCACAGGCTCAGAGAGATGGCACTGTGGTATGGCAACTTCGTGGAATTGTCTCAAACAGTAGACCAAATGATAACGACAATAAAGTTTGTGATACTAATAATTATATCGTGTTCCAAGATATTGCGCCTTACCTAGACTGGATCAACACTCTCATAGTTTAAGATAATGTGCCATGTTTTACAATTGTGTCATTTATTTAAATAAAAAAATGTTATCATTATTTTGTTTTATTCAGATGTGTGTATAACCCTAGATCAGTAATGTCAGAGTTGTACGCTCCAAAACCAGTTGTGGAGCTAGATCGGAGCTTGAACTTGCTTATGTCTGTGGAAACACCGGAGCACGCAACCAGTCTAGTGGAGCGCTCTGCTCCGTTTAGTCTCTGTCTGACAACGTTGCCCTAGATCATATATGTAACAGATAACTCATCGCTATGTTAAAATCGGCAGCAATTTGAAGAGAACAACCGCCAGGATCGCCACCCGTCCGCCGTAAAAGAACACGAGATGGCAGTACAGTCGCTAATGCAATTAAAATGGGAATTATGACGTGACTCCTTATGTAACGACTAGATGGCAGCGAAGTAAACCTGACAAAAGTTGTTAACGTCAAAGCCTATAAGGCCGACCTATCTGGGTATATATGATCTAGAGTATAACTTTCTGTTCCACGAATTTACATTCCATTATTATAAAGTAAATCTGAACGTGAAGACAGAAGTAACGAAAACCATACTATACAAATCTGGCTTTCAGGTAGTATCTCCCTGTAAAACAGGTTTGAATAATTTCAAGGAAAAATTTGTGACGGTGTCATGTATAGTTCCTGGGGTAGCTCAGTCGGAAGAGCGTTTTCGCGCTAAGCGAAGGGTCCCGGGATCGATACCCGGTTCCGGAACAATTTTTCCTTGAAATTATTCAAAAACCACACTATTCATTAATTGAAACGATATTTGTTAAAACAACGGAACAATTTTTCCTTGAAATTATTCAAAAACCTTACTATTCATTAATTGAATCGATATTTGTTAAAACAACTTAAGTCATGAAATCCAGACTGGTAGAAAACTTAAAAAAAAACTGTTGTTTAAACAAAATTAAAGTTTTAATTATCTGTAGATTGATTATGAATACATAAATCTCACACTCGGCCTGGGTAGCGTAGTCGGTATAGTGCTGGCCTTCTGTGCTCGAGGTTGCGGGTTCGATCCGAGTCCAGATCGATGGCATTTAAGTGTGTTTAAATGCGACAGGCTCATGTCAGTAGATTTACTGGCATGTAAAAGAACTCCTGCGGGACAAAAATTCCGGCACACCGGCGACGCTGATATAACCTCTGCAGTTGCGAGCGTAGTTAAATAAAACATAATAAATAATATATAAATCTCCTAATTTTAACACCAAACGATATGTTTAACTATAAATGTAGCGAAATAGCGACAAACTTGAACATCACAAAAATTGTGACTGACGTTGTTTTAACAAATACCGATTCAATTTCATTCTTAAGAAAAGAATCCCTGTACTCATTTCCAGTTGTGGAAATTATGGCAGAGAGAGAGAGAGAGAGAGAGAGAAATCCTTTCGACCTGCCTTCTCTCTGAATCGAACAATCGAACCTACGTCCAATAATTTGGCATGTGAGCCTGGTTTCATCCAAAAATCAGAACTAAAAGTTATTTCTTCAACCTTCCAAAAATGAAGATGTAACTACTTGAAATAAGTAACTGGAAACGAAATCCATGCTTATATGAATTCTTATAGGCTAACTTACTGATGATGAGATAATGATATGAATATTGCTTTTTTTTTCTCCCAGAATGAGTAGTTGAGTATGTGAGAGCGTAAAACTACTTTCAGTCTCAGTCGAGCTATAGAAAATATTTTTCCTAGAACCATCACTGCCTTAGACCCTGCTACTTGCAGCCAGTAGCTTTATTATGTAAACTTACTTAGCTACTGCTAATAGAAAATTAAATTAGTTGTTTCTTTTTTCCTGGAAATCTCTATAAAATAACAGTGAAAGATAGTTCTGCAGTACGGTCAGTCCCAAGTAGAGCATTCAACACAACCCATTGCCGCCACCCAGGCTGTGACGAGACTGAAACACTTGGACATGTGTTCGGTTTCTGCCGAAAGACTGAGTTATTGCGGAACAACTGCCATCATTTTTAATGGCTTATTTTAGACGCTGTATCAACATCTCAGGTTATTTAGTGTCTGAATGGGATGAAGGTGATAATGCAGGTGAATTGAGTCCGGGGTCCAGTGCCGATAGTTACGCAGCATCTCCTCGTATTGAGTTGAGGGAAAACATTGGAAATACCTCACTCAGGTAACTTGTCCCGACCGGAATTCGAACCCGAGCAATTGAATATTTGGCGATTGGCGGTATTTCGCGGAGGATTATGGGGCATAGAAGGTATAGTTTGACGTCATATCCGTCAAACTATACCTGTACTGTTTTCGCTGTAAGAAAAATCCAAAGAGTTTGTAAACTCTTTGGAAAAATCTTAATGTAAACATAAGCACGTTGCTGTCATACCCGTGATTGCCTCCCAATCGAAACACTCACATGGCGCAGGAAAATATAGTTTGTATTTGGAAACCACACTCTTGTATTATTTGAAAATAAAAAATTGAATTCTAGTTGTTAAATACGATGAAATATTTAACTTCACTTATATGTTTAAAACGCTATGTAAAAGAAAAGCTACTTTTATATTTTGTTATGTACTATGAACGCGGATGAATACCAACAGTAATACCAAGGTAGTCTGTTCTTGTAACAAGCTGGCGTCACTTGAGCTTGTAGTTGTTCACATAAGCACGTGGTACTGAAGTATGGCTTCTGCATCTTCAACTGTCCATTGTGAAGACTTAAAAATAATTTAACTACAGTAATTATAAAATAAATTATTCCTAAGCAAACGAATGCATACTAGTGAGGTTAGGCCTACTTGATGAGTAACGGGAAATGTTTAACCCGCGGATGCTGGCACAAATTTTACCAATAATAAATCAAAATTACCAAATCAAATTCCCATAAATTTATAAAACTTATTACTGCGAACAAACAATAAATTAAATAATCATTAAGAAAAAATAACTAAATCATGCAAAAACTTACATATAAAATAATTTAAAAGCAAATAAATAAGCAAGAATAAAACTATGAAACAAATGTACAGCAGTAGGCGGGAACATGTATTGAGAATCTATGGTGCCAAACAGCGGCCAATGAAGCCTCACTTCAGTCACGTGCTATTGTTTATGTTAGGATTTTTCTTACAGCGAAAAGATTATAGTTTGACGTCATCCGTCGCTTCGATATATTTGCATATTTGCTTGGAGTGCTCCCTCCTTTCTTTTTATCCTCTCAGGGCTAAAGATACGTTTTCCTCGGTGCGACTATTGCGATGATCGTTCAACGATGATCGTGCAACGATAATCGTTGAGCACTATTTCTTTGTATTTTCTAGAGTTGCGGCAGTCGCTCGGAGGAAAACAGCTCCATAGAAAATACAAAGAAATAATGCTCAACGATTATCGTTGCACGATCATCGTTGAACCACAGTCTACTATATACAGTCGCGAAGCTCAATATGTAGTAAAAATGCAAACATGGATAGTTGCTCACCACTAGGATCGCTACTATCGCCTCATCATCGCAGATCTCTCTCCTAGTAGACGACAAAATATGTTACACTTTCGTTATCTTCTTTTGGAAAAATTAACACCTTCCTTCCATTATTGAAATATTAAATGCATAAAGTTAATTTATTATTTTAATGAAGTATATTAAATTCCACCATAAACTCGAAGATACCTGCAAGAAATAGGTTAATATTATTTTTGTTTGTGCAAAACGAACTGAAATTTACTATAATCGCTTCACTCATTCAAGATTATAGCGATAATTAACTATGAAACCAATAAATATTAATTTTCATTTCCCTTTACAACAATAATAATGGAAATATGAATTAATGGAGTAACTTACGTGTACCGGTACTTGTAGTATATGCTTACGTAGTTAACAAAGTGGGATGAGGTTAAGCAATAATAATCACACCAGAATTGGAAATAAAACGTGATCAATAAATTTTATTGTAACAGACTTTTTCTACGTCTCTAGTAAAGTAACATATACTCGTAAAAATAACAACAAAATGAACACCTATAATTAAAAACATATCCTTTGAAAAAAAAAAAAGTAGGCCTAAGCAATAATAATCCCACCAGAATTGAAAATAAAACGTGATCAATAAATTTCATTAAAACAAACTTAATTAAAATATTATTATTTCAATTATTGTATTTTAGCCATTAACATTTTCATTACAAACAATAACGAACATTTCACAAGCATCAATGTGAAATACGTAACGAGCTAGCACTCGATGGAAATACGACACAGTCCAAAGTCGACCGTGGACAGTCTATTGTTTCTAGTTGCTAACCGCTTGGAGCGCTTTATCACGAGATTTGCAAAAAATCACCTCAAGCTTCGCGACTGTGGTTGAACGATCATCGCAATAGTCGCACCGAGGAAAACGTACCTTTATCCCTAATTATGATCGATGAAATCTTTGGTTATATAATACTCTCGAGAATCGTTAGTTCAGATATTTTTCCTGGTGCTTGCCCTTCCAATAACCTTCAGAGAGCGTGTTGTTGTAACAGAACAGTAATGCACAAAGGGCTATCTGTTGAGCAGTGGGTGTCTCGGTGTGATGTCCGTGAACATGCTTCTACAACTTTTTGTTTACACCAGGACAAAGTCGCTGATCTCCTTAGCGCAGTGTAGAATTCTACGTAGCTATTACTATTTCAGACAAATAATGTCCGTGTCACCTCAGAATACACAATGATCGCCCACGTCTTGAAAGTCCTTGAAAAATAAGTTTCCACGAAAAGAGTGACGTATACACTAGCGAACAAGAGACGAAGATAAATGCAGCTTTCGTCTTCAGTATAATAATTTTGCGTAGGAAAATCCAGAATATATTTTATCGCTGAACACATCTAAATAATAAAATACATACTTTAATAGTTTTTGGCAGAATATTTTTATCTGTATTTAAGGTGTAGGAACTAGGAAGTCTATTTCGAGATTTTCAACAAAACTAATACAGGAAAAGTTGTTCTCGGCATAACGTTTGTCTTGTCTGTGTACAGCGATTTCTTTTGAAGTAAACTATTCGGCGAATTTCATTCATATTTAGTATCTACGAGTCCATTCATTCGGGAATTATGTGCATGAAATATAATTACTTTACTGAGATCTAATTACTCCTATTTCAAGAATAACACAAAGTGTCCATTTGTTCAAAATTTATTATTAGAGGAAGAGGTACAAATATGGAATACCATTTTGTTTTTTTTGTTCTGGAACCTATATGTTTCGAATAACGAACATAAAGTATCGTCCTGTTTATCGCTGAATGTCCCTGTGATTGGTACACCGGACTTAGAAATTCGTAAGATGTTAAAAAGTGTTTGAAAAAAATTTCCCTCAAAAACTAACATACTGTACTCCAACCAGGAGAAAGTCTTAGGGGAATGAGACGCAGCGGGGTAATGCTGTGAATGAATGTTGATGTCAAAAGATGTCATAAGGTCACACACGTGGGTACACGCATCTCTATTCGCTAACTCTCAAAGCACAAACGATAACACTGATACACACATACTTATGCTACCCTAGTTACAAAATTAGATCACGGTTAATCTCCTGGTGCATGTAACCTATAAGATAAAACATTGTAATAAATATAAATAGATCATTTTCTTAATTAATAACAGTGTATATCTCCAATAAATGATTCCTTAGCATCGCCACAGATACACTTGATTGTACTTCTCACTAGAAAGTTATTGAAATTTATATTTTCCCCGCCATTCATAAAATATTTTGATATGATACCTCTTGCACAAAGGGAGAGATCTATAACTGAAACTCGATTAATATATTTCAGTATTATTTGTATTTATCCTGGTAATAGTGAACAGTTGGACTCATAGATATTTTGTATTTACAGCATTAACTTCCCATGATTGTACGAGGAGATTCGAAGAGAACGGCAGTTACGTGGACATTCAGCTCCCCACTATTACCATTAATGCACAGCACAATGTGAATACGGCGGTTGCTGTCGTCTCCGATACAACGAACTTTTCTGCTGATTTTCGAGTTTGCCATTTTTTCCTGTTATTATATGCTTGTTTAAGTTGTGTTAACTCTCGCTAGTGGTTTTATATTTTATTTTATCAGTCTTGGTATTTACTTTGTTATTGTAAATATTTTTGTTTTATCACTATTATTATTATTATTATTATTATTATTATTATTATTATTATTAATGAGTTATTTTGTATTACAATCTTTGTATCATTTCTGTCACGATTATTCTATTATTATTATTATTATTATTATTATTATTATTATTATTATTATTACTATTATTTTATATCATCAGCATTATTATTTGAACCCTGTAAAATTTATGTAGACTACTGGACTGTACCCGAGCACGAGCATATGCTCATTTCGGGTATCTATCCAAATGTAAATTCAAATGTAAATTGTAAATAAATTTTGAAATTTGAATTTGGTCTTTTAATCCCTCCATACAGGAAATAACATATGCAGTAGAGCGCAAGTTTTTTAAACTGACGTTATAACGGTAATATTATCTATCTACTTCGCTCCAATAGATGACACAATAGTAAGCACATTCCTTTCACGGTTAATCTCCTGGTTGGAGAACAGTATTTCCTTCATAAAAATGGAGGTACAAATATGGAATACTATTAACAAGTTACAAGATTAACAAAATTTCAAAGTCAAAATGACCTCTACTAAAAAGAGCACAGAACAAGCATTCAGCATCTTCGTTAGAAGGTGTTTTCCCAACAGTAATACTGAATCCAGATGAATCGTCTCTCACGTCTTTTCTCGAATTTGTTTTATTGCTGCTTGCATTTCCTTTTCATTGCACTGTTTTCTAAGTTTGTTGGAAGGAAAGGTTTTCCCTCCTGATGCAGGTGCCAACACTAAGAACGAAACAGAAAACCAGGGTATAAAGATGGAATACTAATAATACTAGTATTTCATATTTGTGACACACTGATGTAAGTCATAACCTCAAAACATATAATTTAAAAACGGAATCAATTAAACAGACATTACTACAAACGTGGATTATTTATCTTTAAGAATACGTATATAATTAATATCTCTAACATTGAGGAATAACAATGTACTGTATATTCAAGAAAATAACTTATAGTCAAAATTTTCGCTTTTCTCGAAAACGCAAAAATGATAAACGTTTCAACAGCTCAGCTTCTAACTGCAAACTAACACGTTCTCGCGAAAGAAAGTATCAGTGCGTAGTAATATGGAAGGCTTCCGCTAGAGTACAACTCGTCTCAGGTCTTATATCATACTATTTCATATTTAATAATAATAATAATAATAATAATAATAATAATAATAATAATAATAATTTATTGCCAGAACAAAGATACATATTGATTTTTTATATAAAAACACTCTAGCACTCCCAGAAAGAGTGTACCCCCCTATTTCATATTTGTAACACTTCCTCCAACTGTTTTCTTCTAGAAATATTTTCATAAATTGACGAATGAAAAGTTAATTTACTATCTTCATAAGTATGCCTCTCATCAGAAACTTCTTCAGACATTTTAGATTTTAATATTTAGCCCAGGGCGGGATTTAGCCTATGCACGAATTACCTAGTCAATACAACATAACAAAATGAAAGTCTCATTATTTTCTCGTAAATACTTCATTTTTCTGCAGAAGAGGGCAAAAATGACTTAGGCTTGTATTACCTAGCTACTGCATAAGAAGTCACTTTATAACTCTCAATTGAATTGCATGGAGCAACTGTACTTCCATCTAGGAGTCATTACCAAAGCTCGGAACTTGGGGACTTATGTGTCGTGTGCATGAGTAAGGTTACAGGTACAAGGTACACAAAGCTCACCCTGCAAGTGCTCAGGGACAGTCGTGTGTACTAAGAAAGTGGTCACATCGAATGACAGGAAAACGGACGAGGAAGCTGTGTCGTGTCGAAGCCAATGACATTCAGATAATTAATTTGAGATAAACGGTCTGTTTGAAAATAAGAACATACGTATTATTCGAATGGGTATTATATACGTTTGAAAATATATTTCTTAAAATTTAGGTACAGAATTTCGTGGAGGAATTCTGAGGAGATACATTATTTTCTTCGAATGGAGAGTTTATATTTTGTAACTTGTGTCAAACACAAACTAGAGATTGGAAACAGGCATTCATTGAAATACATTGCAGTCCCTTAAATCGGTGGAAAATTTGTCCATAGCCATGGATCAAATCGTAGTGGAACCTTCCCTAGTAGTGACATAGAAATTGAAAACTATTTTCGAGACAAATTTTTGGTTACTTATCTTTCTCAGATACGAGATCAGCTAGCAACTACTGAAAATCGAACAGGAAACAGTGACAGTGAAAACATTCAATACTTTATTTCGGCCTAAGACTTTATAATACAATTACAAACCATTTTCCAAATTTGAAATTTTTTAAAATTGAAGATTTTAAAAAATAAATTTGTAAAATTATCCACGATATAATATAATATTAACAAATGTATTTTTTTTTACCTTTTATTTCTGTCTACTATATTCTTGTTTTTATTGAATATCACTGGCTTCTGTCGAATTGTCAATTTATATTAAATGTGTATTTTTCTCTCTTTTTCTCTTTCTTCTTTATTTTTGCTCTTGTGTTGTATTTATTGGTTTGAATTAAGTTACTTGCTGTATTTAGTAAAGTGTCCTTGTAAATTTTATGTTATATTATTGACTAAGACCACACCGTACACGAGCCTGGCTCTTACGGTAGTGGCTAGAAACATTTTTGTTTTATAAATGTAATTTGTATTCAGTAGGTAGCTAGTTAAAATAAATAGAATAAAAAAAATAATTTTGCTCCCGTCACTTCATGTGACGTGGAAATAAGTTTCTTTCGTTTCAAATCATGTTTAACTAACAGACGAAGAAGGTTATGGATGGGTTCGAAAAATATTCGAATGTATGTAGTCATACACTGTAATAAAATATACAGAGCAGAATTGTAAATTTGGTATATTTTGCATGTTTGTTTATATATATGCTATAAAATTACTTGTTTCAACCTACCATAATATTATCATTATCTTGTTCCAGCCAGGAACCACTTTTATAGCAGACCTGACAGTACCTCTGTGCTGGAAGCGGGAGTTTGTTGACATTGAAGTCCGGTCGCTTAGCCACGTTCAAAGACACAAGTCCCCAAGTTCCGAGCGTTGGTCATTACCAATCGACAGTGGTGATCCTGGTGGTTGTTCTATTCCACATGTTACCATTTTTAAGGGGTTAGGTACAGCCTATAGCAATAACATTGTAGAAATATTCAGCACTTTTTCCTTCATTACTATATCTTGTACAATAATGAAAATTAGTATGTTTAAAACACTGTCCATCTGCTATATGAAAAAAAAACTATGTTTACGATTTAAAAAAAATTATTTATATATATATTTTTTTCAAAATTCAAAATGGTGGCAGTTCACTGTGCAATGATGAAGCGTTTCCCTCATAACTCAAAAATTAACCAACATTCTCTGATGAATTTTTTTGTGTGTATTTATGCATGTCATATCTACAAAATGATGTCAAATCACTCCTCTCCCTTTGATAGATTGTCTGATAAAAAATAAATTAATTTAAGAAATGGTCAAATATCAGTATTTTCTTGTAACACAAAATAAAAAAATATAATTTATTAAGAAATGTACAGTAGTGGCAAAAAGAACCGGACCGACCCTTGTAGCTGATTTCAGAGTCACAGATTCAAATTTTGCTAGTCACAAAACACATCCATCTTGTATAATTAATTGTAACAATGAAATTTATTGCATTTGTTCGATTCTTACCGTCTTTTGTTTCCTTCAGTTCCTCAAACTTACAACGAAAAAACTTTGAGAGTTTTATTTTCATCTGGCATCAATAATACATTTCTACCTCTATTCGGCAAATGTAACTGCGTATTTTTACATTAAATAGCAGTACATACCTCTGGCTTCACTATCCATATTGAAATTACCACAGTTTGACACAATGCACAGCACAGGATTCTTTTGTATCAGCTGCAAGGGTCGGTCTGTTTTTTTTTTTTTTTTTTTTTTTTTGCCTCTACTGTTGTTGAAAGAGCATGACATTGTAAACACGAGTTTCAGCAATAAAATAAAAGAGAAAGAAGATGAAAAAGTTAAAAAGTTTATGAGTTATAAGGAAAACGTTTCATCACTGCACAGTGAACTCCCACCATTTTGAATTTTGAAAAAATGTATAAATATTTTTTTAATCGTAATTTTTTTTTCATATAGCAGAAGGACAATGTTTTACATATACAAATTTTCATTTTTGTACACGATACAGTAATGGGGAGAAAAAATGTTGAATATTTCCAAAATTTTACTGCTGTAGCCTGTAACTAACCACTTAACATCGGGATGGTCGATCTGTTATATATGTGATCAGGGGTGTTACTCATTGATCTATATGAACACATTGTACTTTCCACTGCCTGTTGAATACTTACGTAGCCTTCCAATGACAAAACAATTGCGATTCATCATCGGCAAGACAAAAGTGAAAATATAAGGTCCACAATATTGCAATGATAGATGTCTCTGATTGGTTTAAATTCAACGGATTCTTACACTCAATTGGTGAATTTATATATGAGAAGAAAGATGTTTGTGATATTGATTATACCTATGTCTACGAATGGTTGCAGTGACTGTACTATCTAGGAGTTACCACTCATATTAACACTTGCAAGCGAAAGAACGCTGCTGGCATAAAGAATTGAGGCTGTATTTGCCGAGATTTCATCAGCTGAATCACTATTCCCTGGCCCACGGCGCATGAATCACGATGAGTAAGTGCGACATCTCTGCGGTATTGCTTCGCTGGCAGCTGTCATGTTGAGGGTACGGCTGCTGGGGTTTCTAGTGGTCCTCGCCCGCGCGAGGGGCCAGTCGGTGCCCGTGAGCCCGTGTCCGCAGGTGTTCCAGTATCAGGTGGAATCCAGCGGGACGTGGTATGGCCTTATCAACGTCCCTACACCGCAACCCTCTCACACCGTTCGGCTCTCTGTCGAGTTGGCCATCAACGCCGTTCTTCCAACAGTAAGTTTATATATAATAAGGGCAGAGGGTTACGAACGCATACGAAAATTATGGCAAAACATGCAGTAACACTTTTGACAATATCTACCACAAGATTTATGGCAACAATACATAAATTTTACCACTGAATCTTGAAAGAATGCTGAATTGAATGGCTTATAGTTCACTTAATTTATATTATTAATTGTTCCTTTACAGTTTGTTTAATTGTTACAACAAATCGAAATTAAAATCGAAAATATAATAATAATAATAATAATAATAATAATAATAATAATAATAATAATAATAATACTAATAATAATAATAATTATTATTATTATTTATTTTATTTATTTATTTATATTTAATGTGATGTACAACAGCCAGTGGCCAATTACAGTTCAGCACAAAGAATATAACAAAAACATAATACAAAAATAATTATTACAATTAATTACAATAATGACGATGAATAGATAAAATGCATAACTAAGAATACTATGAGACAATGATACATAAATGATAAATCGTTGCCAAGAGCGAACTAAGTCTATACATTGAAGGGATCGAATTCGCAGCCATGCATGTTGGCATTTTTAATGCATCTGGAGACTGGTGAAAGAAATTTCGAATTTCTAATATAGAAAAGTTTGTGGGCTCTTATATCAATAATAATAATAATAATAATAATAATAATAATAATAATAATAATAATAATAATAATAATAATAATGGTCTATTTAACCTGGCACAGTTAAGGTCATACGGCCTTCTTTAACACTCCACCAGGAGTAAAATTGCGTTACAAAACACACTACAAATTTACAAAGTAGGTACACTACAATTTTACACACAAAACTGAATAAGATAATAATAATAATAATAATAATAATAATAATAATAATAATAATAATAATAATAATAATAATATAATGTAAACAACAGGTAAATAGAAATCAGACATAATATAAAACATATAGAAAGAAAGAAAAAAGCATAATAAAATGTGAACAGCAGGTCAAAATAAATGAGACATACGAAGTATAAAATATAAGACAATTATTGATAATAATAATAATAATAATAATAATAATAATAATAATAATAATAATAATAATAATAATAATAATAAAGTAGTGCAGTACAAAGCATACAATGAATACGATATTTTTAGGTACACAGTAAGTAAAATTATGATTATATATAGCTCAAGTTATCACATTATAGATATACCATTATCGGGAAATATGAAAACAAAAAGATAAAATACGTTAAATATCACTAGAACATAAAAAAATGTGAATACTTGGAAACATGCAATAGAACACTTGTCATAATAGTAAGTTAGTTCGGCAACTCGTCATAAGATAATTTTCTAACTTGGATTTGAAAGATTTCAATGTTCGGCAGCCCTTGACTTAACCTAAGATCACATAAGTATATTTTCTTGATGCCATTAGTCCCAAATTTTTTACCAAATCTTACATATTGTCTTGTGATATTGAAACTCAGTTTTTATTTTTATAACTGAAAATTAAGTTGGTTTCATAATTTTATACAAGCTATGAAAATTATTTTTTTTTACTCTAATGTTTTAAAATATCACAAAACCGACAGATGTTTCTAAATTAAGTAAAAAGTGAGTTTTTTATAGCTGTATGTATATGTAAGAACTGATACCTATGTGACCTATGTGATCTTATGTTTAGGTATATTTCCGATTTGTTGCAACAATTTTACAAATTATTTAGGACAGATGAATAATCTAAATTAAGTTAACTTATTTCATTCAATTCAGCTTTCTTTCGAGACTTGGTGATAAAATTTATGTTTGGCTATCTTAAATATTGTGGAAAATATTGCCTAAAGTGTCAGAGCATTTTTGCCATAATTTTTGTATGTGTTCATAGCCCGCTCCTTTAAAGAAGAATATTTATAGTTTGTTTTTGCTTATTTTCTGTGTGAATTCATAACTTCTGTGGAAATGATTAACGTCAGTGAAAATGAACATAAATAAAATGAGAATTGACGTTGCAGTTTACTTCACTAAATTATAATCTTCGTGTTTTGTGAAGACAGTGAACAAACTGGAAAGAAGAAGAATACAAACATCTAAAAGGGGATTGTCGTTATATGTTGCGAGTGTTACGTGTATACACAGAATTGTCGGCCTCGGTAGCGTAGTCGATATAACGCTGGCCTTCTGTACTCGAGGTTGCGGGTTCGATCCAGGCCCAGGTCGATGGCATTTTAAGTGTTTAATTGCAACAGGCTCATGTCAGTAGATTTACTGGCGTGTAAAAGAACCCCTGCGGGACAAAATTCCGGCACACCGGCGACGCTGATATAACCTCTGCAGTTGCGAGCGTCGTTAAATAAACCATATTTTTTACACAAAATTGTAAACTATAATAATGAGAGACAGGTTACCTATAGAGGCAGTTAAGACATTGAATACCTTCACTTTCAATCGTAGTAAGTACGGTATTTGGAACAAAATGCGTTAATATACTGGTATCTATTCTCATATTTAATTTCAGGATTCAAAATATCAATGTTTTCATATTTTCTTTATCTGATTTAGAAAATCTTAATAACTGTTGAGGCAGAAGCCAGCAGTGTTTAAACAGTAGCATAAATATCACTCGAACACAGCTCGGACAGCGCAGAATCTAGAAGCGTGTCAGTAGTTTCATCTAAATAAAGTGTTAAAATGTTTGTCGTTTTTATATTGTAGGCTACATTCTTTGAGAGCGAGGAGTCCACGATATGCGTACACGATTGAACACTTCAAGGTCTGCTCGAATGGCTTCCGAGGTGACAAAAATAATGCAGTGAGCTCATCCTGAGAAGGCCTGCCTACTTCCTCAGCGAGTAGACTGATGTTACTATGTCGCCAGATGTAGTAAATTATTATGTGAACTGAAAGTACGGGTACGGTATTCTGACCCCGCTGGGAATCGAACCCGGGCCGGCTAGTTTGGAGGCAGGATTTTGATGAAATTGCATCTTTTTTCTAGTAAATCAGAAACATTGCTGCTTTAGTATTTATATGTTATGTGATAAATTGAGTGTTTTAAAACATATTTGTTAGGGCATTTTTTGCCTCTCACAACTAATAACAGTATTTTTTTTGTTTTATTCTGTCATTTTTGGGGTATTTTCATTTAATTTTGGCCATAAATCTCCATTATTAATGTTAAATATTATTTATTTCCTTTGATATTTTCTCTACATATTTCTTTCAATTAATACTCATTATTTTATATATTATTTTAATCGTTTTTGTACATATATTGTAATTTTAACGTAGTACACCCCCACGTAATAGATCAGTCCAATATAGACTCTTCTATACCTGCTAGTTCCTGATAAGAGTGGCCTTGTGATGGACTATATGAAACTACATCAGGTAAAATAATTAATTAATGTGTACTACTTAGAAAAATTCTGTAAAATTAAATAAACTTGAATGTTGGTACTAGAATTTAATTTAATTACTAGTCTAAATATTAATATTCCTACTACGCCAATTATGTAAAATAAATTTTTAGGGCATTTTTTTTTTTTAATTTTTGAAAGATTTTTAGTTCATAAATGCATTGTTTTTAGGACATTTTTTCATTACCTATAGGTCATCAAAATCCTAGCCCTAGTTATCACTGGTAGACTACAGGTATCTTAAGTGTAGTCGAATCAGAGAAATTGAGCGACAAAGAAATTTTTATTTCTAGAAATCAAATATTTTGTAAATATAGTAACCTACATCTATAATTTTTCTGAAGGAATGTCGGAACAAATTAATGCAAATTTATGTTTTCTAGTTTTCCTTTATTATTTCTGTCAGGCCAACTCCATCTCTTTCCTGACTCCGAAGATATTTTCCATCAGTTTTCGTGACAGCAAAAAATATATCGAATATGTGCGTACATCGGATAGACCGTATGACGGTCATGTGATCACGTCCTCTTTAGGTTTTCCACGTAATATACCCGCATGGATGGTCAACATTAGAGATTATTCTTTACGTCGAAAGAAAGCAAACCGGTCCAGTGTAGAATAGCAGGCGAGACTCGTGCTTCGCGACTGCTCTCTGGCATGGGTTCGAATCTAACTTAAATTGATTATCTGATTGGGTCTCTTCCGAGGTTTTTCTCAGTCCTCGGATTCTTCTCGACATAATACCGTCGCTGCCACCAATTCCATCGACGCTAGATAACCGTGCACTGACTACAGAGTCGTTAAATAACTGATTTAAAAATGAAATTGGAAATATCTAATATTAAATTAATATCTGACATACATTTAATTGAAATATGTGTCGTCAGTATCTTAACTTCTGTTAGGAAATGATAATTTAATACCGAAATATATCGAATGGAGAAATGAAAAAAAATTATAATCTGAGAAAATAATCAATTTGTTTTCATCCACAGATTTTGCAGGTTAACGCTGTGTAACACTATTTAACACTATATTCCATTCTTTCATTATCACACTTACACATTGCTGAACTTAAAATAATTACACAGTACACTGTAGAGATGAACAACGATCGAGAAAGCGAGACTAACAGCGCCCGCAAAGCCGAAAACCCGCACGACAACGTTGTATTACTTCGCGTTCTTGACGTAAAGACTGCTTGTGAGTGTTCCGAGACTCGATATTGATGACTCTCGAAGTCCCGAAGTCAAGCAGCCTTGAATCGTCACAGTTGTTTATACCTGACTGAACTTTTATCTATTTTGGCAACAGTTGTACATGTATAAACAATCAAGTAGCCTATTTGAAACATCATCTTACCTTTCAGCGTGTAATAATCCGTTCCCCAGTCTTTATTTAATTACTAGGCCCTTATTAAAAGGGTAAGGATTTTCTTTTCATATGTTTAAGGTCAAGTGTGGAATCTCAAGTAAAAAGATATTAATGTTATGTTTTATGTTTCTTAGAAATGAAAATTTATTTGAAAATTGTTTTTTTTTCTATTTAGAATATTATACTCGTATAATATAACCAGAACATTTTTATAACTAAGATACTGTTCTGTTTTGTATTTTTGTCTCATTTAAACATTTATAATGTTATTTATTTCAATGATGTATGTTATTCAAAGTTACGAAATCTTTCCACGCCGACCAAGTGCTATTTCGAGAATGATGAGCGAGACTCGAAGCGCACGAGAATGACGAATCGAGACTCAAAAGACAAATGCAACGAACACAGCGAGCGAGAGCGGCAGTTAGTTTTCTTCATCTCTAGTAGACAGTAGTTTGTTTATTATGTTTAGGCCTGTTATATGTATCTATTGTCCTTCCTGTACTTAATTTACCTTTTTTTGTTCGTTCTCCATATTTCTCTTTTGTGGTCTGTTTTTGTTTTCACTCTGTGTGTTATGCTTTGTCCAATGAGGCAGTCCCGTTATTGGGAAAGCTGAAAGAGTGTCTTTCTTATTATGTGAAATTACAGGCTTCTAAAATATAGGCGTATTCTGCATGTTACAGCAATACATTGGAAAGCTGCAACTCGTGGAAGACAAGGCTTATGTCTGGAGCAGGATACTATCGGGGGATAAGCGGCCTGTCCAATACCGCCTACTTTTTCCACTACCTTGGCCTTTGCCAATTGTCAGACTTATTGCTTCCAACCAGAATGTTATATGCAGCAGCTACAACGCAAGTATGTTTATTTACTCCTGTTTCTTATTTGACGAGCCTCTGATGCAACATCTGATCAGACAATTGCACTAAATAGAAAGCACAGTCTACTATATACAGTCACGAAGCTTGAGTTTTGAGGATGCTAGAAACAATAGAGTATAGACTGTAACGGTTCTATTTTGCATTGCCTGTAATGAGGCGATATTAGCGATCCTAGTGGTGAGCAACTAACTAATATTTGCATATTTACTACGTATTGAGCTTCGCGACTGTATATACTAGATTGTGTAGAAAGTAAGAAATTAGTGTGAGTAAACGGATGAAAATAAATATATAAAGTAAATGCCGATATATAATTTTATTTCACTTCTATTTATTAGGTAGGTAATTATAACTTGAAATACACACAGTGGACCAAAAAGGCACAACATTAGAAATACTCTATTTTTGGAAATACGTAACATTAATTTGGAAAGAGTAGACTTTAAAGATAATCAGGACTTTTTATTGTGTTTTTTAGGCTCAATTAAAATCGTATGGAGATCAATACACAATGATGCGAAAAATGTGGTTTTCGAAGACAATTTATTACTTCAAAATGCAGAAACTGAATGTTGGTAAAATTAATAATAATTAAATAATTATTGATTAAATGGCGATCTTACTCGTGTTAATTGTGTAAGCATGTGCGGCTTACAGCTGTTTCGGTGATTCTTCACACCATCCTCAGAGCCTACTAGATCTCGGCGTCATCTCGAACTTCGCTGACTGTTGTGTGTGTGCGTTCGATTGTTGAAAAGTGTTGAAATGTGGTGTCAAATAGTGTGTGTGTTCTGAAATTGATCTTCACATTTCCACACTTTTCAACAATCGAACGCACCCACACAACAGGCAGTGAAGTTCGAGATGACGCCGAGATCTAGTAGGCTCTGAGGATGGTGTGAAGAAGCACCGAAACAGCTGTAAGCCGCACATGCTTACACAATTAACACGAGTAAGATCGCCATTTAATAAATTATTTATATTCAAGTGTTAAAAGTAGTGTGCGAAAGATTCAACATGGATTATTAATAATTAATGATCTTTCAAATAATCATAATAAAAAATTATAGTCTATGCCATTTGCAGGCACAACCATTTGTAGGTGTCTTCTCCATTGCCAATAGCACTGGTTATCTGTCTTTGATGAAGCTGGTCCCAACACTCATGAAGGCGTTATCTTAAATGTTCAATATTACGAATTCTTGTTTTACAGTAAACTGCTTTTTGCAGTTGACTCCATAGAAAATGTTTTGAAAATTTAATATTGAAGGTAACGATTAAGAATAAAGAATTTCTTGAAGGAAAAGGTAAAAGATCCTAGACTCTGTTGTTGATGTAGGTTTTTAAAACATTTCAGTAAAATAATCATTCAGATATTTAATTAATTGTATATTTTATTATGTAAATACCTTACGATTGTGAACAAAATATGAAAATTTGATATTATTTTTACAGGTAATAATGAACTATTTTAATATTCTGAATAGTGTCTTATAAAGCTTAACATATTTCACATTTATTTCTTTAAAACTGATTTACCTACTAGTTAAGGTTTGACTTTTTCAGAAATTTTAACAGAAATGAAGATAATCTGAAAATTTACTTTTGCAGACTCATTCTCATTCCATCAGTTGAAAAACACTAGGAATATAGCAATGTTATTCAAAATTATGAATAGTGTACACATTGAAAACGGTTTTGATCACTTTCCAAAAAGAAGGCAAATCTTCTTACACCTAGGTACAATCAGCAGCATGAGTGTTTTGGAGTTCCCTGTTGCCAGCTTTTATACTTATAATACAATAATTTATTAATTAGAGGGAATTCTTGAAAAATACAGTACATCAAGAAGTTCCAGATATGCCTATGGGAACCGAAGCCAATATTATTTAATGCATGATATTTTGGATAAATCGCAATATAGCGAACGCCAGTAGGGGAAGTTATCCCCACCCACATGAAATGTGCATTCGACACAACACTCGCCTATCACGTAGAGTGTCTGATGAGCTAGTAGGGGAAAAGTGGAAGGGGTCGTGGGCGGAGCTTCTACGTTCGCTATATTGCGATTTGCCCGATATTTTATTTCTATGCTTAAAAGTTTATATTCGCTGATCATACGTTATCCTGCAATATTTTATGTGTCCCAACTGACTAAAGTACACAGCAAATTTAATGTACAGTGAAACCTGTTCAAATCGGAACCTGAATAATCCGGAATCCTGTCTATTTCGGAACAATTTATTGGTCCCGGCGAAATTTGTATGTATTATGTGTAATCTTTCCTGAATAAAACGGAAACTGTCCAACGCGGAAACGGAAACTGTCTGCTACTGTTCAAAGATTTTCAATGCTTCACACCCGTATACTGTCGTAGCTAAACAGAGCGCAAGTGTAGTGATTTCCAGGTAAAAAAAAAGTTGCATGAAATGTGTCATTAACATTAAGTGATGAAGTAAAAGTTATCGAGATAAAGGAAAATTAGAAACAAAGTCTATGTGAGATAATATAGAAGTACAGTTGTGGAAAACTCAGGTGTGACACTTTAAAAAATAAAGATCATAATGAGTGAGTGGAGTGCGGCCAATATTGGTGACACAAAATGAACCAGAAAGCAACTGTTTATGTGGAAATAAATGAACTGTTGTGGGAGTGGGTTCTTCATGACCTTTCAAAGAACAAGCTAATTTCTGGATCTGTTCTGCAAAGCAAGCTATTGAACTGGGAAAGAAATTAAATAAACCAGAATTCAAGACTTCTAATAGATGGCTCCTAGTCCAATTAAGTAATAATGTACAGTGATATGCAGTACAGTATTAGAGTATAGTGTTAGATATTAAATAGAATGAGATTAGTAAATTTTAGTAATGTTTAATGACTAATGAGTGAGTTACGATAATATTTATACAGAAAATGAGATTTTAATCAAGATGATTCACCAACGTAATAAGCGACAGAAAGCTGATTTAATGTGATGAGTATTAAATGGAATATTTTGTACTTTTTGCAGTTTGGGACATGCCATTTTGTTTTTCATGTATATGGATGACAAAATATTCCATTTTAATGTCACACCTGAATAATACGGAAACCTATCCACAACGGAAAAAAAATTAGGACCATGTCACTTCCATCTTGAACAGGTTTCACTGTATTAACTAGTACACAGATCTGTGAGTCTAGCTCTGAAATTCGTGCTTATATCACAAATTGTACTGCAAATGTAATGGAATTGAATAACAGAACGAACTATTTTATTAAAAGCATTATAAAATTGTTAGACAAATCGTTCTTTTCTTTGACGGAATTTGTATTCGATTGATATTTACAATCCTTTCATCATTTAGGCCTACATTACAAGCTAATACAGTAAATGAATATTATGTGAGACATCAGACTTCATGTTACTTTTCTGGAAAAAAAAAACAACAACAAAAAGTTAGGTTTTAATTTCGTTGTACTAAACATGCAGCTAAAAACAAATGAAGTGTTAGTGCATAAAAATTAATCTTGTCCATACTTTCAGATAATGCATGGACCATTGTGAATTTGGAACACATTTTATATCCCATATTGGATAATACATCACCGCAAGGAACAAATTTCTTCAACTACCAACTTGCGAGCAACAATGGAAAAAACAATGTCCAGTATTTTGAGTTTGAACCCCATGGATCAAGTCTACATAATTATGGATATGGAGACAGTGTATCCAAAGAGCCATCGATTGCACCTTGGTCATCTCATTCAAATACTCAAGGACTCATAAAACAACCATCAGGTTTGATGATCAGTTCAACATTTTAACTATAAGTCTGTGTTATTGAAATGTGCAAATGAGAAAGGTTGTAAGTCCATCTGTTCAAATAAAAAAAAAAAACAGCTCGTACAAATTTCTGCTACATTTCTATAGCGCCTAACTCTAACAGGACGAGAATGTAGCATATCATGCGTTTTTGGAACATAAAGATATAGCCCATATAAAGTTTCGTAGATGTTAAATGCTTTAACAAAATCGATAATACTTACTGGAAAATCTTGCTAACACACACGTACGCAATTATTGCAGCTACTAAGACAACTAACGTTGATTCGCATCGTTAGATTGTGATTTATTTGCAGACAGTGATGAACTGATGATATATGGCTATGACATAAACCTAGAGCACAGTCTAGTATATACAGTCAAGAAGCTCAATACGTAGTAAATATGCATCCATAGATAGTTGCTAACCACTAGGATCGCTAATATCGCCTCATGACAGACAATGTGAAATAGTACCTGCACAGTCTATTGTTCCTAGCACCCTCACAACTCAAGCTTCGTGACTGTATGTACTAGACTGTGCCTATAGGCAGTGAAAGCTAATTAAAACGCTTATTTTTTTTTAATCTCTTCAATTTCGGAAACATAAGTTAGACTGTATCAGTAAAAGGACTTGCTGCACTATTCTGGAAACATAGCCTATACTTGTTTTGACACGATATTGTTCTTTTTGTTCAGTGTCATCTCCTCCAGCAACACCTTGTCCTGATGTATTTTATTACCAACATGATGGCAATGGGAACTGGTTTGGAGTCATCAGTGTTCCCAATCCTTACCCAATCATTGCAATTGACCTCAGAGTTGATATCTACGTCACAGGAAGACAGTCACTGGTAATGAACTTATGGAATATTTTTGTTCTTCTTCTTATTTGGTATTACAGCCCAGGTGGGCCTTAACCTCCTCTATGGCTCTCTTCCATCCTTCTCTATCCATCGCCAACTCCCTCCAATTCCTTATTCCTAATCTATTTACATCCACTCGTACACAGTTCCACCATCTTGTTCTCGGTCTTCCTCTTAATCTGGTTCCATCTGGGTTGTTATTGAAGACAACCTTCACTTTCCTTGTTGTTTCCATCCTTGTGACGTGTCCTAACCATCTCAATCTTTGACATCTTATGTGCGCCTCCAAATCCGATTCCTTGTACAGTTCGTATATCTCATTATTATATCTGGCTCTCCATCCAGCCACTGTTTCAATTGCTCCGAAAATCCTTCTTAAGATTTTCCTCTCAAATACTGCTAGTTGTTTGCATGTATTTTTATTCAGAACCCATGTTTCTGTACCATATGTTATAATGGGTCTTATTAGGGTTTTGTAAATCTCGATTTTGGAATATTATTGTTATAGTTTTTAATTTCTCGTATCTTATATATTGAGATAGAAATGAGTACATTTATTTTCCCTGATAATAAACTGTTCTATCATCCAATGAGGAACAGTATTGACCACTATTTAAATTAACTATTTCACATCCCAAAACTTGTTACCTGACAAACTCTATCTTTGCTTCATGGCTGAAGCGAAATATTTGTGTTTTATCCATTAATTTTATTATAAGAAGGATTAAATTTATAGCTTCATTGTAGTTAAAATTTCACCAAAGTTGCCATTTTAGTAAGAAAATAACGAAAGAATTACTCGTGTACTGATTTGATCAATATGAAAAATTTCAGCGATTAAGAGGGGTTCAAGAAATTACAACTGTTTTATTTTATTTAAACTGGCAATAGATGTTTTATTATTTATTACTGAAATAAGAAATTCAGCAGCCATTTAATTTAGTCCATCTTGGAAATTAATCCAGCTACCTTCATCATAGAGTGCGTATTATTTTCAAATTACTGTAAATTAAAATTATTAAATATTTATCCTGCGTAATAACATGTTTTTAAGGTACTCTGAGAAAGGACCTCCCATTTTAATAATAGATTTGTTTCACAGCATTAACAATATGTCTAATGTATTGGGTTCCATCATGGTGATTCGGATTTAAACCTTCCAAATCAAAAGTGGAATGACATGTTAAAAATAGTCATTTATGAGACAAGTTCGTAAAAGTTCTGTTTTTGGCACGAGTGTAAAATTTGTGGAACGAGGGCCAAAAAAGATAACTTTACGAATGTGTATCATACAATGTTCTTTCTACGATAGCACAAATTTACATTAAATAAATATTTCAAGTTGGAGAGGTTAATAAGATCACGATTCCACGGCCGTCTAAACTCAGAACCATTAAGAAATAAGTAGTCTCTACTCATTAATACATATTCGCTGGTCTGCTAGAGCGAGGGCGGGTGGACGGGCAGGCAGATAAGCGCAGAAGAAAAATTAGGGAATATATCTACAGTATCAGTCAGGAGGAAAGATACATGGTTTGAGGGGTGAAATGATAGACTGTATTATTCATGATCACGATTTCATGGCCGTCTATTCCGGTCATAATCAACAAAGCGGTTAGAAAAAGTCGAATATTACTTCTTGTTGCATTAAGTACTCCCTACATGTAACTATAGAATAATAAGTGTTAAAATGTAGATATGAATGTTATATTTGTTACTTATTGTCTTACGTGTATAATATTTAGGCCTAAGTAATGAAAGATCGAGATAATACATTAATTTCTTACTGAACGAAGCTTGTACATGGAATATTACATTTTCTTTGGCAGTGCGTAAAGTCATTACTTGCTTTTTTTTACGCACTAGTGTTTTAAAGGCTCACTTTACGCACTGATAACAATGGATAAAATGTTGTTATGGTAGATTTCTCCATATAGCTACTTCAATCCTTGAAAACATTCTCCAAAATATCCATCATAATTTCATTAACATCTTTAGCTTACGAAAAATTATCACTAACACAAAAACCGAGCGCGTTGGATCATGCGTATCGCATGAGACTCACATTCGGGAGGTCCATGGTTCGATTCCCGTACCAACTAACATGACTGTGGTTTTTCCGTGGTTTTCCACAGTTACTTAGGCAAATGTCGGATTGGAATTTTCATTTCCACGGTCCATTTTCCCTTCCTGTTCCGTGTAGAAAAAGAATTTAGATTTTCATATAATATCATTCATCTTCCTCATCTCATTCAATAGCCATATTCAGGTCAAGACGCATGTCTTCATCCACTTACGGGAGGAGGCGTCCTCTCCGCAACCGTTCCTAAGCTCCCAGCCTTCCGCAATATCTCTGCCAGGATTCATTCTTTAAGAACACTTCCAAGGGCGCTTTGACACCTTGTAATGGTTCCTGTGCTACTTGGTCACCTTGGCGGTATGAACTTAGGGCGGGGAAAGGTAGGAGCCTCCCACTGGGTGAGCGGATGAGGGGCCACATGCGGCCGGTGGGTTGGTACACCCCATCCTCATTCATCCCATACACTTCGGGGTGCACAATACGCCTCAGTATGGTCGATGTGTAAAGGGTCGTCCTAACCCGCTCGTAGCCACCGTAACCTAACCTAACCAGCACAATAATGTCTTCAGTAGCCTACATGTACATCATGTTTCGTTAGATACTGTACTAGAGTCAAATAATTCTAGAAAAAAGTGAAAAATAAAAATACTAGTAACATATTAAAAGAAATAATGGATTATTTTACTTCTATAAGTACTGCCTTTCAGTGTAGTTTTTACTGAAGTTAAAACAAATTTTTATTCCAGCTTACGAAAGGAGATATTCAACTGGCAAACAATTTGCAAGACGTTTGGAACTGGATGCGACATGGAAATGGATTCTTTGTTCTATATAAATTGAGGTTTCCAATGCCATCTGCTCTACCTACGATCAAAAGTGTAATTGTAAATAGTGAAGTCATATGTAGAGGAAACAAGCCAAGTAAGTTCATTTTAATGCATTACCTAAATACAGTCTCATCCGTTTGGGAATGGATAATAGGCCTATTAATTTATTATTATAAAGCTATTATGATAGTAGGAAATATTTCTTGCTGGTTAGGCCTATATTACAATTAAAAGATGGGAGTTTCCATCTATGACAATCAACAATGCATAATTTGAAAGGACAAATGAAAATCGTAGATGATTAAAATTTGTTAAAATGTCTACTACAAATCAACAGCAGACACAATGTGTTCTTTGGTATGCTAAATTTGAGAGTGTTAAAAGAGTTCAAAGGGAATTTAGACGTGAGTATGGTGTGCGCAATGTACCTAAATACGATTCCAAAATGTTGTGGTATCGAACATTTGTAGAAACAGGTTCTGTGTTAAAAAAAAATCATGCAGGAGGTAGGAGGCGAAACCCAGTACGAGAAGCAGCTATCTCTTGGTTTGATCCCCAAACTCCCCAGATCTAACCCCTCCTGATTTCTTCGTGAACGATTTTGTTAAAGACATTGTTTATTTACAGAAATCCAGGAACATTGATGACCTGAGAGTAAAAATTACTCAAGCTTTTCAACAAATCACCTTTTTTATGTTACAACGGACATGGGCTGAATTGCATCACCGTTATGAGTTGTGCAGGGTGCGCAAAGGGGGTCATGTTGAGCTCTGAGGAATCTCCCATCTTTCAGTGTTGTACGCACAAAGTTTCAACAAATAAAGTTCAGTAGTAAATGTTTCACGGTGTTTTTATTTTATCCATACCCAAACAGATCACCCTGTATAACCGTGAAGTCCATCTCACTCGTGAAGCTAAAATAGATTACCACATAGTTTCATTCGATATCTACTGACTGTCCAGCATAACATTTACTTAATTTATTTCAGGTATATCCCCGTGGCAAATAATTTCTTATCAGTATTCTATACATAGCGATAGATGTCAGACAGCCAGCCTTGAGTGCCCGTACAACATTGAACAAAGAAGATATCCTGAAAATCATCATTCATCAACAACACCACCATCATTTCCATTATTTCAACCATACTCTCCAACAACTGAGCCAGTCCCTCAAACTTCACCTCCAATATTACCTAAACCTGAACCTGAACCAAAACCTCCAATAACATCTGAACCAGAAGCTCAAATAATACCCAGAACAGAGCCCCCAACCATATATGAGACTGCCTCAGCGAGAAAACCAGAGAAAGGTACAGTCACAACTTATGCAGATACATGTAACATGAATATTGACAGACATTATAAATAGAACAGTTAAAAGTAAGGCATACATACAACATTCTAAACCAGAAAATATTTGCTCAACTCTATCTTATCAACAATTTCATTTGAACTATAAAATTGTAAAATTCACCGTTATAATTATCATTGTCAGGGTAATCAATCACTATTTCCAAATGCTGATTACGATCAAGAATTTGCCCATAAAGTTAAAAGTGACTGAAGCTAGAAATAAAATGTTTCGACTTTCTGAGAGAGTTGGCGAAGAACGAAGTAAGTTGTAAGTTAAATATACACAGGCTGTTTCCGGGCTGGTGTTACAAACTTTCAGGGATGATGGGGAAGGGCACATGTATTCAATTTGAGATAAGGAACCATGGTCCGGAAATGACCGAGTCGAAAGTTACAAGGAAAAATAGTTGTGTGGAAATGAAACTGTAATTTGGCCTCCCTCCTCCTCCTTCCCTTCACCTTTGGGACAGTCGTGGAAAGATGGTATGGACCGGATGTCTCCTACGTGGGTACTTGGCCCGGTACAATCATGTATCCATATTCCTCTCTCGTGTACTCCTCCATTTCACTAGGACTGATCGACTGGACACTGCAACTTGTACATACACTGCTGTCTACAAACGTGCATATCAGGACCGACCATGTCCGTTACACATTACACTATCTGCATTGCTTTAGTGTAGTTTCCTGTCCCCATCCCTCAGACAGCGCACTGAATGGAATACTGCAAGTAGACAACGTAAACAACGTCAGATGAATACAGTATGTGTAAGATGTACAGATAAATACACATAAATAAGGTGTGCAGAAGAATAAAATTAGCCTATTTCATTTCCACACAAATATTTTTGCTTGTAACTTTCGACTCGGTCATTTCCGGACCAGGGTTCCTTATCTCAAATTGATACATGTGCCCTTCCCCATCATCCGTGATAGTTTGTATATATATATATATATATATATATATATATATATATATATATATAAATGATAAAGATACCTTTGTACTTCTTTGTTTCGTTTGACAGGGGATGGAACAACAATTCACTGTGGAGAAACTGTGACAAAAACTCGCCCACTCATTAGTTATGGTCAAGATACAGTTCGTGGAGAATGGCCCTGGCACGTAGCTCTGTATTGGCACGTCCTATATGATTTTAAGTACATGTGTGGCGGATCTTTCGTCGGAACCAGAACTGTTATTACAGGTAGTATTACTTTGTTATATCCATCATACGTAATTTGATTTTCATTTAGAAAATTAACTTCAATGTATTGTGTAAAATTAATAACTTAAGCGTGTTTTACTTGTTTTAAAATACCACTAATTATAAACAAAATATGTTGAAGAAAAAGTCGACCAATGTAGAATCAACACCGTTTTCATAATTTCATTGCCAGACCACTGGTTCATGATGACTGCGTACCAGGCTTCGAATCCTAGTGATGGCAGAGTCGTATTTGTGGTAGACAAAGCTAAGGTTCCAGAAGATTTTTTTCACGGTTCTCCTGTTTCCTTCCATCATTATACAATCACTATCCATTTTAATATTTATTATTTTATTACGATTTCAATATATTCACCCAAAGAGAGGCTTAGTATGCTTTCGAAAGGATGATAGAGAATTCATAGAACTTCATCGGAACCTTAACCTTATCTGACCGAGACAACAGATGGCACTCGTAACTAAGTCATATCTACAAGAAAGTGGCTGTTCTGACATCGAAAATGAACCCTATATATTCGAGTGGTAAGGCACAATAAGTCCGATGGAGGCTGATAAATAAATAAAGAAATGAATAAATAAATACATAAATAAATAATTAATTAAATAAATAAATAGATAATTAAATAAATAAATGAATAAATAAATAAATGAATAAATAAGTGAATGAATGAATGAATGAATGAATAAATAGATAAATAATTAAATGGATAATTAAATATATAATTAAATAAATAAATAGATAATTAAATAAATAAAAAAACAAATAAAGAAATAAATGAACAAACAAACAAATATACACATTAATAAACAAATATACAAATTAATAAACAAATATACAAATTAATAAACAAACAAATAAACAAACAAACAAAGAAGCAAGCAAGCAAGCAAATAAACAAATAAATAAATAAATGATTGAATGAGTGAATGAATGAATGAATGAATGAATGAATGAATGAATGAATGAATGAATGAATGAATGAATGAATGAATGAATGAATGAATGAATGAATGAATGAGTAGATGAATAAATAAATAAATGAATAAATAAATAAATGAATAAATGAAAGAATGAATAAATAAATGAATAAATAAATAAGTAAATGAGTAAGTAACTGAGTAAATAACTGCGTAAGTAAGTGAGTGAGTGAGTAAAAAATCAATAACTCAATAAATAAATGAGTGAGTAAGTAAGTAAATAAATAAGTAAATAAGTAAACAAGTAAACCAGTAAATAAATAAATAAATAAATAAGTAAATAGACAGGTAGATAAATAAAGAAATAAAAAATAGATAAATAAAGAAATAAAAAATAGATAAATAAAGGAATGGATAGCTGAATGGATGGATGGATGGATGGATGGATGGATGGATGAATCAATGAATGAATGAATGAGTGAGTGAATGAGTAAATAAATAAATAAATAAATAAATCACTGAGTGAGTGAGTCAGTAAATAAATGACTAACTGAAGTAGGAAGTAAATAAATAAATAAATGCATGGATGAATGAATAAATAAATAACATAAAAAGTAAAAAAAATAAAAGCATAAATAATAAATTAATAAATAAATAAATGCATGGATGAATGAATAAATAAATAACATAAATAAAACATAAACAAAATAAAAGCATAAATAAATAAATAAAAAATGAATAAATAAATAAAAATAAATAAATAATACATAAATAAAAGCCAATATGTTTTTTTAATCATATTATTGAGATATGAACTGAATCTATATTAGAAATTACATAATGTGATACTGCTGCTATATGAAGAAAATCATTTAATGATTTTGTGGAAAGTTAAGTATCTGGAAGAACACGATAAATACTCATAAAATTATTCAAATTGTAATAATCACATAAACTTAGAAAATAGTCAGAATGAAAAAGTTGGGAACAAATTAATAGAAAATAAAATGGTAATCTGCATTGAAAGTTGCAGACATTAAAGTTCATTTGTTTATTTTCAGCTGCTCACTGTGTCACCAAACATGGGAAACCGTTGAATGCAAGTGATATCATAGCTTATCTGGGAAGATACGATTTGAGATATCAAAAAGAAGAAGATTCACAGGATAAAAACGTATGTCTTCATTAGTTTCACAATACATATTCAACCAGTAGACATAAATCATCATAAAGAAATGTATACCTACTTTATACATTTTTACCCCGTTTATGTTTTGTGAAAAAGAACTAAAATGAAAATACAAAACATGTACCGAGATAAGAAATTAAGTGTATAATTTTGCACGTAGCAACATGTTTTGCGTTCATTTGCAGGTAGCCCATGTACTTGTGCATCCAACGTATAACTACACATCTTTGAAAGACGACATAGCCATGCTGATTCTGTCTGGAAGTGTTGAAGTTACTTTGAATGTGAGACCGGTGTGTTTGTGGGACCAAGAAGATACTGACCTGGCTAGTATAGTTGACAAGGAAGGCTTGGTAAGATTCTATTTCATCAGAGATGGAGTTAATGAAATCAGTCCTGTTAAAGTTACAGATTGCTGAAGCATTTTGCTCGTCATTGTAAATTCCAATCCGTGGCGCAAATAGCCCATGAAGGGCCAAGGACGACTAGCCGGCTGGTGGCCTCACCTCCACATGCTTCAGCCACACAGAACGGAGGCATCGTGCGGTAATAATCCCCCAAATCCCTCACGATAATCCCCCAAAATAATTGTACAGTAGTGGCAAAAAAAAAAAAAAAAACGGACCGACCCTTGTAGCTGATTTCAGAGTCTTGATCACTCCAGAGCACGATAGACTGGTAACTAAGACTTTCGTGGTTCGAAGGAAACTTTTTTTGTTCCTTATTCAAATTTATTCCCAATACTTTTCGATTGCTGGTAAAATTCATGTTCTGCGAATAATAAGTTAATTAAGTAGTCAAATATCACTGCAATCTTAAAGTATTGGGAATAAATTTGAATAAGGAACAAAAAAACCTTTCCTTCCCAGGCAAGATTCGAACCACGAAAGTTTTTATTTATATTATTTGGTTGAATTAATAATACCCAACACGTGCTCTGGAGTGAACAAGGCTCTGAAATCAGCTACATGGGTCGATCAGGGGTTTTTTCCCCACTAGTGTACATTACTGATTCAAATACTTTTTACATCTAGTGCAAGTTTTATTCCATTGTAGTATAAATCTTGGTAAAATTAAATATTAACGTATAATTAAAATGTCTTTGGTTTATTCGCTTTAAAAATAAATAAATCACATTTTAAGCCAGTGGTACTCACTAGACATTACAGGATAGCCAAAAGTGAGGAATAGTAATTTTCAAAGACCCAGAATGCATTTCACAGTATTGAAGCTAAATAAAATGAGCGAAATTTTAATAATTATTAAACTATTGGTCTAATTATTATTATTATTATTATTATTATTATTATTATTATTATTATTATTATTACTACTACTATTATTGTCTCGTGACGAGAATATTGTACGAAATGGAAATATAAAAATTGGAAATTTATCTTTTGAAGAGGTGGAAAAATTGAAATACCTGGAAGCAACAGTAACAAATATAAATGATACTCGGGAGGAAATTAAACACAGAATAAATATGGAAAATGGCTGTTATTATTCGGTTGAGAAGCTTTTATCATCTAGTCTGCTGTCAAAAAATCTGAAAGTTAGAATTTATACAACAGTTATATTACCGGTTGTTCTGTATGTTTGTGAAACTTGGACCCTCACTTTGAGAGAAGAACATAGGTTAAGGGTGTTTGAGAATAAGGTGTTTAGGAAAATATGTGGGGCTAAGAGGGATGAAGTTACAGGAGCATGGAGAAAGTTACACAACACAGAACTGCACGCATTGTATTCTTCACCTGACATAATTAGGAACATTAAATCCAGACGTTTGAGATGGGTAGGGCATGTAGCACGTATGGGCGAATCCAGAAATGCATATAGAGTGTTAGTTGGGAGACCGAAGGGAAAAAGACCTTTGGGAGGGCGAGACGTAGATGGGAGGATAATATAAAAATGAATTTGAGGGAGGTGGGATATGATGGTAGAGATGGCGGGCTTATGTGAGGGCGGCAATGAACCTCCGGGTTTCTTAAAAGCCATTTGTAAGTAAGTAAGGAATCTGTTGAAAGCGATCGACGTTCTGGAAGGCTTCAACAAACAGAACACTTGAAAATTTTGAACATGTGCGGCCTGAAAACAAGAAAAATCAGCGTTTGAAGAATTAAAAGAAGATCTATAGATTCTACGGGCTATCGATGTAGAGACTTGGATGGGGGATCTTGTCTTGGAACGTGTGGCGGAAAATTTGATGTCATTGTGCCTGCTCATTGTCACGTTTTGTGCAGGATTTATCTTTTTTCTACATAGCGTTGCGTAACCCAGGTCTATTAGCTTCAGTTTGCCAATATTTGGCTTCCCTATGACCTCTAGTTTTTTTTCAAACTTTAAATCCCCATTTAAAGCAAGAAGATTGCAGATGACGGAGGATATTAGGGAAAACACGAATCAGCTGAAGGCAACCCTAAAAGAGGGCTTTGCAGATTGTTTTTAAACGTGTATGAAGTCCAAAGGGGAGTAATATGAAGGACATTAAGACGCCTTGTCTAGGTAGGCTATTTTTTTATTAAATTGCTGGATAATTTCCGGACACATCTCGCATATAATATGATACGATATTTATTGTCAGATAACTTTACAATTTCAGTCGTGGTGGATCTTCACATTTCTGCTTTTCAGTCCATCACCATATTTTAAAATGTTTCACACTCCTACATAGATCTCGTATATATACTTACTTACGTCCTTATTACTTACTGGCTTTTAAGGAACCCGGAGGTTCATTGCCGCCCTCACATAAGCCCGCCATTGGTCCCTATCCTGAGCAAAATTAATCCATTCTCTATCATCATATCCCACCTCCCTCAAATCCATTTTAATATTATCTTCCCATCTACGTCTCGGCCTCCCTAAAGGTCTTTTTCCCTCCGGCCTCCCAACTAACACTCTATATGCATTTCTGGATTCGCCCATATGTGCTACATGCCCTGCCCATCTCAAACGTCTGGATTTAATGTTCCTAATTATGTCAGGTGAAGAATACAATGCGTGCAGTTCTGTGTTGTGTAACTTTCTCCATTCTCCTGTAACTTCATCCCTCTTAGCCCCAAATATTTTCCTAAGCACCTTATTCTCAAACACCCTTAATCTCTGTTCCTTTCTCAAAGTGAGAGTCCAAGTTTCACAACCATAAAGAACAATCGGTAATATAACTGTTTTATAAATTCTAACTTTCAGATTTTTCGACAGCAGACTGGATGATAAAAGTTTCTCAACCGAATAATAACAGCCATTTTCCATATTTATTCTGTGTTTAATTTCCTCCCGAGTATCATTTATATTTGTTACTGTTGCTTCCAGGTATTTCAATTTTTCCACCTCTTCAAAAGATAAATTTCCAATTTTTATATTTCCATTTCGTACAATATTCTCGTCACGAGACATAATGGTGCGATATCGTAGTTATAAATGCTCATGCCCCTACAGAAGAGAAAGACGACCATATAAAGGATAGCTTCTATGAGGAATTGGAACAGACTTTTGATCAGTTACCTAGATATCACATGAAATTTTATTGGGGGATTTCAATGCTAAAGTAGGACGGGAGGATATTTTTAAACCGTATATATTACTGATGTTATAGAAAAATCATCGGAATGTGTGAAGAGATATTAATTATGCATCGAGAGTTTCCCATATCCTAATACGCAATATATGATCATTGTTTCCTAACAGGTCGTTGGTTGGGGATTGAACGAAAAGGGCCAGTTTTCAGAGAGGTTAAAAACGGTAAAAATGCCAGTGGTAAACAGACTGACTTGCATTATGAGTGATCCGGATTTCTTTGCACACTTCACTTCCAATACAAGCTATTGTGCTGGGTTTCGAAATGGTATGTATGTACATAACCTATAGTTTATGAAAGTAAATCTACTAATAAATAAAAGTAACATAGAATGTTGAATGTTTTATTTTCGCATGCAGAGTTAAGGTCGTAAGGCCTTCTTTTCCACTCAACCAGCTTTAATCAATACATTAGTGACATACAATTCATATTTAAATTATAAATGAGTCGTTCAGAGCAGAAGTGGTGTAAGTCAAAAATGGGTAATGAGGGTTAAAGTAAACATTATGTAAAATACAGCGCAAAGTAGCAATTAATATTAAATTTATTTAAACTATTAATAGTCAGTGGATAGCACGAATGACATATTAACTGCTACTTTGCGCTGTATCTTACAGAATTTTATTTTAAACTTCATTGCCCAATTTTGGCTTACATGACTTTTGCTCTGAACGGCTCAAATATTTACAGTACATTAAAAATTCTACAGCAATAACCTTGGTTTAAATTTTAACTAGATAATGTGGTAGGGTGTTCAAGTCCTTTCCTCCTCCATTGCATAGAAGTGACATATTACACTAATCAGACTTCAGATGTATACAAACAATATCGTTCTTGCTCTGACATATCGATGGCCCAGAACCAGACTGTTCCAAGTCCATTTTACTATTTTTTTTTCAGGAGAGCTGTTTTAAGCTCCTGACATTCAAAGCTTCATGAAACAGTTTGGAATAGCTTCATAGCAACCTTATGGAGAGGAATATTTATAATTTTGTTCGATTCATATATGCAGACAAGAGCTGGAACACAATGAAACACAGATTTCTTTCTTATAAAAAGTTGGACTTAGAACATTCTGGTTCTCAGACATCGATATATCGTCAATTTAGATATACTCCCTGATAATAGATGTACATATCAGCCAGAACCTCAATCAGAGGTAATATTGTATTTACTATCAAGTGAAATAAATTTTAAATCTTTAAAATAGTATAACTTCAGTAAACGAAATAACTAAAAGTTTCTAAGTATTTATTTTCATACATTTTGCTTGGAATTGTTTATATAGGTTGTTCCTGCAATAACTCCTATGTGACATATTTATCGATATTAAGATTTTTTGCTCTATTAAATAACTTAAATAGTATCATAATCCACATTTAATTCCCGATTTACCAAGAAAATCGTCTGTAGCTGCATTTAGATTGGCAACAGGCCATGACTCTTTGGTCAAACACCTGCGCAGAATTGGAATAATATATCAGTCCCCTAACTGCCCATTGTGCAACTCAAACCAAGAAATGGATTCGGAACACCTCAAAATCTGTGCTTCAGTGGCTGACCATGATAATATCTTTGAAAAATATTGGAGTGCAAGAGGTCAAATGACTTTGTCAAATGCCTGGCATTAGAAAGCAACAACAACAATATAACTTAAATAGTGATGCAGCAAATAATAAAATTTCCTATATGTAATTATATTTCTTTGTTTCGAAAATGTAAGAATTCACAATCTCCTATGTACGGTTGCCATAGAATGAATAAATATGTTTTTTCTTCCTACTGAAAAATTGTATATTCTGCACATAGGAGTTATTGCAGGAACAACAACGATATGCTTTTTTTTTTTTTTTTTTTAATAATGTGTTCGGCATACATTTTCTTCAATAGTTTAACTTTATCTAAGTTTTAGTTATTCTACAGATAATTCGGTAGGACAAAAAAATTAATCTTTATGTTTATCTAAGTTTGCTTGGTGAGTTTTTATTGTTTCGAATACTTTGTCACATGGTATTTTAAGGTGTTACTTGAAACTGCTATGTTACAGAGAGCAGTCCATGTAATGGTGATAGTGGTGGCGGAATGGTATTCCCTAAACAACAGGCAGTTGGTGGTCAGATTTGGATGCTCCGAGGTGTCGTATCTACGAGCAGACCTAGAAACGACGACAATACTAAATGCGACACTACAAATTATATCTTATTTACGGATGTTGCACAATATCTCAACTGGATAAGCTTGCTGATTGTTTGAACTTTGGAGGGTTAATATCGAGAGAAACAAACAGAGACAGAAGCGATGTACCTATGTACTATTACAAAGAACTTTTATATGTAATCTTTCACTTTTAACATTAAGAAAACTTGTGTACAAAGATTAAATGAAGTCAGTTTTGTTTGTCTATGATTGTTATAAAAATGGAAGTGAAACTCATGCTTTCTCACTTTAAGGGGGGTGTCTAAACCATAAAAATTTAGTGGTAAAGGAATATATAGGCCTATTTTAACGACATCACACATTAAAATTTAAAATCAAAACTTTATGGAATTTACGAAAGACTAAGCAGAGATTGCCTGCGCGCTGGAATTTAAATGGCATGCTCTTGTTTGTTGATTTCTCGCAAGTTTGATTTTTTGACACGGTATTTACAAAAATGGATATAACTCAGGAACCACTAAAGGGATGTTTTTGAAATTTTGAACACATCTTTAGCAGCCTATAAGCCTAGATCATATATTTAACAGATCGGTCTGTACTGCCATCTCGTGTTCGTTTACGGCGGACGGGTGGCGATCCTGGCGGTTGTTCTCTTCAAAGTGCTGACGATTTAACATAGCGATGAGTTATCTGTTACATATATCGTCGCCTGAATGCAAGAACTAGGTAACTTGATTTTTCATATTTTGTGACATCGCTTATTTACTTAATTATTGCACTAAGGAATATGTCTCGTTTTCTTTTACCTATTTGTTATATTGGAAAATAGATGTCACTGGTATCGTTCAATCAGTTACCTAGATCCTGGATTACATTTTGTGCGATTTTTGCTATGCTATAAAAGAGAACTAAAAAACGCAAATTTCGAGTTACCTAGTTCTTGCATTCAGGCGACGATATGATCTAAGCTATAAGTCAATATTTGTCTAGATTATAATTCTAATAGTTTCTGTATATATGTGAAAATAATGTCCAATATGCAAATCACTGATCATAAAATAATAATTAATCTTGTGTTCTTTCTCTGACATATATCCTCAAGTGAGATGTACTGCCTGATAATAGATGTGTATATAAGCCAGAACTTCAATCAGAGGATGTTGTTGACGTAGGTCTTTAAAACATTCCAATAAAAGAACCATGCAGATGTTTAATTAATTGTACATTTTATTATGTAAATTCTTTAAGGTTGTAAAAAAAAGCAAATTTGATATTATTTTTCGAGGTAATTATTAGCTATTTTAATATTCTGAGTAATGTTTTATAAAGTGTAATGTATGTATATTAAACATGAAATGTTTTGTTCGTTTAGCTTTTATAGTAGCTGAGATATAAAAGATAATGAATTTCACTACATTTCTGCAGGTCAATGGTGTACCTCCCTCATTAAAGTGGGAAATATAACGAATATTTTCTTGAATACCTACATTTTATTATTATTTCTTTTTTGTTTTTTTTACAGTTTCTGTCATCGCCAGTGTGAAACTTTACAGATTACGGTGTGATGAACGGTGGGAATTCCGTCGCTTCTACCTTGACGATATATTATAACATAGCAAAATACACACAGCCATCTAATCTAAACCCACAATTATGAGTACGGTAATACACACGTAGGTCCTAGCCTGTGAATCCCATTTACGCATTGTATGTCGAGTAGTCACTTTAATGAAAGGATTAGATATATGCAAACTGGTTTTTACATGTTTGCAAAAGTGATGAACAGGGAATTCCAAGGTCAAGAAACTCAACCCAGGTAGTTAGCTACAGATAGCTAAGGACTATACAATTATTTTACGGGTTTTAATGTAACATAAAGATTATGTTATCCCAGTCATACGTAATTAGCCTACTGATTGTGTTTTGTGGAATTCCAAATTAGACTGAATAAAAGACATATCAATTTTTCACACGTTCTTTAAAATCTGTTCACTTGTATGTATGGATGTGGCGGACAGTTTTTCACTTAAAATACAGCGATCGGAAAGCGGTATTGTACAGTAGCGGCAAAAAAAAAAAACCGACCGACGGAATAACCAGTTCTTTAACATCTGTTCACTTATATACTCGTATATGGATGTGGCGGATAGTTTTTAAGTTAAAATACAGCGATCGGAAAGCGGTATTGTACAGTAGCGGCAAAAAAAAAAACGGACCGACGGAATAACCAGTTCTTTAACATCTGTTCACTTATATACTCGTATATGGATATGGCGGATAGTTGTTAAGTTAAAATACAGCGATCGGAAAGCAGTATTGTACAGTAGCGGCAAAAAAAAATGGACCGCCGGAATAACCAGTTCTTTAACATCTGTTCACTTATATACTCGTATATGGATGTGGCGGATAGTTTTTAAGTTAAAATACAGCGATCGGAAAGCGGTATTGTACAGTAGCGGCAAAGAAAAAAAAAACGGACCGACGGAATAACCAGTTCTTTAACATCTGTTCACTTATATACTCGTATATGGATGTGGCGGATAGTTTTTAAGTTAAAATACAGCGATCGGAAAGCGGTATTGTACAGTAGTGGCAAAAAAACCGGACCGACGGAATAACCAAAGTCCCCGAAATGAGCCACTGCGTATGCCACTCCCACATTCACAAGATAGCGAGTAATCTATTGAAATTGTTGTAGTTTCGACTGCTGACGTAGCCCATTTCGAAAGCCATTAGAAAATAAGCTGATAAAATTCATGCTCTGGGAATAATAAGTTAATTAAGTAGTAAAATATCGCTGCAATCGAGAAGTATTTGGAATAGATTTAAAAAGGAACAAAGAAAAGTTTCCTTCCCAGGCAGGATTCGAACCACGAAAGTCTTAGTTACCAGTCTATCGTGCTCTGGAGTGAGCAAGGCTCTGAAATCAGCTACAAGGGTCGGTCCGGTTTTTTTTGCCACTACTGTACACTACTGTGCTTTCATATAATTATTATTAGAGCTATGAAAAGGGAGCAAACTAGTGATGGTACCGAGTATAGCTGCGGCGGGTGGAATGGGGTGAATTTCCCCTACAACTTGACGTAAGCAGCTATACTCGGTACCATCACTAGCTTTAACTACTCCCTTTTCATAGCCCTAATTATTATGAATTGATTGACAATAATTGTTTCGTGCATTTATTTAGTAAATAAATACACCATTTTAGAAACGTATATCATCCTAGGCCCTTTCTTTTTGTAATCTGTGCTATTTTATTGCTTATATTAATTTGTTTACTTTGTCTTCTTTCCGCTTATCTACAGGTCAGTTTACTCCCGACCAAGCGTTTGTTCATACGGGGGATAAATTCCTTTATTTGCATTTCAATTTTATATATGAATCCTATAGATTCAAAATTCCCTATATCCACTATCACAAACTGAAGGATTTTGACAGTAGCTAGTGAAAAATTGAAGGAATTTTCAACCTGACAGTGACTTTTAACAAACCTTTTGCTTTAAATTTAGTGGCTTTTTAAATTCAAACTGTATAAATCATTAGAATTTATTCTCTGCAAGCAGTATATGGGCATAATTCAATTATGAACAAAATGGTCTTTAGGGGGGTTTTAAATCTAGAGGATTCATATATATTATAATAGTTTCTTAATGTATCTTTTTAATTTTTAGTAGGTTATTTTACGACGCTGTACCAACATCTTAGGTTATTTGGCGTCTGAATGGGATGAAGGTGATAATGCCGGTGAAATGAGTCCGGGGTCGAGCACCAATAGTTACCCAGAATTTGCTCATAATTGGGTTGGAGGAAAATCCCGGAAAAAACCTCAACCAGGTAACTTGCCCCGACCGGGATTCGAACCCGGGCCCCATGGTTTCGCGGCCAGACGCGCTATCCGTTGCTCAACAGATGTGGACATCTTTTTAAAGTAAATAAATATAACAATTAATTTACGTATTGGGGCGCGCGATAGTATCGCAGTTAAAGCGCCGCGGGTTCGGTTCCTGATGAGGTCAAGGATTTTTTTTTTTCCACTGATTTATTCCTTACGGCGGCACTATGACTCTGGGGTTTATTCACAGAAATGAGTACCAGGGACATTTCCTTGTAGGTAAAGACGGCGGGCACGCAGGTCTGACATCTTTATGCCGATTGTCCGTGAAGATGGGAGCCTCACTCTATTACCACAGTCTAGTATATACAGTCACGAAGCTCAATACGTAGTAAATATGCATCCATAGATAGTTGCTAATCACTAGGATCGCTACTATCGCCTCAATGCGAAATAATACCTCCACAGTCTATTGTTCCTAGTACCCTCAAAACTCAAGCTTCGTGACTGTATATACTAGACTGTGACATTACTGCAGTACAATAACATTTTTCCAAAGTTTTAGACACAACAGGCTCACAAAAATACAAACAGTACCGGTACGATAAATTTCAAATTACACAGGCTGCGTTATGGTGTCCAGGTAGTGCCTTGTGCACAGATATGACGTAGCAAGTCAAGTATAGTATACGGAACTGCAACATGTTCCAATATTTTGCCGTCAATTTCTCGTTAACCGTTAAATTTTGGACAGAGATATGTGTGTTAAGTATAGTTTAACCCAAACTACATTATCCTATAATATTTACATTTCTCTTGGGACACTCTATATATGACATTAAGGAGAAGCTGGGTTATTGGGAGAAGAGTCGCCATCTTTCAGAATCATGGATGAAGGCCGTAAAATCATTTAGAAAAGAATAAATAAAAAAGTCTTCGCTGAGAGTAGAGCCGATTTTTTCTCCTAAACATTAGGGCTGCTATTCATAGACATTTCGCTAGCCCGCGCTACGAGCGTGCTAAACAGGATTCTTATCATATCATATCGCTAACATTGGTTTATGAATACGAAAAACGTTAGTTCGCTGATCATCCACCGAAAGCCCGCTCTTAGAATGTCTATGAATAGGGCCCTGGATGTTTTTTCACATATTGCACTACATAAAAACCAACCAATCTCGCACCAAATTAATCAGTATGAAGTCTCAAATGCTGCTGCTGCTGCTAATAATAATAATAATAATAATAATAATAATAATAATAATAATAATAATAATAATACTTACTGGCTTTTAAGGAACCCGGAGGTTCATTGCCGCCCTCACATAAGCCCGCCATCGGTCCCTATCCTGAACAAGATTAATCCAGTCTCTACCATCATATCCCATCTTCCTCAAATCCATTTTAATATTATCTTCCCATCTACGCCTCGGCCTCCCCAAAGGTCTTTTTCCCTCCGGCCTCCCAACTAACACTCTATATGTATTTCTGGATTCGCCCATAGTGCTACATACCCTGTCCATCTCAAACGTCTGGATTTAATGTTCCTTATCATGTCAGGTGAAGAATACAATGCGTGCTGCTCTGCGTTGTGTAACTTTCTCCATTCTCCTGTAACCTCATCCCTCTTAGTCCCAAATATTTCCTAAGAACCTTATTCTCAAACACACTTAATCTCTGTTCCTCTCTCAAAGTGAGAGTCCAAGTTTCACAGCCATACAGAACGAACGGTAATATAACTGTTTTATAAATTCTAACTTTCAGATTTTTTGACAGCAGACTAGATGACAAAAGCTTCTCAACCGAATAATAACAGCCATTTCCCATATTTATTTTGCGTTTAATTTCCTTCCGAGTGTCATTCATATTTGTTATTGTTGCTCCAAGATATATGAATTTTTCCACCTCTTTGAAGGATAAATCTCCAATTTTTATAGTTCCATTTCGTACAATATTCTGATCACGAGACATAATCTTATACTTAGTCTTTTCGGGATTTACTTCCAACCCTATCGCTTTACTTGCTTCAAGTAGAATTTCCGCGTTTTCCCTAATCGTTTGTTGATTTTCTCCTTACATTTTCACGTCATCCGCATAAAAAATGTTATGTTTTATTTAACGACGCTTGCAACTGCTGAGGTTATATCAGCGTCGCCGGATGTGCCGGAATTTTGTCCCACAGGAGTTCTTTTACATGCCAGTAAATCTGCTGACATGAGCCTGTCGCATTTAAGCACACTTAAATGCCATCGACCTGGCCCGAGATCGAACCCGCAACCTTGAGCATAGAAGGCCAGCGCTATACCAACTCGCCAACCAGATCGACATCCGCATAAATAATAATAATAATAATGATAATAATAATAATAATAATAATAATAATAATAATAATAATAATGATAATAATAATAACAACAACAATAATGTTTTCGAAGATTTTGAAAAAAATTGCTCATTGTCTCTGTTAAACAATATTTGTACACTCTATTATCCGTGGTAATGAAGTGGTGAACTGAACGGTTAATCGAAAAAATCGGATAATCCGTACCGTGAATGATTTTCATCAATTTAAGTGTATCATACAGTTTCGTATTTGTTTGATTCTTCCTCATGTCAGTTGTAATTTTCAAAAAACTGTTTTCAAACGGAGATAGGTTCCATTAAATTACATAAATATCGCTGCATTTATTGATACGCCTGCTGATATGATGACCGGGCAGTGCACCCATGCAAGTTACTGTAACATAATACACAGGAGCGAAGCCTCTTGCATACGAAGTTGGGCGGAATCCAGTCGACGTACAGAGCTGCTCTCTGTACCTGGGACGGACCGAATCTTGGCGACTCGCAACAGAAGACCTCTCTCTCTTGAGTGCTCAGGCAACATGTGTCAGGCGAGGATGTGTTCCGTGTCCCAGCGACACGGTGGCCTCTGAAGGTTACGTATCGGAGTGCTGTTGTAAATCTCTCGGAACATCGTCGTATCAACTGTTTCGTCCAGGTACGTAAATTTTTACTTGAGTTATTGCTGTCCTTGGCAGCACTTCGCAACTGTGACTGAATTAGGCACACTCGGATCTAGTATTTATCGTGATTTGCTTGTTTTTCGACTCGTTTTCCCCTATTGCTTACGTAGTGAAAGAACCGGTTAACGAAATTTGATTAAATCCGGTATTTATGTGGCAATAACACGATGTTGACCTCAGTGGAGTCATTTTGTATGTACAGCGAGAAGGAAGCATGTATAGCCTAAGGCAATGTTGATGAAACTTGACGTGGAAGCTTAATTGGTCTGCGAATAGCCTAGTGTTAAATAGCCGTCTCAAACCCGAACACATATCTAACAATAATTATGCTACAAATATATAAAATGAGTGGGTAAAACGATTGATAAGTGGAGACATAGTTGTGAGGTAAAGTTAAGGTTAAGGCAGACCCATAGCTTATAAACTTCAATATCATGACGTAGTATTGACTGTACATGACGTGAGTCCTTGTCTGTATATCGAGGAAGACTTAAATTCTCCCACCCCCAAAATAAAAATAAAATAAAAGAGTTTTCTACAGCACGCGACACTGAGTTTTTTTACGAAAAAAAAGGTGAAAAAATTGTATAATTTTCAGAGGGAAGGTAGTTTTGAATGTGAAGAATTCGTACAGGACGCCAATCGATTTGAAAATATATTAGAATATACCTAGGTAAAAATTTAAAAGAATTGATCGGTGTACATAACCTAAAAGTGATTATTTAATACGTGAAATAAAGAGGTAGAACACTTAAAAATATAACGCGAAACGCATATTTCACTTCACTTAGTGTATGCAAGGCATACAAAAAGCCTAAACTAACATAACCTAACCTGTCACAGATTTGTATATGCAATCATACCAAAAACTTAAAATAACCTAACCTAACATGTCACACATTCGTATATACAAAGGCATACGAAAAACTTAAACTAACCTAACCTATCATAATTTCCCGCACCAAAGAACTTGGAAAAATTCAAGTTGGAAGTTTCAGTGTCGCATGCTGTAGAAAACTCAAATAAATAAATTGGATTTTGACAAAAATAAGTTGCCCAACAAAGAAGAATTTCTACTACACAGAAAAATAAATTATTATTATTATTATTATTATTATTATTATTATTATTATTATTATTATTATTATTATCTCCACCTCTCCATTTGCAGTTCGCGTTGTTTTCTTTTCAGTTATTACAAAAAATGTCATACTTAAGGCTGAAGACTCATTTTGTTATATGTTTTGAAATTTTAACTGTTATGCTTTATATTCCTAAAGACGTAATGAAATCTGGCATTCATTTTGACTTGGAATAAACTCTCCATACAACTTTGCTGAATTAATTTTTCTTCAGACATTTTTAAGTTAACGTTGGTCATACTGTTTAAAAATGTGTCATTAAAATAATGGACAATTTCGAAGATTCGTTACATGGATTTCGGATGTCATAAAGTATCAGTGAGGTTAGGTTTGGTTTATTCAGGTTTTTGGTAAGCCTACCAAAAAACATATATGCAATGCATATCAAAAACCTCAACAAAAAACCTAACCTGTCACTGATCGTCGATCGTTGATGATGTCACTGATGTTATCAGTGTGTAACGAATGTTGGAAATTACCAAATAATGATTTAAGTAATCATGTGACAGAAATTAGTAAATCACGTTGTAGTCAAGTGCCAGTAATTGGAACCTAACCGAACAACAAAAAATGTAGAAAGAAAGAAAAAAAAATCAAATGGGTTGAATTGATTATATTGAAAAATCATTGGCAAAGATTATATAGTCCCGTCGCTCTAATTTCCGATAGCCAATCACGTTAAACATATGCGTCTTATGATTCGCTGATGAAGACGTTATGCATTTCCTAAGGCTCGATAAATACTTAATATAATCGCCCGCCATTTTGGCTCTTTCGTTGGCGTTCGCAGAAAGCACACGAGGACGTTATTTGCCGCTCAATTATTTGCTGAATTACAGTGTGTTTGATTTATTATCATAGGAGCTACGACATGATAATCTTTAACGGTGTGGCAAATAGATTCCTCGTCTGGCAGCTCGGCAACGAAAGAACAAAATTGGCGAACGATACTACCTACTTAGACTTTATAGCACCTTCACTTCCTAAGACGTAAGCAAAGAGGAGGAGTCACGCCGGGAATAACAGCGTCGCGAATATAGCATTATTTTAGAAATTTAAGGAAAATGTTAAGATATCTATTCACGAAGTAAAGCGAAAACAGGAGGATTTTACAATATTTGACAAGTTTCAGTTCTCAACATTCCAAAAACGATGAGACTTCTAGCATACTGCTGCCATTGTATATTTTTTGCTTATGCAATTCGAAGATTTGAATATTTATAATAATATAGATGAACTCGATTTTTAATGGGTTTCGAATTTATAATGTTATGATTTGTCATAGTGAGCCATTATAAATAGGAACATATTACATTCGACATACCGATCGAATAATACTTGACGAAAACCTTATGAAAATTCTTGTGCTTTATTTGATTACTTTTTTACGCAAGCGAGATCATTATAGCGACGACAACTATCACAGAAGAAGAAAGCGTCTGGAAAACAGGTTTTTTTTATCTATTTATGGCAAATATTCCAGCATTTCTAAAGAATATAACAGAAATAGCCATATGTTGACTGTTCCGAAAGTCAAAGACGTCATAATATTATGTTAGAGTAATACATTAATTTTTCTAAAGTTTAATATATCAAGTGTGACAATGACGAAATTTTGTAATAAGTTATGTATAACTTGTTGAGAAATATGAATGCGGAAAACTTGAATTTTTACTTGTCACTACGAAGCATGGACAAGATTACAAGGGCTATTGTCTGTACAAAAACCTGTTTGTAGTTCTGCGTAAATGAGGTGTACTTGTCATTTTGGCTGCAGATCTTACAAATGATAATGATGAGTTCTCGTCCGTTAGGCGCCCTGGAGATTTTATCTACGTCTACCAGCTACTGTACCTCGACTCCTTGATGTATTACAGACAAAAATTTGTGAAAATGTACAATGGTGGACAAAAAGATTTCTTGGTTTATATCATATTTGAAACCACGCATTTTCAGCGTCGATAGTATAATGCATGTTCACAGTATTTGCGCCATAAAACGAGTCTGTTTGTGGGTGCAAGAATTAAAGTGAAGGAGATAAGGTCCAGGATGCAGTAATTATGTGCGAAAAGTTTCTTCATAGTCTACTAATTCATTTTTTTTTTTCGAAAATTGTCCTTGAATCATGAGAAAAGGTTTGATAAGGAACTTCACGTTTTTAGAATAACCAAAACAATAAAAATGTCACAGCATGCGTCAAAGTGGCCGAGTGGTTACGCTAGGAGCCAGCTCATGTAAAGACTCAGGTTAAAGATCTGCCGAAATCCCATTTTATTTAATGTGTTCTTTAACCTAATTCAATATATATTTTCAGTGTTTTGATAAATAAATATGCAAGGAGTCACGCGTTTTACAGCAAACACAGTCCAATAATATGACAAATACGAAAGGAATCACTTGACTTACAGCACACACTGTCCAATATTGCGATAAATAAACACGCAAGGAGTCACGCGATTTACAATACACACAGTCCAATATTACGATAAATAAATAGGCAAGGAGTCACGCGATTTACAATACACACAGTCCAATATTACGATAAATAAATAGGCAAGGAGTCACGCGATTTACAATACACACAGTCCAATATTGCGATAAATAAATAGGCAAGGAGTCACGCGATTTACAATACACACAGTCCAATATTACGATAAATAAATAGGCAAGGAGTCACGCGATTTACAATACACACAGTCCAATATTACGATAAATAAATAGGCAAGGAGTCACGCGATTTACAATACACACAGTCCAATATTACGATAAATAAATACGCAAGGAGTCACGCGATTTACAATACACACAGACCAATATTACGATAAATAAATACGCAAGGAGTCACGCGATTTACAATACACACAGTCCAATATTACGATAAATAAATACGCAAGGAGTCACGCGATTTACAATACACACAGTCCAATATTACGATAAATAAATACGCAAGGAGTCACGCGATTTACAATACACACAGTCCAATATTACGATAAATAAATAGGCAAGGAGTCACGCGATTTACAATACACACAGTCCAATATTGCGATAAATAAATAGGCAAGGAGTCACGCGATTTACAATACACACAGTCCAATATTACGATAAATAAATAGGCAAGGAGTCACGCGATTTACAATACACACAGTCCAATATTACGATAAATAAATACGCAAGGAGTCACGCGATTTACAATACACACAGTCCAATATTACGATAAATAAATACGCAAGGAGTCACGCGATTTACAATACACACAGACCAATATTACGATAAATAAATACGCAAGGAGTCACGCGATTTACAATACACACAGTCCAATATTACGATAAATAAATACGCAAGGAGTCACGCGATTTACAATACACACAGTCCAATATTACGATAAATAAATACGCAAGGAGTCACGCGATTTACAATACACACAGACCAATATTACGATAAATAAACACGCAAGGAGTCACGCGATTTACAATACACACAGTCCAATATTACGATAAATAAATAGGCAAGGAGTCACGCGATTTACAATACACACAGTCCAATATTGCGATAAATAAATAGGCAAGGAGTCACGCGATTTACAATACACACAGTCCAATATTACGATAAATAAATAGGCAAGGAGTCACGCGATTTACAATACACACAGTCCAATATTACGATAAATAAATACGCAAGGAGTCACGCGATTTACAATACACACAGTCCAATATTACGATAAATAAATACGCAAGGAGTCACGCGATTTACAATACACACAGACCAATATTACGATAAATAAATACGCAAGGAGTCACGCGATTTACAATACACACAGTCCAATATTACGATAAATAAATACGCAAGGAGTCACGCGATTTACAATACACACAGTCCAATATTACGATAAATAAATACGCAAGGAGTCACGCGATTTACAATACACACAGTCCAATATTACGATAAATAAATAGGCAAGGAGTCACGCGATTTACAATACACACAGTCCAATATTACGATAAATAAATAGGCAAGGAGCCACGCGATTTACAACACACACAGTCCAATATTACGATAAATAGGAGGCAAGGAGTCACGCGATTTACCATACACACAGTCCAATATTACGATAAATAAATAGGCAAGGAGTCACGCGATTTACAATACACACAGTCCAATATTACGATAAATAAATAGGCAAGGAGTCACGCGATTTACAATACACACAGTCCAATATTGCGATAAATAAATAGGCAAGGAGTCACGCGATTTACAATACACACAGTCCAATATTACGATAAATAAATAGGCAAGGAGTCACGCGATTTACAACACACACAGTCCAATATTACGATAAATAGGAGGCAAGGAGTCACGCGATTTACAATACACACAGTCCAATATTACGATAAATAGGAGGCAAGGAGTCACGCGATTTACAATACACACAGTCCAATATTACGATAAATAAATAGGCAAGGAGTCACGCGATTTACAATACACACAGTCCAATATTACGATAAATAAATACGCAAGGAGTCACGCGATTTACAATACACACAGTCCAATATTGCGATAAATAAATAGGCAAGGAGTCACGCGATTTACAATACACACAGTCCAATATTACGATAAATAAATACGCAAGGAGTCACGCGATTTACTATACACACAGTCCAATATTACGATAAATAAATAGGCAAGGAGTCACGCGATTTACAACACACACAGTCCAATATTACGATAATTCAAAAAGCAAGGAGTCACGCGATTTACAGCTAAGGTGCACTTATTTTGTTTTCGATTCTTGAATTAATTCACAATATGTAGAAATCTTGGTTCAGTAGTAGTTAGAGAAATATTACCGGAAGGCAAAATATGAAAAAAAGTATTAAGGTTGTTTTATTAAATATTTTACCAAAACATTATGAAATATTAAACTCTCCTCGGCTTTGAATACATTTTATACAGTGTGAATTGTGAAAATTCTCTTTCACAAACCGCTAACAAGACTGGTTTAGAATATGAAAGTTCATGCTTTGCCTGTCACTACTACCAACATCCAGAACTCTCCCAAAAGCCATTTCTGAAGTATGGAGGTAGAGCTTGGAAACACTATGTATACATATTAAATGTTGTGCCACGTTTATTTAAAAATTCAAGCAAACGATTTGCCTTGAAAAAGAAAATGTTTTGGCGCTAGCCAGTATTCAAATACTCCCGCTAGAATAATTTCAAGGGAAAAATTGTTCCGGGGGTCGGGTATCGATCCCGGGAGCTCTGGTTGAACATACCAGCGCTCTACCAACTGAGCTACCCAGGAACTCCACCCGGCACCGTCTCAATTTTTCCACTTATATCAACACAACTCGAGTGGACTGACAAGACGCCAGACACCCACATCGAGTGCACACAAGCTCCGTGTGACTTGGAATTTTTCCGTTGAAATTATTCAAGTCTGCTTCACAGGGAGCTTTACCTGAAAAAGTAGACTCCCGCTTGGTTTTGCTTACACCACGAGAAAAACGTGAACGCGTATATTATGTTGCTGCCATGTTTCAGATATAATTGAGGTGATATGCAAATAAACTACCGGATTTCCACCTCTTAGCTGCAAGGTCGTGTAATCTTGAGAAGATGTAAGCCTAACCAAATAATCCAGTGTAGACTGCTTCAAAAGATTTTTTTTTAATCGTGTTGTTCTTAAATTCAATATTATTTTTAAGCGTTTTTTGTTTCGCAAAGACATTAAGGGCCATATTCATAGACATTCTTAGCGCGGGCTTCCGGTGGATGATCAGCGAACTAACGTTTTTCGTATTCATAAACCAGTGTTAGCGATATGATATGAATCCTGTACAAGTAATCAGTCGATAGCCGGGGTTAGTTTAGCACGCTCGTAGTGCGGGCTAGCGAAATGTCTATGCATAGCGCCCAATATGACTAAATTGACGTTCAGATTTTAATACTGATGTTAACTAAATTACGAGTAAACGTCGAATATTTACAGTCTATATGGAGGAAAATTGAAATACATCTACATTAAGTTCCGAATGAGGAGGTAACTGAGAAAACCAAAGCAAGTTTTTTGATATGTATAAGGGACGTTGCAATATGAAAGTGAAATATAACATTTTTTATTTGTTATACAATAATGAAATTTATTAAAATGTGTTCGATGAAGGATGGATAGAGCAGGGAAAAAATTCTCTCAAGGCACCGGGACTCGAACCCAGATTTTTAGCTTTACGTGCTGACGCTTTATCCACTAAGCCACATCGGATTCCAGTTCCGATGCCGGATTGAATCTTCTCAATTTAAATTCTACCACTTAGTTTCCCTTTAGTGGCCAATCCTCATGCACTGTGTCACAGATGTGTGACAGTGGCACAATGTCCAAAACACTATGTACAGAGGTGCACTCATTACGAGAGACTAAGTGGCCGGGATCCGATGGAATGAGAGCCGTCTTAAATCACTAAGTGATTATTTACGCTTATCATATTATTTTGATGTATCGAAGTACTATGATATTTCCGTGCAGGAATTCTGCATTATCATATGATGAAGGATGGTCCTCCAGCTTGGGGGTTGGCGAAGGGCTAACAACCCATCACCGTAAAAAACAGCTTGTTACGAAACCTAACAATAAGCCTCGGAACGTTTGAGATTGGCATGCCATGTAGAACGTATGGGCGAATCCAGAAATGCATATAGAGTGTTAGTTGGGAGTCCAGAGGGGAAAAGACCTTTGGGGAGGCCGAGACGTAGATGGGAAGATAATATTAAAATGGATTTGAGGGAAGTGGGATATGATGGTAGGGACTGGATTAATCTTGCTCAGGATAGGGACCAATGGCGGGCTTATGTGAGGGCGGCAATGAACCTCCGGGTTCCTTAAAAGTAAGTAAGTAAGAAGGATGGGTGGAGTGGAGAAAAATTCTCTCCGGCACCGGGACTCGAACCTTGCGCTTAGGCTTGCTTTGTAGATGATAGATTAAATAAGGGGAAGATGTAAAGACTTGACAGAATGATGGCGAGAAACGGGAGAATCCAGAGAAAAAAAACAGTCTGTAAAATTTTTGTTCATCAGAATTTCCATCATAACCTGACCTGCAATAAATTGAAGTCTTTGAGGGTAGTACGGGTTGCCGATGCTGATGTGGGAAGATCTTAGGACTTCGAGCTCTGGGACTTACGAGCCTTTTCGTCCTAGAATGGTATCCGACTATCAAGACTGATGTAGGACGGCCCACCTGTCAGCATCAGATTCACGAATGTCACTCAGGCCATGTGTCGGACGTGTATAGGCCTAACCATCTTAAGGCTGAAAGATGTTGCTCAATTTTTAACGTTGTAGCACAGTCTAGTATACAGTCACGAAGCTCAATACGTAGTAAATATGCATCCATAGATAGTTGCTAACCACTAGAATCGTTACTATCGTCTCATTACAGACAATGCGAAATAGTACCGGCACAGTCTATTGTTCCTAGCCCCTCACAACTCAAGCTTCGTGACTGCGGTTGTAGTGTCAATGAACGGGCTCTTAACGTCCATGTGTATAAAATACACTTAAAATGTGCAGACAACGAGCACTACGGTATTACCACTCGATGTGGAAGAACCCAGAGCGGAACCTTGAGTTGAGGGCGAACTCGTGTTCGATGCCACACTTCAAATATGATATCATATGTACACAAACGTTTTTCTAAGAACTATCCCAATGAATTTTTGGTACAGTCTAAGAAGAAAGCATTTAGAAGAATTTAATGTGAGCCTACAAAACAATATAATCAAAATCATTTGCTAACAATAGACCTACAGTATTTTAGACTACCTTCAGTTGCACGCAACTGAAATTTACGCATTATCAGACGTCTATGTCTTCTCTCACAAAATTAATTTTTAATTTAACAAGAGGATTTTCTTCACTAATTTCAGCACCGCAGCCTGAGACTTAAGGCTAGTTCACAATAAACCGGTAACAAAAACGACAACGAGACCGAGAACGGAAATATTGTTAAAATAAATGTATTTAAATGTGAGCATTCACAATTAACTGTTGTGAATGCTGACATTTAAATGTATTTATTTTAACAATATTTCCGCTCTCGTTCTCGTTGTCGTTTCCGTTCCCGTTTATTGTGAACCAGCCTTTATTGTGCCTATACCCACAACTCTACCGAACATACACACACATTGCAGGACTCCCCCGTATACTGGCTCAGGGTACCCAGGGGCCACATTTTTTTTATTTTATTTTATTGAGAACATCAACTGCATGCCCCATTACATAGTAATATTACATGCATTATACTGAACAATTTACACGTGGTATTACAATAAGATGCTACAATTTCCTTTTTTCATAATATGAGAGTTGAATTTGCCCATCACCTTAACTAATTTTAATCCTCTACTTATAAGCTTGAAATTTATATATATATATATATATATATATATATATATATATATATATGCCTTGGGTTATTTACATTTAAAATTCCAATATTCCTGATGATTATCTTACATGTTTCCATAATATGAAAATGAGTACATCTTATCTTTGCCAATTTTTATCATTTATAGTCTACCTAAAAAAAACTTGAAATATCTACATTATATCTAAGTGAGCCATAGGTACAATTTTATTATTCTTTTACCCTTAGATTATATTTGTTTGTAAGACCGACTACCTGAATTTTATATCTGCTTAACCATCTGTTTTCTTATAGTCTATCAGTCTTACTAATAAACCGTGTATAGTTTTTATACGAGACTTATGCAGAGTTGAGACAGAAAACGTTACTAATAAACCGTGAATAAGCTATTGACGTATAAACAGGCTGTAACTATACAATGGGAATTGCTTTGCAGTGTTATATACACGAAACCCCTTGTTTAAGCGTTGTATATAGAGAAAAAATGGCCGCCCCTCTAACAGCTGTTCGTATCGACTGTCATTTTATGATGATGGATGCCTTGTAACCAAAGAAGAACAAACCAGAGATCATAGAATTATTAGAATAATATTGCTGTAGCTTGTATTCTCTGACCAAAATGTAGTGTGGTAATCGATTAGAGCCAGTTGTACTATCGATACTTAATATGCAACACTAGAGCGCTCTACCGGATGCAATAGAGAACCTCAGATATTCTATTACCTTTCGTAACGAAGTAATGACGAAACTACTGTTGTCACGCCAGGAGAAGGCGGCTGAAGTACTTAAACGGGGCGGAGGGGAAACAGTCGCGCATGCGCACCGCGCTGTTCACTGCAATATTCCTGTTTCACAAACATCTACTGCACGTGTCTATGAATCTTTGCGACTTTGTGAAAATAATAGTGGGGTTTTTACTGTAGTGTTTTATTAGTTTCAACAAGACAATTATTTTCAGTATACCACAAATCTTGTATTGCTTTAATTATCCTTTGCTTTTCGTGTTAATAGTGTTGATAATAATATAGTTAATAGAATTTATGTTATTGTATACTGTTATTTAGGTTTATAGCAGTTTTTTGTTTATTGTAAATACGTCGACAAAGAGGAAACAAGGATTGACAATCTATAGCGAAGAAAGGAATATTATTAGAAGTGCAAAATAATTCTGTGATGAAGAAAAAGAACAACAGTGCCTTTGCATTCCTCTTACGAAACCTACAGCAAAGGTAGAAAAGTACTCTAATCTATCCACAAGAACAATACAGCGTATAAGGAATGAAATGAAAGACTGCACAGAAGAAAGTGCGTTGTCGACATCTGAGGGAGAAAAAAAATGTAAACGTCCAGACTACCGAAACGTAAATGTAGATGACTTCGACGGGAGATTGACAAAAAAGATATAATTGAGAATTTTTATTTGAAAAAGAAAGAGGGCCACCGGCGTAGCTCAGGAGGTAGCGCATTTGCCTGCTGATCTGCAGTTGTGCTCGGGAGTGAGTTCGATTCCCATTTGCGCTGACTACCTGGTTGGGTTTTTTCCGAGGTTTTCCCAAGCGGAAGGCGAATGTCAGGTAATCTATGGCGAATCCTTGGTTTCATTTCGCCAAATACCATCTTGCCATCACCAATTCAATCGACACTGAAGAAGCTAGTAGTTATTACAGTGTCGTTAAATAACAAGTAAAAAAATAGTACCAAGCTGCAACAAACGTCCACCCTTTTACAAGAGAAAAATTGATTTGAAATGAAAGACAACATTAAGACGAATACTGAAGAAAAACGATTTTAGGTGGAAGAAGTGTGCAGCAAAAAAAAAAAAAAAAAATGAGGAAAACACTGTAAATTAGAATACGTGAAGATATCTACAGCAAATAAGAAAGCTTAGGAAAGTGGAAAAACCGATTTTGTATCTGGACGAAATGCGGATAGATAGGCCTACCAATTTAACGTTTCCCAAGTTCTGGCACGATAAAAATGTTACGGGAGTTTTGACTACCGTAAATGTGTCCAGAACACTCATTGTTGTTCATCAGGATGGGGGCGGTGGGGCTAATGGCTTTGTTGAGAGATTCGAATTAATATACACAGCTGGAACATAAACAGACGATTATCATGGACAGATCATACTCCAGAAATTTTGAAAAATGTGATAATGATAGTCATAGCGACAGCACGGAAGATGCGGAATCTTTTATGTCTGACTCCGTTCCCTTGTAGCCAAGTAAGTGGACGAAGTTTTCAGGTCAGAGTGTAGCGTGAAGTTCCCCCGTACCGCCTATCTACTCCCCGAGCCAACTCGTAGCGCGAAGACAGTATGACGTAGCTGTGTAATAGTTGTACTGTTATACACGACATATGTAGTGATTATTAGTAAGGAATTTACACACGACGTATAAACGAGCTACTCATTGTATAAGTATAAGACAGTTAAACGTGTGTATATAGAGTTTTTATTAGTAAGACCGTATATTTACAGTTTGTTTATCTTATTGTTATTTTATAATTGATTCCATTATTGTGTATCTATAAGTTAATTGAGTATATATATATTTACAAAATGATCTCAAATGAAGTGTTATGACAAAATGTACAATTTGATATTTACAATAGGGATCATATAATAAATACATACGTTTGTGACGCTATTTATAGAATACAATTGTTTTTGGAATACTTATTATTTTATTGTTCTGTTTTTTGGAGAGTTATTATGTGCTGTGTTATTTAGTGATGGTGTGATGGTTTGTTCTAGATGTTCATGGATTGAATATATTTCCGAAATGCTCGTAGATGCCTGGATGTTAATTGCTGATTAGTGACTGGCCAAGTTCCTTCATTTTGTGATATCTCTTTTATGAGGAAGGTTCTTTGATTTGTCATATTGGGACATTCGTAGATTAGGTGGTTCACCGTTTGTTGTCCTCTGTGGCATATGCAGGCTGGATCATCTTTGAGATGGAAGCGGTGTAAATATGAATTGGTTTTCCAGTGACCTGCCACCATGGCAGTGAATTCCGGCGTTACCGGGAGTTTTGTTTTCAATCTGTCCATGACGGAAGGGAAAAATGCTTTGCTCAGCGCTCCTTTTGTGGTATTATTCCAACATTCTTGCCATTTCTGAAGTCCTAATCGTGATATTTATGATTTGATTGTCGATTTTGGGATTTTCTTGTATATTACTTCACCTCCCGTGGATGCTGCTTTTGCCAGTCTGTCAGCGAGTTCGTTTCCATACAAGCCAGCATGGGCCTTGACCCAGCCAAAATGGATTGTCCAGTTTCTCTGTTGTAGTGCAGAAAGAGTTTGCGAGACACCACACACACTGGGGCAATGGACAGACAACCAGTCCCCGTGAAGTGGTCAGAATTAAATCCCCCTGACTTCACGACCTGAATAGAACCCGAGCCACCTTGACTAGGAGTCCATCACGCTACCTCGAGGCCAAGGAGGCGGACAACAAGAGGCTTAAATAAATTAAATGTTTATTTGTAATTTTAAAGAAAATGATTTAAAATTTCTTAAATTCTTATAAGAGTAGGAATAGAGGTCAAAATCTTGTAAAAATATAGGTCTGTGAAATTTCACAGTTCATATTTTTCCCTGCTATTAAAGGATTTAGACACACTGCTTGTCGCTAGTATTTAGAAGATCATTAATTGATGTTTCAATGACTTTTATACCTAGAGTAGTCCTCGGTGAATTGGTGGTTACTATGCCATGCAATTGGATATGAAGTCCGCGTGTTCATACTAGACAAAGCGTGATAAATGTTAAAAGACGAAAAAATCTTATTGCGTAGAGTAGGTCTAATTTTTACTTAAGTAAAAAAAAAAAAAATCTTTCTTTGTTCTTAACTTCTACAATAAATTGTCTAGCCTTTATTAATCAGTTAATATTTTAGTACTTTGATTTTTATTGTATTTGTAAATTTAATATTAATTGTAGTTATAATTGAAGAATCCACTGCAAGAATGATGGATGTCACTTTCTTGTCGAAAATGAACAGAGATTGTCAATGCATAGCTTAAGACATATAGAATGTACATAGAGAGTTATGTGGCACTAACACTGATAGTCATTGTCCAGTAATGATCGGAAAATCACAGTTAAGCTTTGAGCGCTAAGCATTTCAAACTTTCAATTGCTTCTCCTGCAAAATGCATTCCAAATGACATCAATCATTCTTGCAGTGGACTCTTCAATTGTAATCTTAATATTGTAGTTGTTTTTTCCATTTCATTTAATTTATTATATTCCATAGATCTTACATGAGCAATGAAGCTTTAAGATGTGGAACAAGTCACAATTTTACAATATTACAATTACAATTTTTACAAAGTTTACAATTTTATTTTTATTTATTGATTTATTTATTTATTTAATGATTTATTGACTTATTTATTTATTTATTGACTTATTTATTGACTTATTGATTTATTGACTTATTTATTTATTTATTGACTAGCCGTACCCGTGCTCTCCGCTGCACCCGTTAGAAGTAAATATAAAGTAATTACATAATTAAAATAGGACATTTGATCCAGGGAATATTCGTATTTGATATAAGAATAAATCGTTTATTATGTTACTTAATTTAAATTATATTTGCATAATTAAAATGCGATCATTTTGATCCAGAGAACACTCATTTGGTCATAAAAATTATTTTAGGAAATACAGGAAACGAATGTACAGAATAGCCTATCAAGTTTTCTGTGCACAAGAAGCTATTTTTAATCTTACCTGTCCTCGATTCACTCAGAAGTTACTGTAATAACATTATAGCATTATGTCCATCTAGAGAAACTACACTTTCCAATGGTGATTTAATAATAATTATACAAATCGGTTAATTTAGCTTCTGATATTACTTCATACAAACACAGAAACATTATCTGTAGGCTATCTTTCATAGCTTTCGATTGTTGCTGTCCAAGGCCCCTTATAGACGAAGTCATTTGTTTTTTTAATTCATTATCATTATACGGCCTTAGATGGCAGTTATTTTAATATTAAAACTCATTTATCTCATTAAATATAAGTCCTATCAAAATTTTTCAAGAAATAAAACTTATCGGAAATTAGTTTTAAAGAAACCTTTGTTATGTAATAGTTTTCATGAAAATCGATAATAAGCGAGATATTTCGATTTATTTAATTCAGGCCCCCTTATAACCCCCCTTTTAAATAATGTATTTTGAATGCCATATATCCTAAAATCTAAGTTACAACGAACTTAATTTATATTCCAATTTTCATCGAAATCCGTTCAGCCATTATCGCGTGAAAAGGTAACAAACATACAGACAGACAGATATACAAACAAAAATTTCAAAAAAGCGATTTTCGGTTTCAGGGTGATTAATTATATATGTTAGGACCAATTATTTTTGGAAAATCGAAAATTACCAGAAAAATTTCGGCTACAGATTTATTATTAGTATAGATTTATTGACATTTATTTATTGACTTATTTATTTATTGATTTATTGACTTATTTATTTATTTATTTATGTATTTATTTATGTATGTATGTATTTATTTATTGCTTTATTGACTTATTTATTATTGACTTATCTATTTATTTATTGACTTATTTATTTATTTATTATTTATTTATTCATTTATTGACATATATTTATTTATGTATTTATTTATTTATTTAACCTGGTAGAGATAAGGCCATCAGACCTTCTCTTTCCCTCCACCAGAGGATTACAATTACAATATTAAGAATATAATTACAATTATAATTACAATTAATATTAAATTTACAAATACAATAAAAATCAAAGTATTAAATGATTAACTGATTTGTAATTTTCTACAATTTTCTACAATTGTTTACAATATTTTGGCGAGATGTAGTGAGATGAGGTGAGGTGAGTTGAGGCCCGAGGATTCGCCAAAAGATTACCCAGCATTTGCCTTATGGTTGGGGAAAACCTCGGAAATAAACCCAAGCAGGTAATCAGACCAAAGGGGGTGAAATGAAGTGAGGCCGAGGACTCGCCATAGACCATCCGGCTTCAGTACCACGGCTGGAGAGGAAGAGGGGAAGAGAAGGCCTGATGGCCTTATCTCTTCCAGGTTAAATAAATATATACTATACATATAAAAAATAACTACATCTGAATGTTTCTTTTGACTGTACATAAGCTTAGTGTTTGCATAAATTCTTACTAGAAAGGATAGGCTATACTTATTCAAACACAGAATTGACAATTAGTTGATGGAGATACAATGTGCTGACTCATACTCATCAATGTCTTCACAGAACAACGGACACTTGTTCAGCACGCGAAACTCTGATGTCAGAATCTCGTTGTTTTCTTAGGACAGGCCTGGAGACGATAGTGCCCATGTGACCTCCAGCGTGTGCCATGATCGATGGGCAAATATTGGGGTTCCTACTCGTGGTGGGATTGCAGATCCTGGGCTGTACTTGGGCTCAATCAGTCCCCACAAGTCCGTGCCCCGATGTGTTCCAATACAATGTGGATTCTGCTGGGATGTGGTACGCCCTCATTACTGTGCCTAATCCTCAACCGAACCTCGACATCAAACTCACTGTTGAAATGTCTATTGATGCAATTCTACCATCGGTAAGTAATTTTAATATCAATTCAGTTATTTACACATTTTACACATTTATCATTATACAGAGTGGTTTATGGGCTAAAGCAAGGAGATGCACTATCACCTTTACTTTTTAACTTTGCTCTAGAGTATGCCATTAGGAAAGTCCAGGATAACAGAGAGGGTTTGGAATTGAACGGGTTACATCAGCTGCTTGTCTATGCGGATGACGTGAATATGTTAGGAGAAAATCCACAAACGATTAGGGAAAACACGGGAATTTTACTGGAAGCAAGTAAAGAAACAGGTTTGGAAGTAAATTCCGAAAAGACAAAGTATATGATTATGTCTTGTGACGGGAATATGGTGCGAAATGGCAATATAAAATTGGAAATTTATCTTTCGAAGAGGTGGAGAAGTTCAAATATCTTGGAGCAACAGTAACAAATATAAATGATACTTGGGAGGAAATTAAACACAGAATAAATATGGGAAATACCTGTTATTATTCGGTTGAGAAGCTTTTATCATCCAGTCTGCTGTCTAAAAATCTGAAAGTTAGAATTTATAAAACAATTATATTACCGGTTGTTCTTTATGGTTGTGAAACTTGGACTCTCACGTTGAGAGAAGAACATAGGTTAAGGGTGTTTGAGAATAAGGTTCTCGGGAAAATATTTGGGGCTAAGAGGGATGAAGTTACTGGAGAATGGAGAAAGTTACACAACACAGAACTGCACGCATTGTATTCTTCACCTGACATAATTAGGAATATTAAATCCAGACGTTTGAGATGAGCAGGGCATGTAGCACGTATGGGCGAATCCAGAAATGCATATAGAATGTTAGTTGGGAGGCCGGAGGGAAAAAGACCTCTAGGGAGGCTGAGACGTAGATGGGAAGATAATATAAAATGGATTTAAGGGAGGTGGGATATGATGATAGAGAATGGATTAATCTTGCTTAGGATAGGGACCGATGGCGGGCTTATGTGAGGGCGGCAATGAACCTCCGGGTTCCTTAAAAGCCAGTAAGTCAGTAACAGAGTGGTTTACGAAAAAATGCCGTAACTTCACGATATGAATTTTGAATCCATTTTAAGTAAAGCGTTAATTAGAGGTAGTGTGTGATAGCATTTTGAAGTATTTAACCCTTTAGACATGGCTAATCTTATGTGTGTGTGTGTGTGTGTGTGCGCGTGTGCGTGTGCGTGCGTGTGTGCGCGTGGGTGTGTGCGCGTGCGTGTGTGCGCGCGCGTGCGTACAAATTTATTCACTACAGCCTTTCTGCAATATTAATTTTGTAGCATTTTGTGCTTAATGAATACGTTACTATCACAGAACGACGTTTAATGGTGAAAATAAAATTGAAGTTCCATGTATCTTATTTTTATTTGTATTTTATCGTAAGATGTGAACATAACAGACCAACCAATTATAATGTTCACTTATAACTACAATATTAATTATTAAATTAAAAAATTAATGTATATATATATATATATATATATATTTTACAAAGTTAAGGTGACAAAGACATACAGTACCTATATCAGTAGTACAAGAAACATAAAAAATATAAAGATATAACATAGGCACAGAGGTTGACACAACAAAATCAAAATAAAGTATATATAAATCTTTAAAAAAAGGTTAATATGAATAAAATAATAATCTTAATACAATAATAATCGTAATACAAAGCAACAGAATGTGTAATATAAGCTATATCATTTTCAGAAATTTATTACAAGTGTATTTGAATTGTTTAAGACTCACATAAAATATATCTATTTCTCCTAAGCTATGCAATCTATTATAAGTGTGAAGAACTGTATAAGTAGGATAATAATAATATGAATTTATATTTACTTTTGGGATAAAAAAGTACCCCTATTGTATTTGTAAGAAGCATTGTAAGGGACATAATAAGAAATATTATCACGTATACTAATATAATCTACTTTATTATTTTTAATTTATATAAAAAACAATCTCTTCTATATGATAAGGTTGAAACGTTAAAAAACTGAACCATACAATTATATGTTTCATATTTTGGATAATAATTAAAACTTTAAAATACAGGTATTTTAGAAATTTATTTTGAACTTGTTATTGGTATTTTATGTGAGAGATGAATAATGTTAGTTATCAAATGAAAACCCACCAATTTAAAATGTTTTTGGATGTCTAATACATTCATTGCCTTTACATTAATCATTTAACCTAAAAAATGAAGATGAATTATTTTAATTCTGCCTAGTTTAATAAACTTGCTTTCTTTGGAGTAAGAATGAAAGATAACCACTTCATTTTAGATCTAACGAAAGACGGAACAGTACAAGATTAAAAAAGATGAAGATATTTCATCAGATACGACTAAACAAGCCTGAATCATCCTTTTTTTAAATTGGTTATTTAACGACGCTGTATCAAGTACTAGGTTATTTAGAGTCGATGGGATTGGTGATGGCAAAATGGTATTTGGCGAGATGAGGCCGAGGATTCGCTACAGATTACCTGACGGTTGGGAAAACCTCCCCCCCCCCAAAAAAAAACTAAGCAGGTAATTAGTCCAAGTGGGATTCGAACCGGAGCCCGAGCGCAACTCCGGGTATGCAGACAAACGCCTTAGCCGACTAAGCTACACCGACGGCCAGTTTCCTCTTCTGTTAATAATAATTATGATAAAACATTTGCTTCAAAATTCGATAACTTTCTGAAACTGCCTACCTCTTATGATTTATGATAATACTGCGGACATTTAGAAACATAAAATGTTAAATGTTATGTTTTATTTAACGACGCTCGCAATTGCAGAGGTTATATCAGCGTCGCCGGATGTGCCGGAATTTTGTCCCGCAGGAATTCTTTTACATGCCAGTAAATCTACTGACATGAGCCTGTCGCATTTAAGCACACTTAAATGCCATCGACCTGACCCGGGATCGAACCCGCAACCTTGGGCGTAGAAGGCCAGCGCTATACCAACTTGCCAACTAGGTCGACTTAGAAAGATAAAGGCAGAGGAATTGTTATATCAAGGTAATCCTGACATCGCAAACTTCCACTGTGAGTTTCATTTAGAATAATTAAAGAATTGGAAAGTTGTTGAATGGAATACAGCATTAGTAACAACCGATTTGAAATCTTTTGATACAATAATAATAGTAATAGGCAATGAATGACATAATTTTACGAAGTTTCTACAATATAAAACAAATGCTTAACCGTGAAGCATAATTTTCAATGGTCTCCATTGTTCAGAATTCTCGGGAGAAATATTTATAAGCAACAGTGTTTATCAAATAAATCATGAATACATTTAAATAGGAAATGCCCACTAAGTTACTACACCGTTCAGAATAACCTTCAAACACTTAACTATATGTGCACACATTATATAATGTAGTAGCTTTCTCCCATTTACAACTTTTGATGACATGCATAGTTTTAAATACCACATTAAAGCAGATAGGCCTATCTTCCTTTTCTAACTTTTGGATTGCAGGGAAATGTATCATTGGAAATTTGTGCCTCTAAACATACAGTATACTCCTGGTTGAGTGTTAGAGAAGGCCGTATGGCCTTAACTCTGCCAGGTTAAATAAATCATTATTATTATTATTATTATTATTATTATTATTATTATTATTATTATTATTATTATTATTATTATACTGTACTAGACTTTATAATAAATATGGTCGTTATATGAATCCTATAGATTCAAAATCCCCTATATCCACTTTCACAAATTGAAGGATTTTGACAGTAACTGGTGGAAAATAGAGGGAATTTTCAACCTTAGAGTGAATTTTAACAAACGTTTTGCTTCGCATTTGGTGTTTTTTAATTCAAACCACAAAAATCATTAGAATTCATTCTTAGCAAGCAATATGTGGGCATAACTCTATTCTGAACAAAATGGTCTTTAGGGGGTTTTGAATCTAGAGGATTCATATCGTTTTGGGATTAGTCTGAAGTTAATATTATGTTTAACTGAAACGACATATTTAGATACTTTTTCCTTTGTTGCGTCTTCAAAATTGCAAATTTTCATTAACCTATGTCTCAGGAAAATTTTCAAAAATTGCTGGCCATTAGTACTCGTAGGCAAGGAACCAATAGAATTACAGATAAGAAAGAGGATGGATAGGTCATCCATTAAGAAAAACTGATTCTGGATTGGAGCCCTCAGGGATCCCGTAGAAAAGGAAGACCTAAATCTTCATGGAGGAGAACTATTTATGACGAAATCGGGACAGCAGGGCAAGACCTGGAAGGAAGTGATAGCGAACATTCACAGCGGCCCTATGTTCTCACGTGGAGTGGCTGGATATAGAAATGAATTGTTGAGTCTTCGTTTTAGTAATTGTCACATGCAGGCTAATGACATCTAGTGGTGTAAAAGAAAAAATTGAACACTTTTAGTGGCATTTGGAAACCATGAGTTTGGACAGCTATCAGTAGGTGAGAAATCCAATTACAAATTACAAATAACCTGTTTAATACATTAATTTAATAATAATAATAATAATAATAATAATAATAATAATAATAATAATAATAATAATAATAATGACCAAAGCTCGGAACTTGGGGACTTGTGTCTTTGCACATGGCTAAGCGACCGGACTTCAATGTCAACAAACTCCCGCTTCCAGCACGGCGGTACTGCCAGGTCTGCTAGAAAAGTGTTTTCTGGCTGAACAACATATTGATAGCATTATGGTAGGTTGAAACACCTAATTTTATAGCAGATATTATATATAATAAAAATAAACATGAGCAATATGTCAAATTTACTGTTCTGCTCTGTACATTTTCATTGGAGTGTATGACTACTTACATTCGAAGATTTTCAAGCTCATAACTTCTTCGCCTGTTAGTTAAACGTGATTTGAAAAGAAAAAAAAAAACTTACTTATTTCCGCGTCACATGAAGTGACGAGAACAAATTTAAAATGCTGAATGTTTTCACTGGTACTATTTTCTGTTAGATTTTCAGCAGTTGCTAGCTGATCTCGTATCTGAGACAAGTAGCTAAGTATATCCAATTTCTTTTCTAGAAAATAGTTTTCAATTTGTGTGTCACTACTAAACCAGGCCCTCTATGACTTGATCCATGACTAAGGACAAATCTTCCACCAATTTAAGGTACTGCTATGTCTTTCAATGAATGCCAGTTTCCAGCCTCTAGTTTGTGTGTGGCACAACTTACAAAATATAAATTCTCCATTCGAAGAAAGTAATGTATCTCCTTCGATTTCTCCACGAAATTCTGTACCTAAAATTTAAGAAATATATTTTCAAACTTATAGCCTGTAATACTCATTTGAATAACACGTATTTTCTAATTTCTCAAACAGACCGTTTACCTGTAATTCTCTGAATGTCACTGGCTTCGACATGACACAGTTTCGTCATCCGTCTTGTCGTTCGATGTGACCACTTTCTTCGTACATACGACTGTCCCTGAGCACTTGCAGTGCGAGCTTTGTGTACGTTATACCTGTAGCTTAAGCCTACCCATGCGCACGATACACAAGTCCCCAAGTTCCGAGCTTTGATAATGACACTTTTTTGCCAGAACAAAGATAGATATTGTTTTTTTATATAAAACACTCTAGAACCTCCAGAAAGAGTAAGTTACATACTCGTGCTCAGGGGGCATTTCAGATAATGATAAGACATTTTATTAAATAACAGAGTAAAAAGTAAAAAAATAAATAAAATAAAGTAAAATAGAAATAAAAATAAAAGAAGAAGAAAAAACACAGATATCATAATAATTAAACTTTAAATTTTCTCTCTAAACAGAAAATTTTTAATTGATTTTTTTTTAAATAAGGAGCATTAGCAAATTGTATGTTTGGGAATTTAGCTATTATCATGTTATAAAGCCTTGGACTGAAGTTGCTACTGTGATTATATGCTACAGTTGTAGTACATTTAGGTTCTGTCAAGCATATTTTGTCTGATCTTTTGGTTTTATATTTATGAGAGAATAAATTAAATATATTTCGGCTTAAAGCACTATTTCAACCTCACTTCATATGAAATTTTCTCAAATTCTGTAGAATCGATTAAAGTTTCGGAAATGATGTACAGTAAAACCTGCCTTTGCGGTCACTTCATTTAAACGGCCACCTGGCCAAAAGGCCAATTTTCTCTGGAACCAATTGGATTTGCCATAAGATCAATATAAATTCTCTCTTTATTTAGCGGCCACCTCATGCTTCGACCAGCGGCCGGGGTCTGTTTGGATTGGAACCTGACTATAACAGTCACTGTCCAACATAAATTTTTTTCACGAATACTGTCTGACCTATTTTTTTCGATGGTTATAGGACAGAGAGCAATATCACGTAGACAATAGCTAAGTGTACAACAGTACACCCTCCATATCTTGGGGTTAGTTGGTTACTGTTTTATGACTCTTTTGTCACTTTCCACTCCAACTCTGCACAGCTATAAATTCTTACTCGTTTTTAAAGGTTATGTTTTAGGTCAGTAGTTAACCATTCGAATTTTTTTAATTTTTTTCTCCTCTTTCCATCTTTTTCTATTTGGACCAGCTTTTACGAATTTTTCTTCTTTTCATTCAGTTGATTCAGAGGAACTGTGAAGTTAGTTTGAGAGAGAAATCATGTCTAATAATAAATCTAGAGTGGTGTTTAGAGGTGAGACGAAAAATGATTGAAGAAAGTGAGAAGGGAACATCTGCGAGAAAAATTGCAGAAATATTCAAATGTGGAAGAACACAAATAAACGGTATAATTAAGATGAAATATTAAAAGAATGGAAGAGGCTGACATTAATATGCACGATTGTTGTACACGCACAGTACTAAAAAGTCAATGAAATTCAGTATTTTCATGCTGATTCATAAAAAACCGCAACCTTAATCAAGCGGCCGCCTGATAAAACGGCCATTTTACAATGTAACTTCAGATGGCCGCTTTAGACAGGTTTCACTGTATTAGTGAAGTAGATCCACAGATAAGATCAATATGCATTGCATAAAGCCAAGCATCACTGATGTGGCCTATTTTCACAACAAAACAATAAAAAAATAATAAATTCTGTTGACTAAATTTCTTCGGAAATCAGCCCAGACACTAAAAATGATTACAATAAAATGGTATAGGAAATGTTTAGAAAATTAATCAAGATTCTGGGTATTCAATTGAGAATCGCCATTAAAAACTTCCTAAAGCCTACGTATTACCACTGAATTCAATTTTTTAGGTTACGTAGATATTTCTTTATCTGTACTGTACAGATATATCCGTAATTTGCTACATTACACGGTCACTTGAGAACGTGCAACACTAAAGTGCGTTAAGTATATTTCTGAAACAAGCGCCTTGGTAGATCACACGGCAGAGCACTGATTTTCCCCCTCCATCATTCTACCGTCACTTTGCATTCATATTCATTATCAGTATTACAATAGCATTAACCTAAATGGTGTCGACGTGATGTATAATCTTTTCGCTGTAAGAAAAATCCTAATGTAAACAATAGCACGTGACTGAAGTGAGGCTTCATTGGCCGCTGTTTGGCGCCATAGATTCTCAGTACGTGTTCCCGCCTACTGTTGTACATTCTGTTTCATGTTAAACATTTCCCGTTACTCGTCAAGTAGGCCCAACCTCACTACTATGCACTCGTTTTCTTAGGAGACATTTACTTTATAATTACTGTGATTAAATTATTTTTAAGTCTTATGTCTTCACAATGGACAGTTGAGGATGCAGAAGCCATATTTCAGTACCACGTACTTACATGAACAACTACGAGCTCAAGCGACGCCAGTTTGTTACCAGAACAGACTGCCTCGGTATTACTATCGGTATTCATCCGCGTTCATAGTACATAACAAAGCATAAAAGTAGCTTTTCTTTTACATATCGTTTTACATATGAGTGAAGTTGTATGTTTCATCGTATTTAACAACTAGAATTAAATTTTTTATATTCAAATAATATAAGATTGTGATTTCCAAATACGAACTATATTTTCCTGCGCCATGTGAGTGTTTCAACTGGGAGCCAATCACCGGTATGACAGCAACGTGCTTATGTTTACATTAGGATTTTTCTTACAGCGAAAACAGTATAGTATTGTGACTGGTTTGTAGATGGCATGAATCTGAGGCGGCGTAGTACGCTTTTGGAGGAGATGGAAGGGCACTCTAGTGGCACTTCATCGGACCTTAAGTCTACATGGCTGAATCTATAGATGGCACCGCGTAGCAGAGTCGTGAAAGAAAGCGACCGTTGGGACCAAAGACGTTATAATAGTATACGGTTGGGACTTCAACAAATATTACTATGGTCTGTCCAAAACAACTTCCGACTTGACAAATGGCGCCTTTAGCATGTTACCATGGCAACCATTCAAATCAACCAATCACGAGAGACGCGTAACCATGGTAACGGAACGGTGTTTTCGTGTCTATGTTTACAAGCTGCACGTGAATACCACGGCCTAGTGGTGAATACAATGCCCGGAATGACTGAGTTGGCTGGTTAGCGCGTGCTTTGTGTGAATTAAAAGTATTATTTAGTTGTATTACTGATCTAGTGTATCGATAATTATTGTGTTTAAATTATATTACACATGTTAACTTCGTTGTCATTGGAGGAGTGTATGGCTAGTGTGTGTTTTCTAGTTTCTACGAGAGTTTCTAAACAGGTGACTTGTGGAATGTCGGAAGGAAGGAAAGGCAGGCGGAGAAGAAAGAATATTGGACAAGGTGCCCCGTTAAAGAGTCAAGCGCGAGAGATGGTTTGTAATGTAAGAGAGTATTTTGAGAGGGAAAAAGATAATGGCGGGCTTCTTTTATCTTTGGCGCAAGTCGTAAGGAGAACTGCTACTTGTGTTAAAATTATTAATAAGAGCACTGTTATCGATATTAGAAAAGAAAAAGGCCGTGCAGATTTTTAATCATAAATATTTTTACAGTTTACAATTTTTTCAACGCCTTTCTAACAATATCACATTGAAGAATGCCGACACTCATGAAAGTAGAGGCTTCGTTTTAAATTTAAACCAGTTTTTACAGTTTACAGTCCTTTCGACGCTTTTCTAAGGTATTACATTGAAGAATACCGCTACTACTACTATACTTGTTTTTTTTTTTTTAAGAGTGGACATGACAGGAGCGTTGCGATCGGAAAAACAACTGAATGTCACATAGCGTGGTAGGCCTGTTGCTATGGTAACAACGGTAGAGTTGCCAAACTTACCGTTCCCACATGGCGAGTGCTTAATAGCTCTTTTGGCGATATTTATTGTGCACACAGTGTTAGCATTGGTACGTTTCGTCTTTGATTCTATGTCGATTTTTGTATTGTTTTCTTACCTTTGCGTCAATTGTCAATTAATGTTTTAACGTCAGCCATCGTAACGTCAATTGATACCACAGTCTAATATATACAGTCGCGCAACTTCAACACTTTTTTTGCCAACATTCACGACACTAGCGCTCAAGCGGCAGGCAAGGCACTGGTCATAGGGTTGATACAGCCAGCAAGTGCTTTGAAGGTATGCGAGATGTTGTAATAACGTTTAATGCGTCGGAATAAAGGCAATGTATTGCAATAACAACAAGTTTAAATCTCCGAATTTGTCGTTCTTCAGATTCCCTAAAGACCAAGAGAAAATCATAACTCAGTCATAACCTATAATCCACGCTGTAGGTAGCCTACGTATTGTGTTCTATAAAACATTTATTAGTTATCAGTTACCTATTGTATGTCAAGAAGGAGAGTTTAAATAAAAACAAAGTAAATACCTGTTACAGTATATTATTTTTTTGCAGAGGTCATGTGTAAATGTGTAACCATTCCGATTTTGGACAATGTATCTACAGTTTTTAATGCAAGTAATTCCATAATTTTTGTATTCGTGTTTTTTTCTTTATATTTTTCAAAAGTTTAATGTTATATTGCATTCAAGTAGGGGTTATGGTGTTAATTTTTTCAAGAATTCATGGCGTATTATAATCCTTTAGCAAAATATTCACTTCTTGAATAAATCCAGACTGTGTCGATAAATTTCTGATGTGTTGGTGTAGATTCATGTGACGACGTATTAGGTTCTCAAGAAATAAAAGAGCCTTTTTAAATTTAATATAAAAAGCAATCTTTTCTGTAATAATTTGCATGACTGTTATTGGTGTTGATTTTACATTACCAGTGATTATTTGAGCTGTTCAGAGCAGAAGTGGTATAAGTCAAAATTAGGTAATAAGGTTTAAAGTAAAAATTCTTTAAAATACAGCGCAAAGTAGCAAGATATCCTTCGTGCTATTCACTGACTCCTAATAATTTAAATAAATTCAATATTAACTGCTACTTTGGGCTGTATTTTACAGAATGTTTACTTTAACCCTCATTACCCATTTTTTACTTACACCACTTCTGCTCTAAAAATAAAATTAGGTCTACATTTTCTGAGTTAATTGAAGTTACAATTTTTTCAACAAAATTGTGTATTCATTTGTTCTCACCTACGTCATAATAACAGTAAGTGGATGTAAATTACGTATTATATAGGTAGGGTAAGTTAAAATTAAGCTTATGTGTGAAAACGGGAAATGTAATGTAAAATGCGGCAAACTTTCCATAAAAATTTAAACTATAATATCAGCAATATTAGCGACTAAAAATAATAAAAAAAAATGAAAAAATAATGAACTTCATAAATCAATGTCTGTCAAATTAAGGTTTAAATCTTCCCCTTTTTCATTTTTAAGTTTACCTCAGAGGCCGAGTTTACCCCAATTTGCGGTATGGAAAATAGTGAATTTCTCAGGAAATAGAGAGAGGGGTTCACCACGCGACGTACCCTGCGAGATATGCCCTACAATTTTGACTCTTCTCACAGGAAATATAGAATTCCAATGGTTTATAAATATATTTAGGAATGAATTGAATTAGCCGTCCACGTACAAACAATTATATTATTTCAAACCATGATACGTGATCAGGGCCATGATTCAGTTGTAAGGAGCAGAAAGAATTACGTTTATTCCCAGCTTCTGAAAATGGTAGATTAACTGCGTGTGAAATTCTTCCAGGATTCTAAAGTAGAATTAGTAAGAACCATATACACTTATTGTATAACATAAAAATATAAAATAAATTACGCAAAACCCGTTTTCTGATGTGTTATCATATGTCGTGTGCACACTTTTAACTTGCCTGCCGCCAGAGGGCTACTGTCGCGCCAGCTGTCAAATGTTGGCATATTTTATACGTATGAGTTGCGTGACTGTATCTATTAGACTGTGTTGATACCTTCCATCAGCTGGCAGCGTGGTAGTCCATATTGGCAACATAGCACTGTAGTTCCAAGTTCGGCCGCTAAACTGTCATGTCCCATCTTTCAAAAAAACAAGTATACTACTACTACTACTACTACTACTACTACTACTACTACTACTACTACTACTACTACTACTACTACTACTACTACTAATAATAATAATAATAATAATAATAATAGTAATAATAGACTAATAAAAATAATAATGTACACAAATTTTAATGCCTAGTATTCAACAAATTGGTTAGAAATGTATGTGTTCATGTCAGCCATTCATTACTGCACTCTATCGGCAGCTTGCTCGCTTACACGAAAGATGGGCAACATGACAACACTGCTCCCCCTTCTCTGTAAACTGTTAAGTCGGAAGTAGTTTTGGTCAAGGTATAAGTAAATAATTGAAAAGGCACAACAAGAACTTTACAAGCTGCGGTGCTAGTCTTCGGGCCCCTACTCCGTTCAAAGCGAACAAATTATGCATAAAATACTGTATACGTCTATAACACTACAACATTTTTATTGAAGAAATATTATTACAGAGATATGCTGGAAAAATTGAACTTGCAGAAAACAAGAATGAAGTGTGGAGAAGGATTATGACAAAGGACCAGCGACCTGTGCAGTACGAACTGTACTTCCCATTGTCTTGGCCTCTGCCAGTAGTTCGACGCATTTCTTCTAACCAGGATGTTGTATGCATGGGCAACCCACCAAGTAGGTACAATTACGTGAGATTTATATATAGGTACTTCAAAGATTACTGTTGCTATATGCAAATGTAATCATGTTTCTTGTCAATTTTATCTCATAATCTGAAATAATTGTAAGTTATTATTAGTTCCTAGCACCTAGCTGAAGAGTCTAGTCACTTCTAGTCAATTTTTAGGGATAAAGAATTGTCAGCAGTAATGTCAATTACTTCATTATATTTCCCCTTCGGATTTGAAGCTCACGCCACCAGCTTAAGATATCTTAACTGACGAATGCAATTTTCACACAGAGGTAATGGAAGCCTGAGAAAGGAATTACTCTTATATACTCATAGAATCTTCCTTATAATATAGCAATAATTAATTGAAACCTATTAACCTACAAGCTAGAAAAACGAACTTTTTAATATTTTTATTACTACTGTATATTTCCGAATGTAAAGCGCACCTTTTTCCAATTATTATTGGCTGCTTAAAGTTTGTATGAGCTTTTTATTCGCATGCGCCTTATATTCGCATAAAATGCGTACATTTTCAGCATTATGCATATGTTCGCACACATACAATAATTGTCTAATAAATGTAATTTAACATTTCACATTTGCAACAAGCGAACAGGTCGGTTTACTTTTCTCGTTGTTAAGTCAACTATCCTAAAATTGATCGGAACCTCATAAACGACACCAATAATACATCATAAGACAACTAAGCCAGGAGATAATGGGTAGGGTGACCAGTTCATTTTCTCCTCCATTGCATAAATCGCTAACTAGTAGAAAATAAATAATACCGGTACATTCCAGTACATTCCATGTGTCGATAAAAATTACAAGAAATACCACAGCAATAAAACAGTAGCTAGAACAGACATTGACACTTATCAGTGTTACTCAACCTCATCAATAAATAATAGTCTATACTAAAATACTTTCGCGATCTGCTCATTCTTTTCCCACTAGGGTACGCATTACATTTACATTCGCCTAATATTCGGAAATATACGAGTTGGTAATTTATTATTAATGTGTATTTCTGTTTAAGAGTTCTATATATTTAAAGAAAATGGTTAAATATTCCACAACTTTTTGTGTATTAAATGTTGACCTACTAGAAACACAATGTTTAAATGTAGGACTTAATACTTGTAAGTTTTGTCAGAATAAAAAATATATAAATAAGATAACATTCATATACAAAGATAAGAAGTTGTTAAAATCAAGATAATAAATTTAATATTAGGCCCAAGTCATGTGAAGTTAACAAAATAATAAATGATTAATATGGGTTCTGTTTATGAAGAAGCAGAATCGATTATGTGTAAGTGCTCCAATTCCAATTAAATTAAAATTTATCTAATTTTAACAACTCAAAAATGGAAAACTATTTTTAGAAGCTGTAAATAATAGAACAGAGCCATCTATATACAAAGCCGGAGTATTGGATCGGCAACACTGTAATTAGCTATCAAGCGGAGGCCTATGATACAAAAGCACGTGTTTGTATTAATGTCGATTTGCAATGTAAATTAATGTTATAACTAGGGAAGGGAAGTTCATGCATTTTCATATTTGTTCTCTACCGTTGTGTGAATATGCTGAAAGATTATATACATGAATCACAAATTTCTGAATATAATGATATTACTTTTATTGTGCATAAAGGTGCATATTTTGCCTTTATTTTTAAAAGCATCATATTTTAACATTTATGTAGGGAAACTGCATATTATGTATGTTTATTCGTCTTTCCCTCATTTTTAAAAGTGTGTAACCTCGTAAACACGACTAATTTATGTTTATGAATTTTGAACGTAACGATGACGCCCTTATAGGGAGCCTCTCAAGTTAGCAATTGGTATTCTTTTACTGCAGTCTTTAGCAGATTTCGATAGAACAATATCCAGTTTAACATCAGTTCCAGGAAATGTAGGAGATAAAGTGAACGAGAAAACAGCAAATATTCTTTCCAAAAACCCTGGTTATAACATAAGAGTGTGTGTCAATGAAATTATGTTCGCGGTCGTACAAAAAGTTCATTGTTTATGTATTATAAACTAAGTGCGTATTGGCGATAAAAGCAAGACAAGAAATGACAATATAATGGTTGCAGTCTTTGGCAATTTTTACGGTTAATGATGGACAAAGTCACTGACAATTGTTCTAGATATTAAATATTGTATAAACTACATTTTTATAGTCTTACTTGTGGTTTGTGGTGTATCAGAATTCTAGCCATGTAGATATGCCTCCGCCCGCCTCCACTCAGCGTTGCCAAACGTACCCATGCTCCGGCTTGTAACTGAATATGGCTCTGTAATAGAATAATGAAAAATTATATACTACATTTAATAGCATAACTGATATATTGCCATTCACTCAATGAGAAAAAAGTATTTATGCTCGACCATGCCGAAATGTAGTAATTATACACCTGGTAGCAGCCCTATAATAGACCTCATTAAAGTACACCTATTCATTAAAGTTCAGGTGTTCCACCAATCAGAAAACACCATTGCAGCAATATGAAAGCGCAAGTATCGATTATTCTCGGATATGCACTCGAAAGACAACTAGCGAAACATCACGGAGACTGGAAATCCAATACCGTCGCAGAAGGTTATGTTCTGTTACTATAATAATTAGCGTTAATTGTAAATAATATTCAAATAAATTCAATTTGTCATCTCGTTTTTCAATGTCTAAATCAATTTCAAGGTTATATCAAGATTAATGTTTATTTTACTCTCTAGATTATATCAAGGGCAATGACATTTGTTTCTCGGAAAAAATCAATACTTTCGCGTCTGCGCACATCACACAATTTACGAGATATTGCACAAGGTCAGTTCCGCTCCCCAGTCAGATAAGAATAACATGAATACCCCTACTTATGAATAATTTCAAGTTAGAAATATGGTCGAGCAAAAAAAGTCGTATGAAACTTGCTTATAATGGTACCATTATAGGCTCTTTGCATAATGTACTATTTTATTCTTCCATTCTTTCGCTATTCTCAATGTTGGCGATGAACAAACAGAGGAAAAAACAGAAGGTTGTAATCTATTATTATAGAATAAACTGCAGATATGCAGTGAATGCATAATGTTTTTATCTTCATTTCAGAGATGATGACAAAAATATCCTTGGAACACACTCTGTATCCTATCAGACTTAACGCTCCTCTAAGTCAAAATCATAATATAGACCAGAATCAGAATCAAAATAATCCAGATCCTTCCAATGTTGGTGTCGAGCAAACTACGAAGCAGGTTCCGACTCATGTCATTGGAGCTATTAAACCTAACATATCTATTGGTGTGCCCATAAAGGAACCTCCTAAGTTGCCAATACATTTCACGCCACCACCAACAAAGGAACCTCCTAAGTTTCCAATTATTTTCACTCCACCACCAGTAACACTTCAGCCTCCAACAACAACTACGACAAAACCTCCTAATCCTGCAGGTATGTTAAGAATATTTAATAAATTATATTAATCAAGCAAATTATTGGCATATTAACACTTCTTGAAACAACATTAAATTTAATATTGTTATATTTGAGTAACAATACAAAGCTATAGTTAAATCTCATTCAAAAGGCCTCCCCTTGTACTAACTGACAAGAAAATACAATAAATAATGTTAAAATGTTCAATCTTATGACTAGAGCATTCATTTTTAGCCCCATATCACGACAGACAGCGAATGTTAAGTTAGCTGTACGGAGTATGGATGACGTCACTTGACCTTGCGTACGTACGGATCACATACAAAATAGTTGCGGAGTTGTAAGACAGACCTCAACGTAGAGCACACAGCGAACGTACCGTGTAAATTATCTTTAGTTGTACAAGATCAGTGCATTTACAATGCCGAAACCAAAACGTTCTTTACAGGATAGTTTGAATAGGAGGAAGTAAAAGTAAATAGTTAAAAAACAACATTGTAATTCGAAGAAACATATTTACCACGTAAATTTGTTCACCAGGGTAGGCAATGAACAATCGACCATCTCTACTGAATATCAGGTTAAGGACTCGGAATTTTACAGAGATTTATGTGAAATGATGGTTAAATGTAATATACCATTTCACAAGCTTGAAAATAGTTATTTTAAGGACTTTCTGGAAAAATATACACAACGAATCGTTCGCTAAGTCCACACCTGTGGAGTAACGGTCAGCGCGTCTGGCCGCGAAACCAGGTGGCCCGGGTTCGAATCCCGGTCGGGGCAAGTTATCTGGTTGAGGTTTTTCCGGGGTTTTCCCTCAACCCAATACGAGCAAATGCTGGGTAACTTTCGGTGCTGGACCCCGGACTCATTTCACCGGCATTATCACCTTCATATCATTCAGACGCTAAATAACCTAGATGTTCATACAGCGTCGTAAAATAACCCAAGAAAATAAAATCGTTCGCTAAGTGTTGCAGGTCTTGATAGTTTCAGGGTTCTCGAAAACAATTACTTGTTTAGAAGCTTGCGATCTGAAAATGTCAGACGCCCTTAATTTAATAGAAGAACTTGAAAGAAACGTGAATGTTCTAGATGTACAGGGTAATACTGTTGGCGAAAAAGTTAAGAATAAACTTAAAGGCGCCCTACACAAGATCCCCGGTTATTCGGCATTATGGCAAAAAACTGGCACAAGGGGGAGTAAAAAACAGTAACGTTCCTTATTTCCTGTTTGCTCCAGTAACGTCTTGTGATCGTGAGAGAAGTTTCTCTAAACACAAACTGTTGTTGAGCGATCGCAGGAGAAGCTTTAATTTCGATACTTTACGCACGCAATTAGTTATAAAATGCAACAGTTGAAGTTCATTTGTTTCGCTCAAGAATGATTAACAGAAGTGACTCACCTTCATATTAATGCGAGTGTACGTGTCCAATGTGTCCCAGTGGGTACTCCATCCCTTCGATCTGATGTCAACAAACAACGACATGAACTCCATGTGCACACAACTTGAAGGTAAGGGGCTAAAATGAATGCTCTACTTATGACATTAATTTAATATTAACATTTGTTAATACATGTTAAATATAAATAATGTATAAACGTTTTCGCCTTTCATCAAATACAACTTGCTTATGAGATATCTAAATTACATAGTGGAATTTTTGTTTTCTCTTACAGTAAACTATCAAATTGACCTTATATTAATAAGTAGGCCTAATAATATGCAATAATATTTAACATGTATTAACAAATGTAATTTGTTAAATTGATAAGTCATAAGAATGAACATTTTAACATTATTTATTGTATTTAATAACTAACTAACTTCGCTCTAGAATATGCCATTAGGAAAGTTCAGGATAACAGACGAGGTTTGGAATTGAACGGGTTACATCAGCTGCTTGTCTATGCGAATGACGTGAATATGTTAGGAAAAAATCCACAAACGATTAGGGAAAACACGGATATTTTACTTGAAGCAAGTAAAGCGATAGGTTTGGAAGTAAATCCCGAAAAAGACAAAGTATATGATTATGTCTCGTGACCAGAATATTGTACGAAATGGAAATACACAAAATTGGAGATTTATCCTTCGAAGAGGTAGAAAAATTCAAATATCTTGGAGTAACAGTAACAAATATAAATGACACTCTGGAGGAAATTAAACGCAGAATAAATATGGGAAATACCTGTTATTATTCGATTGAGAAGCTTTTTTCATTCAGTCTGCTGTCAAAACATCTGAAAGTTAGAATTTATAAAACAGTTATATTACCGGTTGTTCTTTATGGTTGTGAAACTTGGACTCTGACTTTGAGAAAGGAACAGAGATTAAGGGTGTTTGAGAATAAGGTTCTTAGGAAAATATTTGGGGCTAAGAGGGATGAAGTTACAGGAGAATGGAGAAAGTTACACAACGCAGAACTGCACGCATTGTATTCTTCACCTGACATAATTAGGAACATTAAATCCAGACGTTTGAGATGGGCAGGGCATATAGCACGTATGGGCGAATCCAGAAATGCCGGAGCGAAAAAGACCTTTGGGAAGGCCAAGACGTAGATGGGAGGATAATATTAAAATGGATTTGAGGGAGGTGGGATATGATGATAGAGACTGGATTAATCTTGCACAGGATAGGGCCCGATGGCGGGCTTATGTGAGGGCGGCAATGAACCTCCGGGTTCCTAAAAGCCGTAAGTAAGAAGTAAAAATCATATTTAGGTCATGTGACCACATCGTGTTTAATTTCTTTTAAATAAATGACTCTCTGTCCTGAATTACATGCTTATCTTATTTTTTTTTTATCTATATAGACAATGAGTGTGGAATTTCATTCAAAAGTACCGTACCTTTGGTTATTAATGGTAAGGCAACAGAGAGGGGTGAATGGCCATGGCTGGTCGCAATGTACACCAAATCTACAACACCGAGACTGACGGGGCTACAATTCCAATGTGGAGGCAGTCTTCTTAGTCCAACTGTAGTTCTCACAGGTACGTTACATTGCGAGACATTTTATTAAGTTGTGTATTTTTAATACACCTTGAGCTTTTCTATGGTACAAAGAGGAAAAAATGACTGGGATAAAGTATTTTTTAATATTCTATGGCCCGGTTTCTTCAACCTTTGTTATAATGCACCTAACATAGCGTTCATTAACTGTAAGTTAAAAGTATGAATTGCTGTTAAAAATATTGCGTTTCTTCGACTTTACATTTCACATTTTAACATTCTGTTTGTTAACTCTCTGTTAGGACCAGAGATTCTAGAGTTTAACCATAACCTACCGTATAACCAAGTATAGGCTCACTTCTGTTTTCTGAACTCTGACAATTGCGATTCTCGCTTGTTTCCGTTGTTTGATTCAGAGAGAATAGAAGTCTTTCTATTCTCTCAGGTTTGATTTCTGCTTCTTTCCTCGTCTGTATCACAATACGTGGAGCGGCGTATTGGTATTGCTGTTATGAAATGGAAAACACTGGAACAAAAAGAAATCGTGGGACTAATTTCTCTTCGTTCTAGAGAAGCCTTCTGCTGGCAATTATTTCCCAGTATAAACCAATTAATGAGAATAAACAAACAAACGGATCTAAGTTGAAGAGAAAAGTGAGGCTTGGCAGAAAATAGCCTATACCTTTGTATGAACTTCTGGTCTGTCAAATCACAGAAATCTTCCGCTCTGTTTATGTATTCATGGATATCATTTTCTAAATAATCCAGATATATAAGTTCAGCATCTAACGCACCAGCCTTATTGGATACTTCTATGCTAACAGAGAGTTAAATGATTTAACTGCATGAAATTGGGCAGTTAAATTAACATAGATTTTAACAGCCTGTTAGTACTAACAGTAGTTGAAGAAATGCTTCAACTGTTAAGTTTACAGTTAAAATGGAATAACACACGGTTATAATTTAACAAAGGTTGAAGAAACCGGGCCTATGTGTAGTTCGATCTCAGTTCTGAGAGATTACCGATACCATATTTCGTTTTCTCAAGAATCAGCTGAATTTCACAGTTTTGAGGTGTATTGAACTTCTAGAGAACAGTCCAGAGTATAAAACTAACATTTTATTTGTTTCAGAAGGCACCATCGTTTAGTCCACACCTGTGGAGTAACGGTTAGTGCGTCTAGCCGCGAAACCAGGTGGCCCGGGTTCGATTCCCGGTCGGGGCAATTTACCTGGTTGAGGTTTTTCCAGGGTTTTCCCTCAACCCAATACGAGCAAATGCTGGGTAACTTTCGGTGTTGGACCCCGGACTCATTTCACCGGCATTATCACCTTCGTCTCATTCAGACGCTAAATAACCTAAGCTGTTGATAAAGCGTCGTAAAATAACCTACTTAAAAAAAACATCGTTTAAACATAAAATTTTTGTTGTTTTCTAATGCCAGGCGTTTGACAATAAAGTTATTTTACCGCTTGCACTCCAATATTTTTCAAAGATATTGTCATGGTCAGCCACTGAAGCACAGATTTTGTGATGTTCCGAATCCATTTCTTGATTTGAACATCATTATTGTACGATTTATAATTTAGGACTTAGATTAGCATCTGCAGTAATTAAATAGAAAACTTCAGAACCCAATTTTTCAACAAAGTAATATCAGTATCACTATTCTCATTACAGTGGAATGAGAGAGAAATTGCAAGTGTAATTAAGTGAATTAGATATTTCAAGTTTTTCAATGTTATGGGTTGGGAGTAGTATCAGGGGTACTATAACTGTAGGAGTATTACAGAAATAAATTTATGGAAAGAGATAATAAAATAGGAAATGTAGGAGTGAAGCGAAGAGAATGGGATCAATACGTAAATAAACAGAGGATAGAAAAAAAATAAGTGATGTAAGTGTTGTAAAATAGAGTAAACTGAAAAGTTAGCAAGTATTGTAGGAGAAAATAGCTGGAAAATAATGATTAAGAGTAGGTAGGATGTGAGGTAGAGAAGAAAATAAATAAAAAATGCAAATTATTAAGGAAGGAATATGCAATATTTAATAGGTGAGCGAGAAATGGAAGGGAGACAGCCTAGGTAGGAGGGAGAGAATAGAAGAGGATAGAGAGGGAAGGACATAGAGCAATTCAGTTATAACAGAACATTAGAAAGTAATCAAGAAATACTCGGCAAAGAATACACTAATAGAAAAGAGTTGTATGTATTAAAAGGATGGTGGATCGAAAAACAGAAATGTGAAGGTCCACCATAACTGTGAATTGTAAAGTTGACTGACAAATAAATATATCATATATCATATTCTCATTACTTTCCGTCAACTTTCTAGATTTTATAGAGTTTCAAAAATGTCTACAAAATGAATACTTTTGAAATGTCCGGTATTTATTTTCAGTGAAATGTTTTAAGTGATTAAAAGCGAGCAAACAATGAAATTCTGATAATGCCCGTTACCTGTAATGAATTTGTTAACATATTTGTAGATTAGGATATTATGAGCATCACAAGGGAAAACTGAACAAAACTAATAAAATATGGGAAATAATAATTTGTTTTTGGTTTTAATAAAATACATAAGAGACCTGCTTTGTTGTCTTTTCAAGATTTTAGGCGTTAATATTTAGTCAAGGGAAGGGATGCTTATAATAATCTGGTGTGCCCATGTTGCCCAGATCATCAGTGTAATGTGTGCACCCCTTTCGGTGTTATATGAGCATCCTAAAAATTTATCACATAGGGTAAAGGTTGGTACTGTGCTCCAACCACGAGAAAGTCTCCGCCGGATGAGACGGAGGAGGGTAATGCTGTGAATGAATGTTGAGGTCATAAGATGTGTATGTGTATGTATTTATTCACACTGCAATGGGTATATATCCGGTGGCAGTGGTAACTAATTACACTCAATAAAGACAATAATAAACACAATTAATAAAAAATACAATTAATAATAATACTAATAATAAATACTAACAATAATTAATAATAATAACAATAATAATAATAATAACAGGGAACATCCTAAATTAAATGAAGCACGATCAGTTAAAATAACATTTAAAGTAAACCTAATTTGTACCTTAAACCTATGTTCGAACTAAAACCCACGAGTATGATATGTTTATATCTGCACAAGTACCTTTCAACACTACACTCATTTCGCTGTCAACTCACTCACTGCACTGGAACTACGACACATTTCACTGATTCTATCCTGATTTCACTAACACTTCAAAAACATTTCACTGTTCAAATACTTTGCACTGCCACTATAAACTATAAAGCTTCACTGACAGGAACACGTTTCACCTACTCAACACACTTCACTGACACAACATAATTCTTCACTGATACAACACTTCAATAACAACATATCATTTACACCCTTTAAATACTGTGTATAATTATCGTCTATTAGTAAAGTCCTTAAGCCTATTTTTTAATATATTTTTGGTTGTTGGTAAAGCCTTTATTAAGTCTGCAGGTAAAGCATTCCAGTCCCTGATAGTACGATTGAGAAAATAAAACTTTCCAGTGTCCGTCCTCTGTCTTCTTTCCCTCGATTTATAAGAGTGTTCGTTCCTTGAAGAGTAATTTGGCGGCTGCAACCTATTTTTTTAGGTCTTATCTCTATTGGCTAGCCCTCACAGCACAAACCATAACATTGATACAGACATATTGATACTACCCTAGTTACAAAATTAGATCACAGTTAATCTCCTGGTCTTTTAATCTCTTCATACAGGAAATAACATATGCAGGAGAGCGAATGGTTTTTAAACTGGCGTTATAACGGTAATATTATTTATCTACTTCGTTCCAATAGATGAGGCAATAGTAAGCACATTCCTTTCACGGTTGATCTCCTTGTTTGGAGAACAGTAATATTGTGATATTAATAATATTATGATAATTCTTTTTCAGTTTTTTTTTTTTTTTTTTTTTTTTTTAGTGAGCGAGAGGAAGATCTGTTTTTTTGCGTCAACGTATTAAGGGAATGTTCATGAACAAGTTGCTGAACAAAACCGGTCCTTCTCTCGCTCACTAAAATTGTAAAGCATTCTCAAAAAGTACTATCATAATATTATTAGTATCACAATAAAACTAACCTTTACCCTACATGGAAAACATTGAAGGAGATCTTTTAAAGTAATAATTGTTTGTAATTCTAAATATTAAGTACTCTCTTTAAACAAATTATTAATAAGTGCTAATATTATTGATATTGATACCACTAATTTCCACCGCTGTGGAGTACGTTTAGCATGTCTCACGCGAAACGAGCGGGCTCGAGTTCAAATCCTATTTGGACAAGTTATTCTGTTGAGGATTTTTCCGGGGTTTTCCCCTCTCAACTTCTCATGAGCAAATGTTGGGTAACTTTTGGCTCTGGACCCTGGACCCTGGACTCATTTCGCTGGCATTATCCCTAGTAGTCAGAAGACGTTCTTCACAAACAAAAATACGCTATTTAGCACTCCGACGTAGTAATATTACTTTATGAAAAATCATTCGTAAAATGCACGTACAGTGATATTACGTCGCGGTCGACTTTACGTCCTTTATAGATTTTAAAATATATATAAAATATTTTTTGAAAGTAATATTACTCTTTCCGAGTTTTTGAAGTTCATGATATAAATATATTAAAATAATTATCTTAAGATCATGTTATGCTTATTTCACAAAGATTAATGTATGAATGTGGCAAACTATGTTTTTAAAAACGAATTAACAAAATAACAATACGTTTTCCCTTTTCCACGTGCAATCAAACAATATTTTCACAGAGAATTCACGTATTCTTTCGTTGTCTAGTTAGGTACAGATACTGAACATATTGTTTTTAAGGGTGCTTATATTAGACGTAAGCTCATAATACCCTGATCTACCCATATATTGTGGAGGATGTCAAGTTTGTGCTGTACCTTTGTAAGATTAATACGAAAATGTAATTTCTTGCTCAAATTGTAATATATTTAAGGCTTGATTTTTTTAATTTTTATATTATTGAAATCCAGAGTTAAGTAGCCTATGACACAAACATTTTGTCGTATTATTTAGTAGTTTTTGCTCTTAATAGATTTTAGTATATTTGTTTAATTTTATTTTTAGTTGTTCACCTATCATTAATTCACATATATTTACAGCTGCTCATTGTATAAAATACAAAGGGCGACCTGAAGTGAAAGCTGAAGCCATTGTTCTATACCTGGGGAAATACAATTTGCAGGAGTGGACAGAGAGACATAATCAAGCAAGAGATGTAGGTAAAAATTATGTTACTATTACTTACATGTCAGGTTTCTGTAAACGATTGTTATTTTATTTATTTATTTATTTATTTATTTATTTACTTAGTTACTTACTTATTTATTTACTTACTTATTTACTTAATTACTTATTTACTTAATTACTTATTTACTTAATTACTTATTTACTTAATTATTTATTTATTTATTTATTTATTTAATTCAGAATATTTCAACTGTGTAGAGATGTTCATAATTTTGGCAATAGGTTGTTTCTGAGATAATTGTTTGGGATTTGTCATTGTAATTTTACACTATTTTGTTACTGAATACCAGTATTTTTCAAATTTTAAGTAAGTCTGTTTTAATTATAGGCTACAGAAAATGTACTATCGAGTAGAAAAAATGAACATTTAAACACATACCGTTTTGAGTTCATCCGAGTAGTAAAGAATTTGGAAGCTAGGAGAACCATTTGTACCGCTTACGGGAAGAACGCCATCGAGGACAGTATAGTACAGAAATGATTATCTCTTTCCAAAGATGGTCATTTTGACCTAAATGGTTCTCCAAGTTAGGTATGCTTCGACTTTGATGAAGACTCTTAAACGTGTTAGTTCACGATGTCAGTCAACTAGAGAATTGGCCAATATGATTAATTGTGATCAATCATCCATCGTACATTTGCATTCCACGATAATAATCAGTGGCGCTACAGCCCACGAAGGGCCCAGACCGACCAGCCGGCTGCTGGCCTCACGGCCACATGCCGAAGCAGAGGTGGACGATCATCCAACCAGAATGGAGGTATCGTGTGATTAGCACGGTGAGTCCCCAGCCGTTATAGTTGGTTTGCTTAACCGGATCTCGCTATCTATCGTAGCTCCCCAAGTGCATCACGATGATGGGTGGGCACCGGTCCCATACACTGGCCGAAATTTCATGAGAAAATTTCTCCCCCATGAGGGCTCGAACCAGCGCGCATTCCGTAACGCGAGTCTAAGCAGGATGCATTTCACGATAAAAGTTTAAAAAAAATTAGGTGTGTGGGTATCATACGTTTTGAGCGAAAACAACAAAAATCAGTATGTCACCTTTCATGCTTCCTTCGCTTGCTAGTCATCGTTTAGATCAGCGTTGTCAGACACAGCCTAAACGGAGCGGAGCGCTCCACTATAACTCGTTGCATGCTCCGGTGCTTCCACAGATATAAGCAAGTTCACGCTCCGACTGGACGTCTCTAGCACCACAACCGGTTTCGGAGCTTACAACTCTGACACTACTGGTTTAGATTATGATGAAAGATGAGTGGAACAGAGAAAAATTCTCTCCGGCACCGGGATTGGAACCCGGGTTTTCAGCTCTACGTGCTGACGCTCTATCCACTAAGCCACACCAGATTCCAATCCCGATGTCGAATTGAATCCTCTGAGTTATATGACGCAGTGCATGAGGGTAGGCCACTAGAGGGAACCCAAGAGGTGGAACTTAAACTGAGACGATGGGAATCCGGTGTGCCTTAGTGGATAGAGCATCAGCACGTAGAGCAGAAAACCAGGGTTCGAATCCCGGTGCCGGAGAGAATTTTTCTCTCTTCCACTCATCTTCCACCATATGATGACGCAGAATTTCTGCACGGAAATATATGTACTTCGGTACATCATAATAATATATATGGTTTAGATTGTCAACAGCATCGATCGTTTTTGTCCCAGATTGTTACTGATGACAAAAGAAATGGTGCCTTTACATCAACATTAAAAACAGAAAGGAATACCTGAGCTCTAACAAGAAAGCAATTTCTCGTGCAAAGCTGGTAAGAAAATATTGTGCATTTGGTGGGACAAAGAAGGAATGATCCACTATAAATTACTTTTTAAGAATACAATCATCATTGCTGAGATTTACTGCCAACAACTCAGACGCCTTGAAATCGCAATTAAAGAAAAACGGCAGGGAAGACTGCATCAAGTGATTGCACAATTATGCTTGTCTGCATATTGCTAACATTACAAAAGCGATTATCCATGAGCTCGATTGGGAGTTATTCCACATCAACCCTATTTTCCTGATCTTACTCCATCAGAGTTTCACTTTTCTGCTTTCTATCCCTCAATCTTCGAGAAAATCCTTTAAGGGGTTAGGTACAGCTTACAGCAAGTAAAATTTTGGAAATTATTCAACATTTTTTTCCTCCATTACTGTATCTTGTACAATAATGAAAATTAGTATGTGTAAAACAGTGTTCTCCTGCTATATATATAAAAAAATATTTTTACGATTTAAAAAAATTATTTACAATTTTTTTTTTCAAAATTCAGTTCACTGTGCAGTGATAAAGCGTTTCCCGCATAACTAAAAAATTATCCAACATTCTGTGATGAACTTTTTTGTGTGTATTTATGCATGTCATATCTACGACATGAAGCAAGATCACTTCTCTACCTTTAATAGACTGTCTGATAAAAAAATTAATTCATTTTAAAAAATAATCAAATATCAGTATTTTCTTCTAACACAAAATAAAAAAATATTATTTATTAAGGAATGTAGTTGAAAGAGTATGATATTGTAAACATGAGTTTCGGCAATAAAATAATAAAAAAGAGAGAACATGAAAAAGTTAACAAGTTTATGAGTTATGAGGGAAACGCTTTATCACTGCACAGTGAACTGCCACCATTTTGAATTTTGAAATAAATATATAAATAATATTTTTTAATCGTAAAAATATTTTTTTCATATAGCAGAAGGGCAGTGTTTTACACATGCGAATTTTCATTATTGTACAAGATACAGTAATGGAGGAAAAAAATGTTGAATATTTCCCAAAATTTTACTGCTCTAAGCTGTACCTAACCCCTTAATAACGAAACCGCTCTTCAAAATTGGCTTGACGATTTCTTCAGGTATGAAATCGGAAAATTGCAAGAACGTTGGGGATTCAGTCATAAACAATGCAGGACTGATTAGTTTATGTATTTTGTTTACGTAAAATAAATAATTTTTTGATTCATAAAAAAAGTTTCGAATTTTGTTAGCTTAACAAATATAATTTTCAGCACATGGAAAGATATAGAATTCCAAAATAAGCATCTCGTTATCTCACCAATGGACTCAGAGACCAGATACGACCGAAGTGTCGATGAAACTATAAGACGTGACATGAAGAGTTCTTCCCACTTTGTCCTCAAATAATTTCGGGCGTCGGAAACTGCACACTAAAATTTGCTACCTGGATTTCGGTCATATAGGAACTGCACATCAACATTTTCTACCTGGATTTCGGTCATATAGGAACTGCAAATCAACATTTTCTACCTGGATTTCGGTCATATAGGAACTGCACATCAACATTTTCTACCTGGATTTCGGTCATATAGGAACTGCACATCAACATTTTCTACCTGGATTTCGGTCATATAGGAACTGCACATCAACATTTTCTACCTGGATTTCGGTCATATAGGAACTGCACATCAACATTTTCTACCTGGATTTCGGTCATATAGGAACTGCAAATCAACATTTTCTACCTGGATTTCGGTCATATAGGAACTGCAAATGAACATTTTCTACCTGGATTACAGTCATATGGAAACTGCACACCAAAATGTTTTCTACCTCCTCTGCCGATACTACACATATTTTAATTGATCAAAATCTTTTAATTTTGTTCGAAATGGAGCGTTTGTTTACATCTGAAAGTGAATGGGGAATTTTAGTGCTGGTATATGAGGACTGTAAATTTTATAAACCCAAAGAATTGAAAAACTTCACTCCATCTAATGTAGTAATAGACTTTGAACTAGCTATACATGCTGCAGTGATGAAACTTGGGAATACGTTACTACAGCTCGACCAAGTTAAGTCTGCGAGCCGAGAGGGGAAGTTGGAGGCAGGTTTGTAGTGAAAGGAGGCGGTAACGAGAGGAGACCCGTACAGTCACATACGACAGTAAAGTTTTCTACTGCGCTTCAGTTCATAGAGCGGTAACAATTTAAGACTCTTTGAAATAGACTGTACTTCTACTTCTGCTTGACACTCTCTCGACAGTGAGGTTTGGCGTTCCGATTGGCAAGAGTGGGCATAGGAGAGAAAGTTGCATGAGGAGGGGAGGTTAGGAGACACCATAACGGTTGTCAGAGCTTGCCTTTTTCTGAAGACAAGGATAACAACTGCGTAGTGTATTTCAAACGATGTACACATTTTGAAATCTGAGCCTCAAATGACCTTTGTGGCAACTGTGTTTTGCCTCCACATTCCATCCCGGTATCCCCACTCGCAGACTTGACTTGGGCAAGTTGTATTATACTCGTAGGTTACCGCTTCCATCTTGCACAAGCCACTGCTCTGGCGCAAGCATGGTGGCGTAAAATAACAGTGTGTAGGACTGGCGAAGGAGTACAAGGATGACAGTGAGATAGGACAGTCGCTCAGGATGGTTTTTGGCATAACGTATTTGAATCCAGAGGAAGTCGGGAATTTCTTCGCTATGGAACTGGTTGATATAGTCCGACCATCGGATCTGTGCCCCCGTAAGATATACGAACTGAACCTTAATTCCTTTTCAGCCTCGACAATTCATTTCTCTCCCTGTATTCCTATTTCTCTCTTTTCTACCCCTCTCTCTTTCTCTCCCCCACTACTCACAATTTTGAGCCTTCTTGCGGGACAGTTTATTTGCACTTGCAGTCCAGTGTTGTCAACTCAACATGAATACTGTAGCACGGAGTGGTGAAAGAAATATTATTAAGCAAGTAATAGCATTTTGCATAAGTCAATCAGCGTCATTAGACGTACTTAAATTAAATTATGAATAAGTAATAATTAACCTTACAGTATTATAAGCAATATTCAAGAGACATGACACTGTTTGACGGAAGTTTGGCAACATCTCTATTCGGTAAGGTTCGTGGCCTGCTGTTTGACGTAGTGGGAGAGAAACGGGTGGAATGGGGTGAGTAGAGGCGTTAACTTTTCCAAGAACGACGACAGCGCTGAAGGGGCATAGATTAGATGGTCCGACAATAGATAGCCTATTAGACTTGAGAAATTTGCAGATTATTTACTAGAAACGTACATCTCCGTAGATGCAATTTTCCCTCCTACTGTAGAGGTGACTGCATCGACCTCTCGCACAACAAATGGCTGTGGATCATTTCAAAAGCATTTTATTGTCAGTTTTTACAGCAGTCATCCTTCATTGTATAAATTCGTGAATCAACTTTTGGACATACAATTTGAGACTTATATTAAACTGCAAAGCAATGAAGGAAGAAAGTAAGCTAAGTTTCAATGTAAAGTCAGCCAAATGCAAAAGAAATATATTTTTTAAATTGTGCAGTTTCTGGGTAGGATTAGTAAAACCCTTGTGAATCAGTGTGCAGTATTCGGATAGGATTAGTGGGTCCCTCGAAAAGCGGTGTGCAGTTTCCGGATCAAAATGTGCAGTTTTCACCTACCCAATAATTTTGCATTTGAACGTTTAGTTTTATTAACTTGGCTAATATAAATCATAAGGTTTGATTAAAAATAATGAGAGATTATTGAAACTTAAAGAGTGGCAACTGTATAATTCTGAATACCCTTCAATTTGTATGGCAGAATTACTGAAGTGTGATACATTGCATATATTTGTTATAAACTTTCAGGTCGAAAAAGTGCATTTACATCCTGACTACAACGAAGAAGGTTTTGAAGCAGATTTGGCAGTGCTAATAATGCGGTACGAGGTCGAATATACGGTTTATGTGCAACCAATATGCCTCTGGAAATTTGAAGGAAATATCAATAAAATCGTTGGACAATCGGGCACAGTAAGTTGATTTTTATTTAGGATCAACTAATAAATGTTTATTGTTTTGTAGGTAAATATAGCGGTAGGTATCAATACTGAGTATTTTAGAGGACTTGCTGTTCTTTTTCCACCTCGTCGGTATATTTATTTTTGGTATTGTATTGAATTTATTTACATTCCATGGTATTCGTACATCGCTTCACAGATACAATAGCGAACATGATAAACATTTTTATTAGTACTATAATAGTACATTATGCAACGAGCCTATAATGATAGTAATTAAGGCGCAAGTATGGTTGTTTATGAAAGGAGCGCAAGCTAGTTTCATAATATTCATATGAGCGTCTTAATTACCATTATAGGCAAGTTTCATACGACTTTTTATGCTCGACCATATTTCTAACTTGAAATTATTCAGATTTATACATTTTATTTGTATCTGACAAGATCGGAAGTGACCTTGTTCTAGGTAGTGAATTGTGAGATGTGCGCAGACGCGAAAGTATTGATTTTTTCCGAGGAACAGTAATGCCACTGACTGATTATTGAATTCGACATTGAAAAACGAGATGACAAATTGAATTTATTTGAATATTATTTACAAATAACGCTAATTATTATAGTAACAGAACATAACCTTTTGGGACAGTATTGGATTTCCAGCCTCTGTGACTTTTCGCTAATTCTCTTTCGATTGCATATCCGAGAATAATCGATACTTGCGGTTTTATAACGGTACAAAGCTGACTTGTCATTGGCTGAACACTTGTACTTTAATGAGTAGGTGTACTTTAATGACATGCATGAAAGGACTGCTACCAGGTGTATAATTACTACATTTCGGCATGGTCGAGCATAAAATCTTAATTATAGTCACAATCTAGTTGAAATATATACAGAATTACTATGATGTACCGAAGTACCTACATATAGTAGCCTATTTTCGTGCAGGAATTCTGAGTTATCATATAAGAAGGATGAGTAGAACAGAGAAAAATTCTCTCCTGCATCGGGACCCGAGCCCGGGTTTTCAGCTCTACGTGCTGACGCTCTATCCACTAAGCCACACCGGATTTCAGTCTCGATGCCGGATTTAATCCCTCTCAGTTTCTCTTTAGTGCCCAACCCTCATGTACTGTGTCACAGGATATGTGACAGTGGCACAATGTCCAACGCACTATGTACAGAGGTGCACTCATTACGAGTGACTAAGTGGCCGGTATCCGACGGAATGAGCGCAGTTTTGAATCACTAGGTGATTACTTACGGGTCCCGGTACCAGAGAGAATTTTTCTCCGTTCTACCCATCCTTCATCATATGGCAGCCGTGGCGAGAACGTGACTCGCAGGACATTGTGGCTCGCAGTGATAGCTGTGCATTTCGCTTGCTTCTAACCTCCGCCAACCCCCACCCTCTCACTCACTGAAGTCAAACTCCTTTCCATTTGTATTTGTTTCTAACCTCCGAGTGGCATATGTCTCTCTCGAAATCATGTACGAAAGTTCCAAGTAGGATGGGAGGACGCATTTTTTTGCTGTCAATATGATGAGAATATTAAATGTAAGATTTGTTCACAAGTATTACGAGGAAAACGGTTGTATAACATAAAACGGCATTATACTACATGTTACTGATGAAACATTAAAAGGTTAAGTATTATTGTTGTTGCTATCATCATCATCATCATCATCATCATCATCATCTCTGTACGTCGACCCTTTTTCAGCAGATGTACGAATAATGCGGTTAGCTCTTCAATTTGAACTCACTGATTTACTATGTGATGTCAAATGAAAGCTATATGTAAGGACTTGACTAATGTTGAACTTTCAAATCTTTGCCAGAAAATAAATATCCGAAGCTTCGTTCTTTCGCTTGCTCTGTTGAAGCCATGTTCGCTACAACTTAGGTTTGTGAAAAATTATTTTCAACAATTAATTAAAATAGTAAAAACCAAATTTAGATCACGACTAACAAACAAATACCTTCCTGATCAACTACGACTGGCAGTAAGTGACATAATTCCTTATTTTGAAACTCTGTCGCAGAGACATTCTGAAGACAGCTAATTTTAGGTTCGTTACACGTACTAAACATTAGTTTGTAGCCTTGTACTGTATAAAATTATATTTAAGTGCTTGACGTAAGGAAAATGAAAATCCCTTAATATGTCGGTTGCTTCACTTCCCCTTCGGGTGTCCGCCTCCCTCTATAAGTGCTATGCACGTTGCAGGTTACACAGTGGCTCGGCGCACGATTATATTTTCGCCACCGCTGCCATATGGTAACGCAGAATTCCTACACGGAAATATCATATATACTTCGGTACATCATAGTAATATGATACGCGTAAGTCGTGTATTATTGAGAGTTGCAGCTGTTTTTTATATTTAGAGTGAAACAATTTTAAAAGAAATGAAAATGTTAACATTTAGTAATTCGTGCATTTCACAGGTTGCAGGCTGGGGTCGAGACGAAACCGGGGCTGTGAGCTTGGAACCACGTAAAGTAGTAATGCCTATTGTATCTCAAGAACAATGTCTGCTGAGTAACAAGGAATTTGTATTCTACACATCGAACAGGACATTTTGTGCAGGATCTCAAGACGGTAAGTGTGTGCTAAGTTGTAGGAAAAAGACGATATCTTGGAACGGTAGTCATTTATGTCTACTAATTACCATCAGAAGAAGACTTCTGGGCTTTCCACCATGTGCTGGAACTGAAAATGTTGAATCCGAGCACAAGGTGGAATATCCTAAAGTGTTCTTAACATAATCACCGTAGAACAGAGAGTACGCAAGGGTGAGTGGGGAGTTACCGGGTTTAAATTCCTCCTTTAACTTAAAAAAATTGCATATATTCAGATTTGAGTTTTTTTTAATCCATAATCGTTTTCCGTCTCTAAATTTTCACTATCAGAGTAACAAAATCTACATCGACATAAGGCATAGTCTTCCTACTCCTCCTTCAATATAATTCCTGTGCTTGGTGCTGCGGCACGTTCGAATTATAACAAACCTATCTTTATTATAGACAGGCCTTCTGATAAAATGAAGCTGTCACAACATGAAATTTAACTTATTTGTTAATAATTAGATGACTGTGAACAAATTAGTTTCAAAGATTTTACAAGGATTTTAATAAATATACCGCAACATCATAATAATAATAATAATAATAATAATAATAATAATAATAATAGTAATAGTAATAATAATAATAATAATAATAATAGTAATAGTAATAATAATAATAATAATAATAGTAATAATAATAATAGTAATAATAATAATAGTAATAATAATAATAATAGTAATAATAATAGTAATAGTAGTAATAATAATAATAATAATAATAGTAATAATAATATTTAAAATACCGATAATGTAAATTGTGAACAATTGACAAAATTCTGCACACGGCACTGCGTTAGAAGGCTGAAGTATCAAGTAATTTCCTTGTTCATTAAAAACAAAATAGGAATTAATCTGCCCTAAAAATATACATAAAGAAAATATTGTAAATGTTATACTGAACAACAATGTAATTTTATTATCTCAACAATAGGATTTGCTCTCCACACAGTAACACAGTATTCGTTAGTCACTCCACAGACAATGACAATTTACTTGGACTATTACGAACAACAATGAACTGTTAATCTTAACTAATATTCACAAAGCACTATTTACAACACAGAACCGTCAGTTCTCAGTTCACAGCTCGTTTATCTTGGCTAGTTCTTCTAGCTCAGTCACTCGAGTTCACAGTATCTAGAACCCCAGACCTTCAGAGACGATCCGCTGCACTTCGAACTCAGGTCCCCCAACTGCGGTCCACTGCACTCGAACTTCGGGCTTCAGGCTCCACAGTTACGGACACAACTCAAGTCGCGCTCTGGTCTCGAAGCTGGCTTCACTGCTACACAAGACTGTCTGGCTTGCTCTCCACTGACTTTAACAACACTGCCTTACTGACTGACTCACGTTCATTTGCGCGTTGTCTTTTATAACCAAACTATAGTTTCTGGAGAGTTCGCGAAAGATTCCACTCTCGAATCATCCGGATATCTCTCCTCTCTGCCGAAGTCGCTCTTTCCCCTTTCTCCCCACCATAGCACATGCCCCAGGAAGCAGATGCGCGCGCAACCCGCCCAATACGGCCGACTTCGCCCTGTCTCCGTAGGTCGTGAGATCGAACCTCACGTGGCCGTCACAATATTCTTAATCTACCAAAAGTATTATGTTAAGAATTATGGTCACTTTTGTAATGTAATAGTTTGAGATGTTGTCTGGATTAACACTGAAGGATCCACTGTACACTAGTCACTGTTTGGGTTGCAAGTAACTTTGTGATTAGTTGTCTTTCGTTGTTCTTGACCATACATAACCGAATCTTGATCTAAGTTCGTCCGTCCACCTTGTCTCCTGTCTTCCAGCGTTGCGTTTGCCAATCCTTGGGTCCCATGTCGTAAGGATGTGTGTCCACCGGTTCGCGTTGAGTCGCATCACGTGTCCTGCCCATTTCTTCTTCAGCTTGTCGGCCGTTTCTGCTGCGTCTTTGTCTCCTTATATCTTCGTTACGCAGTCTGTGTCTGAATGTGATGTTCCGCATCTACTTCTCCATTTTCCGTTGGCACTTCCTCAGCATGTCCCGCTCTCTTTCCGTTGCAGACCATGTCTGTGCTCCGTATAGGAGAACTGGAAGGCTGCAGCTGTTCATGACTCGGCTTCTTAATTTTAAATTGCAAGTCTTGTCCGTCAGAATGAAACTGAGGCTCCAGAATCTCTTACATGCATTTCCGATTCTTCTTTGAATGTCGTTCTGTCGTCTGTTGTGAAAGGACATTGGTTGGCAGAGGTATGTTAATATAATGATGATACATAAAAAAAAATCCGAAGTTTGAGCATTAAAACTCAGCGGTGTGTGATGTATATTGAAGCGCGATAAAAATTATTAGCTCCGCTTCTTTCAGAAAAGAAAATAGTCATGAATCCCATATAGTAGAAATACATATTCCGAAAAAAAAAAAAAAAAAGAATAGTAAAATATCATGAAAATCTCTGCACATTTGGTGGTAGTACAGTGCTTTCATGCGACTCAAATATAAATATAAAAGGTATATTTTTCTTTAAAAAAAAAGTAAAAACATAACTAATTTCAATTACCTACGCAAATTATGTAATATTACGATAAATAAGAAATATCGGTGGGAGAACCAAGGCCATCTTTCTTAAGATTACTGTAACAGACAGACCACGTCGTCTAAAATGAGAAAGTTCATCATGATGATTAAATAATAAATATAAATTAATAAATAAATAAGTAAATATATAAATAAATAGGTAAATACGTGTTTGGACTATAAAATCTTCACTATCTGTTTCAGGTTCTGGGCCATGCAGTGGAGACAGTGGAGGAGGGTTCATGATAGGTTATCCAGATGGAGACAGGATGAAATGGTATCTTCGCGGTGTGGTACATCTGTCCCTCTGGGACAAGCTGAATCAGCAATGTGACTTGCACAACTATTTAATATATACCGATGTGGCCAAGTTCATGGCTTGGATAAGAGGGTTTGTGCCATATTAGACTTATTTCAAGCATGTGTCACAAACGTTGTTTTACATTTAATCTGCAGAGTTCATGACAAAACAAATATTTGTGCGATTTTGTGTGTGACGTAGAACATTTCGTTGGAAAGCTGACACAATCAGGAATGACATTACATGCTGAAAATTATTAGATAATAAACAACGAAAAACAAAGAAAATTTTAATTATTAGATAAAATAATCAAAACAAGTTGGTCGGAATTCGGAGTATGAAGTACCGGCATATTTTAAAGACATGGGTTTCCTCAAACATCCCGTGAAGTTTGCCTTATATTGCAAATATTTGCAAAGCAAAGTCGAAGGACATGGCAATAGCATTTGTGGAGGTGTATCAAACTCTACAATTTGGAATTTCTTGTTAGAGATTTTTTCCTTCTCCACTCTGTCCTAGAGTACTGATCGACACAATTTGTCATCACACTTCTCTAGCTGAAGAGGCGAATTGAAGCCGAAGCAGAAAAATTCGTCTCTTCAACTAGAGAAATGTGATGACAAAAATTCTCCCGTCACTACTCTAGGACAGAGTGAAGAAGAAAAAATCTCTAACGAGAAATTCCAAATTGTAGAATTTGCTATTATCGATAATCTTGCACGTCTATGCATAATTCAGAAACAATGACTGACAACTGTCAACGTACAGGTATTTGATCTTTCAATAAACCTTTAATTCACATTCGAAATGAGATACGTAGGCGAAAGCAACAGACTTATAAATATTCATTTCACGTGGTATTCATCTTCACATGGTAAAATATTTTTATAGAACAAATATATTATTCTCACAACTATATCAATGTGAAAACATGTTCAAAAGTTGTAAATAAACTATTTAGAATTCTAATAAGAAATTAATTTGAAGAAAATAATTTGACATATCGATGGCCCAGAAACAGACTGTTCCAAGTCCATTTTACTATTTTTTTTTTCAGGAGAGCTATTTTAAGCTCCTGACATTCAAAGCTTCATGAAACAATTTGGAATAGCTTCATAGCAACCTTATGGAGAGGAATATTTATAATTTTGTTCGATTCATATATGCAGACAAGAACTGGAACACAATGAAACACAGATTTTTCTCTTATAAAAAGTTGGACTTAGAACAGTGTGATTCTCAACTATCGATATGTAGATCTATGCAATAACGCAGAATAAATATGGGAAATGCGTGCTATTATTCGGTTGAGAAGCTTTTATCATCCATCGGCTCTCAAAAAAGCTGAAAGTTAGAATTTATAAAACAATTATATTACCAGTTTTTCTGTATGGTTGTGAAACTTGGACTCTCACTTTTGTCCCGGTATATTTAAAACTTTCATAAAAGGTAAAAGATCAAGGACGTAAAAATAGACCTACATCAGAAGTAGACAGACAACCGATAACATTTTATACTGATGTGTACTTTGGAATAGGATGAAAATAGATCTACCCATGCACGACCAGGTGGCTTTTTGGCTACATCGATATCGCGGAGGTTAAGGGTGTTTGAGAATAAGGTTCTTAGGAAAATATTTGGGGCTAAGAGAGATGAAGTTACAGGAGAAAGGAGAAAGTTATACAACGCAGAACTGCATGCATTTTATTCTTCACCTGACATAATTAGGAATATTAAATCCAGATGCTTGAGATGAGCAGGGCATGTAGCACGTATGGGCGAATCCAAAAACGCATATAGAGTGTTAGTTGGAAGGTCGGAGGGATTAAGACCTTTGGGGAGGCGAGACGTAGACGGGAGGATAATATTAAAATGAATTTGAGGGAGGTGGGATATGATTGTAGAGACTAGATTAATCTTGCTCAGGATAGGGACCGATGGCGAGCTTATGTGAGAGCGGCAATGAACCTCCGGGTTCCTTAAAAGCCTTAAGTAAGTAAGTAAAATCTATACAATTATAGTCAACTCCGGATATAGTGAACCTCTGCGGACATTCATATTTCGTTCACTATATCCGAGGTTCACTAAATCCGAAGTGTCTCTCCCCTAACCTTAAATGGCAGAAATGAATGGAATTGTGAAAAAGGAACTAAAATATCTTATTTTTATATATACTGTTGCTCACAGTTGATTTACTTAAACTATGCTGTCGACCCACGTCCGCTTGCGAAAGACGATATTCAAAGCACTTTTATATTAGTTTCATCTTCCCAAGAAAACACTTTACGCTTCGACATTTTTATACAATATATTCGCCGTTGGAACACTATACGATGAAAGAGTAATGGAACGGAGAAAAATTCTCTCCGGCGCCGGGATTTGAACCTGGGTTTTCAGCTCTACGTGCTGATGCTTTATCCACTAAGCCACACCGGATACCCACCCCGGCGTCGGACAGAATCATCTCAGTTTAAGTTCCAACTCTTGGGTTCCCTCTAGTGGCCGCCCTCTGCACTACGTCGTAGAGGTCAATGAACGTAGGACTGAAGTCCACACATGTGCTGAGGTGCACTCGTTATGAGTGACTAGTTGGCCGGGATCCGACGGAATAAGCGCCGTCTTAAACCACGAAGTGATTTACGCATATCATATATATTATTTTAATGTACCGAAGTACATATGATATTTCCATGCAGATATTCTGCGTCATCACACGATGACTCATAACGAGTGCACCTCAGCACATGTGTGGACTTCAGTCCTATGTTCATAGACATCTATGACGTAGTGCAGAGGGTGGCCACTAGAGGCAACCCAAGAGTTGGAACTTAAACTGAGACGATTCTGTCCGACGCCGGGGTGGGTATCAGGTGTGGCTTAGTGAATAAAGCATCAGCACGTAGAGCTGAAAATCCGGGTTCAAATCCCGGCGCCGGAGAGAATTTTTCTCCGTTCCATTACTTTCATCGTATGATGACGCAGAATATCTGCATGGAAATATCTTGTGTACTTCGGTACGTTAAAATAATATATAGTTGGAACACTAGATTAGGTAGAAATGACAAACGCTGTTATGGTGTGACTGCGTACTCAAGCTTGGAATTTCCCGGGTCACTTAATGGAAACTGGGAGGAGGTTGATGAAGTTTGAAAGCCATCGAAATCTTACTTTCATTTATGCTTTGGACATAATGTCCGTCCCTTTTTAATAAAAGAAGACAATTCCATTTTCCATTGTTTCGATGCTATCCGTCAATGTTTCTGAGAACAAAAGTCAACCCTTTGAGGGTGGAGGATTAGAAATAACAGTAGAGTAGTGTGCCTGAGAACAGAATGGCAACCCTTCGACGGGAGTGAGGCAAGTTCGTCATGCGTTGCCTGGATTTACAGTATGCCTACAGCTCATTTCTAGGAATCACTAATCCTACCTTTGTCCTTTGACTAAAGGAGTAAGAAACTTACAATGTTGTTCTCAACACATTCTTTCAATCTTGTACAAGAAAGTCTGACTTCAAATGAGAATTTGTCAGGATACAAGGTTCACTATAACCGAAGTGAGGGTTCACTATAAACGGAAATATTAAAGTACTTTTTAATGTATGCGGGTCAGGACCAACGATTTAGGTTCACTATAGCCGAATGTTCACTATAACGGAGTTCACTATATCCAGAGCTGACTGTATTTACTCTCAAGTTAAAACTGAATAAAATTTCATAAATACTGTATGACATCACAATTTGAGCATTGCGTAATAATGTGACCATAACATGAAGAACACAGGTAAAGAACGTGCTAAAGTCTAACTTTCCAATTGCTCTCCTGTAAGATTTGATATAGTGGACATAGCACGATCTTTTGGTGTGCTATTCATATGTGTGTCCAATTGTACAACAGAGTGTGAGGTTTCAGTAACATTCATGTTATGAAAATGAATGTAACTCTATAAAACATGACATTTTTGTTATAAGTTATATATAACTGTATAAAATATGACATATTTTTACTACGTATTTGATTTCATTTAATCCAAAAATGTACAGCAACTACAAAAACTATCTCAGACTTTCGTGAAACGTTGTTTATTAAATCCTACCTGTTCTATTGATAGTCATTTTAAGGTGGTCCAAACAAAATAGAAAATAATTTTGTAAACTAGATTATAAAAGCATAAAAATTAAGACTTTTTGGTCTCACGTTTTTTAAGTTAGCTGATGATCTTGTGACTGAATTGGAGAGGAACAGTAAAAGCGGCAAACAGTGGTATGAGTTCAGTTCTATTTTCTTTCTGATTAATATATTATTTTTTTAACTTGCGTGGTTAGTGTGTAAGTACAGAAAAGAGATTTCGATTTCTCGACTTACTCGGACTGAAGTTTCTGGAGTCCGAGCTATGTTCTTTAGCAATATTTTGTTATCATTGCTTCATGCTCATGACTAATTCCTCTTTATTGTGTTATTTACATTAGAAAATGTGTATATTTTTTTTATCCATTTTAAGACTAACAAGCAAACATTCTCATGGGGGCAGATAAAAAAGTTTTCTTTTTCCACCATGTTAATAATGTCAAAACAAATGCTTATACAAATTTTGGCCACTCGAACGCAATTACGAGGGCCGCCAGGAAAGTAAGCTTCACTGCGGCCTTTTATAAATAGAAAACAATTTCACTGAATGATTTATTGGAACAGATACATAAATTGTTGTGCTATTTAAGCAAAGGATATTGGATGCCAGCCACTACTTTTATGCCATATATATCAAAGTCAAAATGCTTTTCAAATAGCTAACATACTCCTTTTAAAAGCCTATTAAATATGATTTAAACATAATTAATATAATATAATAATTTTAAATTGGGCTAACCGTCTATACTTATCTAGTTTATATTTGAATTTAAACATTAACGTTTTCGGCACTTATGTGCCATTTTCAAATGTATGGAATTGCCTTATTACATGATCAAATAGATACACCTTATGTGTGTGAAATATATGGTATGTACCCTTGATGATCTATCATCGTTTACAAAATAATATATAAATTAAAACACCTACTTGTTACTAATGATTAAAATCTACACTAATTTACTATATCTACAATAAAAGTCCCTTGTTACATAATGTTACATAAAACAAGGGACTTTTATTGTAGATATAGTAAATGAGTATAGATTTTAATCATTAGTAACAAGTAAGTGTTTTAATTTATATATTATTTTGCAAACGATGATAGATCATCAAGGGTACATACCATATATTTCACACACATAAGGTGTATTTATTTGATCACGTAATAAGGCAATTTCATACATTTGAAAATGGCACATAAGTGCCGAAAACGTTAATGTTTAAATTCAAATATAAACTAGATAAGTAGCTATAGACGGTTAGCCCAATTTAATATTATTATATTACAACTTGCTTATCGGAGAATCATACAAAATGAAAATAATTAATATACTTTCGAGTCTATAGTTTTTCCGGTACAGTAACAGCGGGCTTTTATTTTAGACTGTACGGCGTACCAGCCCAATTCAGCATTGTCTTTATGTAAACAAGACAAGGATGAAATGATTCGGCATCAAATCACTTTACAGGAATCTGTATACTTAACATTTCCGAAGAGTTGCCTGCGTTTATCTCTGGAAATGTGCAATTAGTTTAGTACCTATCCTATTTCCTAACTCGTTTATCTTAGACAGAAATCAATTTTGGCTATTTATTTTTACAGGCTCATAAAAAATTCGACCTACAAGCTTACATCAGTTACAAAGTACGACTAGCCTATACACACATGCTAACTAATTGCCATGCTCTATAACAGAGCTGGACAGCAAGAGCGGATTCTACTCTCTCGTGGAGCCATATGATTTCTCTTTATCCCCTTTCTTCCCTGCCGAACACCGCGCAGCGTTGATTCCGTAACTGATGAATAATAAGCGTCCCCGTTTAGAGTCTGGATGCGCTCCCGATGCCCAGCTCTGCTCTATAATATTGATAATACTATAATGTTACCCAAAATACCACATTCGGGGTCTGAGCATTTGAAGGACAGGTTTGTTATTTGGTATCTAAGAACGTCAGTTCACTTAACAACGAAAATAAGCCTCGTCTCCACTGATAAACATTTAGCAACAACATGTTAAATGTTAAATTGTTTATGGTTAACATCCCAACATGTTGATGCTAATTTCATTTAACACTTTGTTCACACTGTTAAACATGTTAAATTTAACTTTCTTGCGTAGTTCACCATAACAGTCTACGAGATTTTATGTACTGTCTTATTTTCAAACCTTGGAAATGTTAAATGTTATGTTTTATTTAACGACGCTCGCAACTGCAGATGTTATATCAGCGTCGCCGGATGTGCCGGAATTTTGTCCCGCAGGAGTTCTTTTACATGCCAGTAAATCTACTGACATGAGCCTGTCGCATTTAAACACACTTAAATGCCATCGACCTGGCCCGGGATCGAACCCGCAATCTTGGGCATAGAAGGCCTGCGCTATACCAACTCGCCAACCAGGTCGACTCAAACATTGGACAATGGACTCAGATGATGATTTGACTTTTGTAATTGCCTCTATTGCTTTGGAAAGGAAGAAAATGAGAATGTGGGTGCGGCAATATCTTAGTAAAAGACATAATGCAGAAAACATTCTAAACGAGCTTTAAGTTGAAGATCGATTCGAATTCAAAAACTTTCTGAGAATGTCAGAGCACGATTATAACATAGTGCTGCAAAAAATACTTTCTGTTATATCGAAGAAAGACACACACTTAAGAGCAGCGATTTCACCTCACTTTCGTCTTGGAATAATTCTGCTTTTCTTGGCTTCTAGAGATTCTTATATAAGTATCATGTACTTAGTGAAGGTATCCAAGCAACAGATCTCAAAAAGTATTCCTGAAGTAGTCGACCGTTGAGACTGAGGGGTTAGCGAGTCTAGCTCCGAACCCAGCGATCCCGGGTTAGATTCCTGGTCAGGCAGGACGAGTTGCCTGGGTGAGGTTTTAAGGAGTTTTTCCCTACTCCTATGGATGAATATGAGGTAACTTTATCAGGCGATTGAAACCCCACTCATCTTCGCCACTTCCTTTCCTCCCCCATCATCCCGTTTCTGGTTTTCAGATCACGCTACAGGCGGCCTCCCGAAGCTACTGGCTCTCTCGACCGGCCTCCGTGGAATGTAGTTAAACGACGTTGGATGGCTTTTGCAACTTCACCCGAGGCGCACCTACTCAAATGAGGAGTTTCGCCTCAGACCGACAGGGGGGCCTTGGGGAAACTTGCCGAAGCAGGAATGGATTCTGTCGGCTGTAGGGACCTGTCGTTAAGGGAGTCATGTGGTTAGGATTGGTGCACATAGGAGATATATGGCACGTAACTCATTCCATATCGAGAGTTAGCGCAATAGATCTCAACAGGTCACAGTGCTGGGTCATCCGTGCCCCCTCCTCAGTTAAATTCTATACCATTCCATTCCTGAAGTACGTGAAGCAATTATATCTTCTTAATTAGAAGAACATATGCAGGTAAGTTTACAGAAATAACTTCAATAAATCATTTTATAACAATTTATTTTATTCAAATATAGTCTACTTAACAATTATGATTACAGTAATGTTAACGCTAATCACTTATTACTTAAATCACTTGTTCATTAGGAACTAGTTGAGCAATCTTCGTGTCGTATACAAGTTTTAGTATATTTGATTTCAAAGTTTCGCGGACCACTGGATCTTGAATCTGGCGTACCTCCACCCCTACAAGTTCTCCAAAAATATCACACTCATCCCTATTTTCACCCTGCAGAAGGCTTTTCTCCTTTGGTGGAGCCATTTGCTTCATTGTCTCTATAGCAATGGACACAAACTCATCAAATTTCCTTTTCCTCGTGATGCGTTTAGGTGTAGATGCAATGGTGGAGGATGAAGTGCTTGCACTAGCCTCATTGTCGTTAAGCCTCACCTCACTCGTATCATCATCATAATAATCATCATCGTCGTCGTCGTCTCCTTCCATAGATTGTGTGGACTGTGAGTAGTTTTCCTGTATGAGGAAAAGAAACATAACAAACATTATGTTTAATACAAATAAATAATATACTTGGTCTATATTTACGTTTTTTAGTTTCAGGTAAAATTTTATGAACAATATTGGGCAGAAAAAGAATAGATATTATCTAAGAAATGAAATTTCCCCTCACTGTGTTAGTGCAATGGATAGGAAAAATGTGGTTCTGCAAGCACCATTCAAGAGTGGAAGTGTGTATTTCAATTATAAACATAGTTTTAGTATTGTTCTCCTAGCATTAGTAGATGCTTTCTACAGATTCACTTTTGTGTACACTGATTGCCAAGGTAGAATCTCAGATACTGGAGTATTTAGGAATACATCATTATAGGCCTACAACTTAATTCAAAGCAACAGCTTAAACCTGCCAGAAGAGAAGCCCTTAATTGAGAGACAGAATTCTGTTCCGTATGTTCAGGGGTAGATATTTATGGAAATTAATTTTATCATTTGTGTTTTTTAATATTAGTGTCGGCGGAGATTGTTGGGGATTGGTTTGTACTCTTGGCGGAGATTAATGGAAATTTTGGAAAATACAATAAATTTTGGAAATTGGAGTATTAACACAGTATGAATATTACTTTCCAAATAATTAATATTAAAGGTTCGTTGGATTCTGGTAAAGGTGCGGTATGGCCAATATACAATATTTGTTGGATTGAGACTGTATTTAACACACATTCATTAAAAACGAAAAAAAAAAAAAAAAAAAAAAAAAAACTTTCAGCCCTCAAATCAACACTATGAAATTATTAGTGAAATGTTGAATTCTCCGTCTTTTGAGTTCATTAATGTAATCAGAAAACCTGGAATACCATGTAATGTAGCCTATTTGGATATAGCCTATAACAAATAAAGTGAAAAAAAAATCCGAAAAAACTCAGAATATGAAATTCGCTACAAAACGACGCAACAGTAATAATTCGCGAATGTGTTCATATTTCGCTATTAAAACCCTATTTCGCGATTGCTTTATCCGCACATTATCAATCAGAATCACTTAATTCGTAAAGATTATTAAAAATCCATTATATATATATATATATATATATATATATATATATATATATATATATATATATATTATGTTGTAATTTTCGCCATCTCCGTAAATACCCGGCCCTGCGTATGTTATAGTTGCAGACGAAGTTAGGTTGTAATTATTTACTTTAGCGTTACCGTTCGTATACACTATTTCTCTACTTCTTCCTGTGTGATTTCCGCCCAGTTATGTTTTAGACTATTGGTCACTCTCCAGAAGTTAGGTTAGTTTAGGTTATGTTCGTCCTGAAACCTTGCAACTACACTTTCTCGACTTGTTTTTGACGGAGTATAATATTTGCCACAATTGAAAACTGTTTCTATTTACTTTCACTGACCGTTCACAACCTCCACATAGCCTACTCCATTATTTATTATGTCGTTCAGCACGTGTTCAATTATTTCCATAAACAAGAGGCAAGTACGTTATACCTAAATTAAATGAAGGTGCTTTACTGCAAATTACAGACAACTGGAAAAAAAAAATCTACCAACTTATCTATATTTTTGTTACTCATATGACTGTGTAGACTATGGATTTTTTTTAAATATTTTGGCCCATTATTTAGCCTAATATTGAAAGAATGTTCATCCCATTTTGTTTCCTTTTACGTATCGGTACTGTAATTTATTTTTAAAATTTATACTTTTTCTATACTTAAATTAACTAATTTAAGCCTAATCTAAACTAGTTAGAAGATTTTCCATTTGTCTTTGTTGTATCCTATTCAGTTTTTCTTAGCCTACTCGTAGCAGCAACATATATTGAGTTTTAGTGTACTTAATGATTTTTAGCTTGTATAAAGTTATTAATTATGATATTAATTTATCTAAATGAATAGGCTGAAATCGTAAACAGCCATGATTCAATCCTGTGAGACACAATACAATTTATTAGCCTACTAGACCTAACGCTGGAACAGCTCAGTTACATAATATAATATGCACTCGTTCAAAATAATTCAGATCAGGGGCGGCTTTCGAAGAGGGGCTGCGGAGCTGCAGCACCCCCAGACATTTGTGGCTCTTGTCTCGTTTTATGTTGTGAAAAACATTTATTATACAGTCTCTATTTAGCGGCTCGATATTTTTTTTAAATTTCGCTCTCAATGACATGCACGCAATCGTTAGTGAAGTCACTTCCTCCCCTGGTGCTGCCAGAGCGAAACCAGAGACAAGGACGGATTGGTGAAGCCACTTCCTCCCCTGGAGCTGCCAGTCTCGTCTCGGATGCTTTGCGCGTTACTTTTACCCCTCCCCCTGCTGCCCCTCGCCATGAATCCAGAGTTTCCAGGCGCTACAAAATCTGCAGCAGTTTGTCAGTAGCGCGCAGTTTTAAATACATTTTCTTTAATGTTGTGAGTATAACAAGTGCAACAATGTTTAATTCTGTACAATATTTACAATCTATTCAGTTCAGTACCTTAAAAATTCAGGAGAAATGTGAAATTAAGTGCCCTTCAGTTGAATCTCATAATGGAAAGAGCCGCTAAACAAAATACAAAGGCTTGCATATTTTTTGCTAATTTATCCAGTATCCCTGCTTTATTCTCTCGATCTCCACACAGTCTGTATTAGATTAATGTGTTTCAAAGACAATTCCATCAGCTGAGACAACAAGGTGGATTTAAAATAAGAACAGTAAATGTTGTTCATGAAAAGAAGGAGCCATTGCTAGAATGTTTTCAAACCATGGAATCTGAAACATCTAACATCACATTAAATGAGGCAAGCGCCCTGGTGCGTACTCTTGAATATCCTGAATTCAATTTCTGGCTGTTATTTTTTCATTTATTGATGTATCATGTATGTATATATATATATATATATATATATATATATATATATATATATATATATATATATATATATATATATTATACAACCAACTACAACATCGCCAGTTAGATATTTCTAAGGTTAAAATCTGCATATAAAAAATTAAATTATGGTTTATTTAACGACACTCGCAACAGCAGGGGTAATAGCAGCGTCGCCGGTGTGCCGGAATTTTGTCCGCAGGATTCTTTTAAATGCCAGTAAATCTACTAACATGAGCCTGTCTCATTTAAACACAACTTACAAGATAAGGCGCATGGAACTAATCTTTAAATAAAGTAAGTTGCTTGGTTTATTTTTGTATGCAGCCCCCTTAATTCAATACCCACGAGCCGCCACTGACTCAGATACTATCAAATGTCTATAATTAACTACAACATTTTCTAGATTCTGTACTACTTAATATGATTAAACTTACCACTTGTGAAGGAAGGAGAGTCCTGGTTTTCTTCGGGTTATTTCCTCCTCTCATGAAGCTCATCGCCTCAAAAGCAAACCATTTCGACGTGTATACGTCATCCACGGTGCCGCCAGACTTTCTGCTTGTTTTAATTTTCTGTAGTTCCCGGCTGTACTGCGAGCGTAGAGACGAGATTTTTTTTTCTATGTTTACTCGAGAACAGTTAAACAACAATTCTAGTTCCCTAAAACAGTCGGCCTTCTTTGTTTTGTCTCTGTATTCCTTCACAGAGACATCCCACAAACAAGGCCTTTCCATCAGCGCATTAAGCAATTCTAATGTACTGTCTTTTGTCCACTCCATTACTTGATTTACTTCGAACAACTAGCCAACACCAAGGATCGCATAAGAATGATCAATACAGCAAGAGGTACGTACGTGCTCCTAGTAACGCGCTACGCAAAGCGGAAAGTGTACGAACTTTGCCGAACTGTACCGACGCCACACGAGCGTCACGCTCGTCATTGCTGCTAGAAAACACGCCAACATGTTAAAAGTGTTAACTTCAACACACTCAGTCAACATGTTGTGTCAATTGGGACTTAATGTCTATATACATTCAAATTCAACTTGTTATAATTAACATGCTGTCGTTAAAAGCTTATTAGTGGAGACGAGGCGTCGTGTTCTAAGAGGCTGTATACTCCAACGAGATAGAAAGAGAAGAATAATATCACAGTCTACTATATACAGTCGCGAAGCTCAATATGTAGTAAAAATGCAAACATGGGTAGTTGCCCACCACTAGGATCGCTACTATCGCCTCATCATCGCAGATCTCTCTCTTAGCTGCCGACAAAATATGTTACACTTTCGTTGTCGTGTTCTTTTGGAAAAGTTAACACCTTCCTTCCATTATTGAAATATTAAATGCATAAAGTTAATTTATTATTTTAATGAAGTATATTAAATTCCACCATAAACTCGAAGATACCTGCAAGAAATAAGTTAATATAATTTTTGTATGTGCAAAACGAACTGAAATTTACTATAATAGCTTCAATCATTCAAGATTATAGCGATAATTAACTATGAAACCAATAAATATTAATTGGCATTTCCCTTTACAACAATAATAATGGAAATATGAATTAATGGAGTAACTTACGTGTACGGTACTTGTAGTGTAGGCTTACGTAGTCAACAAAGTGGGATGAGGTTAAGCAACAATAATCACACCAGAATTGGAAATAAAACGTGATCAATAAATTTTATTGTAACAGACTTTTTCTACGTCTCTAGTAAAGCAACAAATAAAAATAACAACAAAAATAACAGCTATAATTAAAAAGATATCCTTTGAAGAAAACAGTAGGCCTAAGCAATAATAACCCCACCAGAATTGAAAATAAAACGTGATCAATAAATTTCATTAAAACAAACTTAATTTTTCTACGTCTTTAGTAAAAAACACATAAAAATAATAACAAAATTAATAGCTACAATTAAAAATATATCCTCTGAAAAAAAAAGTAGACCTAACCTTTATTTCTCTGAAAATTTAGCAGCCAAGTGACAGAACTTTAACCGGTATCTAATGTCCTTTCGGTTAGACTGAAACATTTCATTGTGAAATTTAAGGATATAATGTATTCTAACAGTAACAAAGAACTTCAAATTAACAGTTTTGTTTCTGCACAGCATTCTTGTGGAAACCCAGGAAACTTTCTGAATCTTTCGGAAATCGGAAAAAGGATAACTCTGGCCTCTTTTTCTTACTGTTGCTACAATTTATAGCACTACAAACGTCTCCTCCTTGTCTTATATTTTTATTGCAATTATTATATTTTAGCCATTAACATAGTCATGAATAAATCTGTGGGTTCACTGCAATCAAGTGTTATTTAGTCTTTCTTATGTCTTCTTAATATGAAAGTTTGTTCAAAATCATAAGTAAATCCAATAAAAAATAAGACAAAACGACGAATTATTTTCCAAGTGTTGAAGGTTTCTTGCTATATCAAAAGACTATCTGTATAATTCAGATAGGAAGTACATATGAAGGGTTCAGAGCCATAGTGGGCCAAGCGCCATATATTAAAAATGGAGAAAGCAACGGTTAATTAAGTCATTACCATAATTTAACGAAACATATAGCAAGTAATACAGGGGTATCATTTTATTTTTACTAACATTTTTAATATTAACCTGGCTATATCTTTGGATTAAAGGTCTAGAACCGGAAACACCGCTTGCTCCCCCTGCCAAGACTGGAGTTCGATGATACTGGCGTAAAATACAAATCGCTTTACTAGGTATGGGAGGGAAGAAAAGTAGTTCATCCATTTATGTAAACTAGGAAATATCGCAATTTTGAGTTTGATCATTTTCATTAGGTTTTTGTTGAATCAAAATACAGTACTGTATTAACACTTAGTGTTTTACTCACGAATTAAGCTGTCCATTCGGACGTATTAATTATGCAGTGTATATTGTACTGTTACAGCACATTAGCGTACAATGTAGAGAATGAATTTAAATTGAAAAATAATCATAATATGGATATTTAAACACATTTTTGAAAATGGCGGCCGTTCATTTCGATACAGGCTTCAGTTATTTTGTGCATATTATCGCACTATAGATTATTGTACCTAATTCCAATTTCCAGTTTCGTTCTTCGTACGAGTAACTCATGTGAAATAATTCTATACCTACTCTATAAAAGAGTACCTTACGTACTGTAAATTTAATCTTCACTTCTGCCCGATCCGGAAAGATAGAATTACTCAGAAATGCTATCTACTGTCCGTTCAAGTGGTTTTGTCGCAGGGTCGTAGAAAAGGGGGGGGGGATCACGTGACAGTTAATTACTTAAGGAGGCCCTTTTATTTAAGTTATTTTAAACACTTGTATAATATTACGTAGACGTCCAATTCCTAACAGACATTAATGTTTTCAGAAAAGAGATAAGACAGCCCAGCTACTGGACTTTACAGAGGGACGAACAGAAGCAGGTGGGGGAAACCGGGATGCGACGTAGGCAAATGGACGACAGTACCTGTGAGAAAATATGATTCAATATTGAAAGCTCTTTTGTCACTGGAAAACGCGAACATATTTCTGGAAAGTACTATACTCACTAACTCAGTACTGCATATGCGGCCTTTGTTCTGTGTGGAGAACGATTGGAAGTTTACTAGTAGAACGGGGTGAGAGTGAAGTATATTAAAAAACTCAGGCACAATAAAAATTTAAGTAAAAATAAAATGATGTCCCTGTATAAGGTATAAAAATTAAAACTAAATGATATGTCAATCTTCATTACACTGTGGCATTCACTTAACTTCAACCCTTGATTTCTCCGTTTTTAATAAATGGCGCTTGGCCCACTATGGCTCTGAACCCTTCATATTGAGTCCACAGTTGTGGAGTAACGATTTGAACGTCTTACCGTGAAACGAGCGGACCCAGATTCAAATCCTGGTTGGGACAAGTTACCTGGGTGACGTTATTTCCGGGAGTTTCAACCGATTGAAGCAGAATTACTGGGTAACTTTCGGCATTGGACCTAGAACTTATTTTGGCATCATTAATTCACATATAACCCATACCAAGCCCGGGTTAAGTTCACCTTCTCCTCTTACCCCGAGAGAATCATACTCACCTCACAGGGATTCTCTCGTGTAATTTGGACACTCATAGCATATTTTGGATTTTATTTTAAAGACAAAAACGTGTGCATATAATGATAAAATCTTATTAATACACTAGTACGAAGTAGATAGACAAAATTATTCAAAATCGTTACGCTGAAAGCTGTCTGCAATTGGGTATATGAAGAGTATATACCAACGAGTTAGAAAGAGAAAGATATAGAGTGGTCATTGCGCCGCCATGTTTGAAGAAAATTGAACGACCGTCCGCCATGAACTTATGCGCCTAAAACAAAGTGGCCATGGCGATAAGTGACATTAAAATCGTCTGCTGTCAAAATTTCGTTTGCATAAATCAGTTAAACTGAAGTGGAAAAGCCTAGTATTTCGTCAAATACGTGCTAGGAACTTAATCTAAACTTATGTACGCTAAACTTAAAACACTTGAGCTATTCCAAGAAGGAATGCTTAAAAGAATAACCTAAGCAAAATTGTCATGTAGTATGACAAGAAGTCCTAGCAAATATACTGAAGAAAATGTTAATATTCCTAGGTTCTTTTAAATGCGACCTGCAAGATTGCCTATAAAATTAACGAGTATGATACGGATGATTTTATTAAATTGTTTTCCCAGTCTCTACACGTTGCAAAACTATTTACTATACCATAAGATATAGAATGGAAGTAGGCCCTAACTGTAGTAAACAACCTTTACCTCCAAGCTTGTAACGTGGGTAAAACATGACCAAACACGCTTTCAGTTTTTTTTTTGTTACAGTAGAGTATAATTATCGAAATGTGAATGTGAGGCCAACAGCCGACTGGTCTGTCTGAGCCTTTCAAGGGCTGTGGCACCACAGATTATTATTAGTGTATAATTAAGCACCCACGTACAATAATGGGGTAAGTAGTTACGAAATATATTCATACTTACCCCATTATTGCACGTGGGTGCTCAAACATGTTCTTTCATGTCTTTCCAGTCAAAATACTAACAACAATACGACCTACCCCAGAGTTTTGCATTATTTTGGATGCGAGTGTCGAAATAAAATTTTAATATTTGATTGCTATTACTGGGTTTGAAACGGAATTGTAGTGGTTTTATCCGTATTTAGTTTAACTTTATTACTAGTGAACCATTTATTTGATTAATCGTTTGTCTTCGAAATAGGCCTACTTTTTATAAGCTACAGCTAATCGTCTTCTATAAGCAGTAAGGACAGAAGGAGCAGAAATAAAGGATGCCGGTGTCGAAATACAATTTTAATATTGTATTGGTATTTGTTTTTCACTGGGTCTGAAACGGAATTGTAGTGGTTTTAACCGTATTTAGTTTAAGTACATTACCAGTGAACTATTTATTTTGTTTAACTTATGCCCGGAGTTGTTACACATTTATGCATGAAAAAAATGCTGCTAATTAACGAAACTATGGACTTAACTTCATAAAATTTACATGAAATATGATGTATCAGTTGTCTTTTTCCTTTTGACATTGCAGCACACACAATAGGCATGTTTTTTTTTTTTTTTTTTTTTTTTTTTACTTAGCTCCGTTATACAACATTGTAAGCAGACGAATTTTTACAAAGGTGGGCGCTTATACTTGTTTTTTTGAAAGATGGGACATGACAGTTAAGCGACCGAGCTTGGAACTACAGTGCCATGTTGCCTATATGGACTACCACGCTGCCAGCTGATGGAATGTAGCAATCGTCGTTAAGATGGCTGACGTTACTGTAAAACATTTATTGACAGTTGACGCGAAGGTAAGAAAACAATTCAAAAATCGACAGAGAATCGAAGACGAAACGTACCAATGCTAACATTATATGCACAATAAATGTCGCCAATAGAGCTATTAAGGCAACTCAGCCGTTGTTACCATAGCAACAGGCCTACCACGCTATGTGACATTCAGTTGTTTTTCCGATCGCAACGCTCCTGTCATGTCCAATCTTAAAAAAAAACAAGTATAGTTCAGATCTGCCGTGTTTCGCGGTGGCACCGCAAAGAGCGCTGTTCAGGACAACATGGCCACTCTATATTATCACAGTCTACTATATACAGTCGCGAAGCTTGAGGTGTTTTTTTGCAAATCTCGTGATAAAGCGCTCCAAGCGGTTAGCAACTAGAAACAATAGACTGTCCATGGTCGACTTTGGACTGTGCCGTATTTCTATCGAGTGCTAGCTCGTTGCGTATTTCACTTTGATGCTTGTGAAATGTTCGTTATTGGTTATAATCAGGGAAAGGATTTATATGTAAATACATATTTACTTATAAAGCTAATATAATTTATATTTTGCATTATCTTTATGTTTCACAATGTGTAGGGTTGAAAAATCCTACTTTTATTTTCCATATTTTTCCATATTTTAGAGTTTAGTACATATTTTCGTTAATTTCCATATATTTTCCATATTTCATATAAAACAGTCCATATTATATTAGGTTTAACAATAAAACAAAACAAAATTCCATTAACTTTTAAAAATACATTTCAACAATAGAGATTTAAACACATGTTCAGTAATCCCTTTAACATCAGAGTTATTTGAAAATTAGCAGTCCTATCAACAATGGGAAAGTAAGTTACAAAACTGTATTAATTTAATTTAAAATTTTTAACAGACTTCAGTTGTGCAGCTCAACAGTTAAATGCCAGTCAGAGTACACATAGGGTCAGTTTTGTAAATCATACTATAAAGACGGTAAATATGCCAAAAGTACGTCATTCAGTCAATTTAAAATCAAAACTAACAAGTTACATTTCAGAATTTAAAGAAGATGGTTTATCAACTGACAATAAAATATTATTTTGTAATTTGTGTCAGTGTGCAGTATCATCTACACAAAAGTTCCTGGTGCAACAACACATTACAACTAGTAAACATCAGGCCAACAAACAACTAAATTCCAAGCAGAGACAATTGTTTTTAACACAACCAACAACATCGAATGTAAGATCTGAGTTTAACATCGACCTGTGCCGTTCTCTCATCTCTGCTGATATTCCTCTCTACAAACTAAAGAATAAGGTCTTCAGGGAATTCCTTGAAAAATATACTCAACATACAATCCCGGATGAGTCAACACTTAGGAAGACGTATGCTCCATCCATCTACGATGAGACAATACAGAAGATAAGAGATGAAATTAAAGATAGTTCAATTTGGGTTTCCATTGATGAGACTCCCGACAAAGAAGGTAGACTTGTTGGTAATGTAGTTATCGGTTTGTTAAGTGAACAATATTCTGAACGAATTCTTTTACATTGTGATGTTCTAGAAAAGTGCAATAACAAAACTATAGTTAAACTGTTCAACGAAGCTATGGGTATCCTGTGGCCAAAGGGTATTATGTACGATAATGTGTTATTCTTTATTAGCGATGCTGCCCCTTATATGGTCAAAGCTGGACAAGCATTATCTGTTGTATATCCTAAATTGACTCATTTTACTTGTGTGGCGCATGCATTTCATCGTGTGGCAGAAGTGGTCAGAGACAATTTCCCTAAAGTAGATTTGTTGATTTCATCAGTGAAAAAAGTATTTCTCAAAGCTCCCAGTAGAGTTAACGTGTTGAAAGAAATGTACCCTGAAATTCCATTGCCACCAAAGCCAATTTTAACTAGATGGGGTACATGGCTAGAAGCAGTTGAATATTATGCCGAACATATAGACTCTATTAACAATGTTCCCCTTGCATTGGACTCTGAAGATGCAGTCTCAATTGATACTGCGAAAACAGTTACCTGTGACATAAGTGTGAAGAATGACTTAGCTCACATTCAGCATACATTTTCATGCATCATAAAAACGCTCAAAAGTCTCCAAAATAGGCACCTTTCACTATCTGAAAGTTTTGAAATTATTAATAGTACTGTGGAACAACTGAATCGTGGTAGAGGTAAAGTTGCAGATGCAGTAAGAGCTAAGGTGGACACTGTACTTTCAAAAAACCCTGGATATGAAGAACTACAAAAGGTTGTTGCTGTGATGAGTGGTGAATCAACAGTGAAGATTAACTTGGACTTATCCCCAGCAGACATTGTGAAATTGAATTATGTACCAGTTACTTCTTGTGACGTCGAACGCTCTTTTAGTCAGTATAAATCTATCCTCAGAGACAATAGAAGAAGATTCACTTTTCAGCACTTGAAAGAAATGTTTGTAACCTATTGTTATGGTAACAGACAATAAAAATTGTGTTTTGTTGAAACTACATTGGAAGATAAGGTACGTCCATTATATTTTTTGTTTAGTTTGATTAAAATGTACCAATATTTAACGTACATAGTCATTTTTTTATAATTTTAAGTCCATATTTAATTCCATATTTTGCTAAAAATCCATATTTAATTCCATATTTTGGTAAAAATAACTACATATATATTTACATATTTCATATATTTTTAGTCCATATAAATCCGTTCCCTGATAATATGTATTACTGATTTGTTATGAACATGATTTTGGTGATTAATGAGGCCGGTGTTATTCAGGGATGTTGTGGCCCGAATTTTCCTGGCATTTGCCTTACGGTTGAGGGAAAACCCTGAAAAACCTCAACCAGGAAATTCAACCCGACCGGGAATCGAACCCGGGCCCTCTGCGTAAGAGACCTGCATACTGGCCTCTACACCAGAGGTGGTCGCCTTCCTCTTTGTCTCCTCATATGATCCATATATCTTAATGTCGTCAATCATCTGATATCTTCTTCTACCCCGAACTCTTCTCCCGTTCACCATTCCTTCCAGTGCATCCTTCAGTAGGCAGTTTCTTCTCAGCCAGTGACCTAGCCAATTCCTTTTCCTCTTCCTGATCAGTTTCAGCATCATTCTTTCTTCACCCAGTCTTTCGAACACAGCTGCGTTTCTTATTCTGTCTGTCCACTTCACACGTTCCATTCTTCTCCATATCCACATTTCAAATGCTTCTATTCGCTTCTCTTCACTTCGTCGTAATGCCCATGTTTCTGCCCCATACAATGCCACAGTCCATACAAAGCACTACACTAGTCTCTTCCTTAGTTATTTTTCCAGAGGTCTGCAGAAGATGCTCTTTTTTCTATTAAAAGCTTCATGGGTGAAGAATCGGTAGAACGGAGAAAAATTCTCTCGGGCACCGGGACTCGAACTCGGGTTTCCAGCTTTACGTGCTGGCGCTTTATCCACTAAGCCACACCGGATTCAAATTTCGATTCCGGATTGAATCCCTCTCATTTTTTAATTCTACGTACTGTGTTCCCCTTTGTTGGCCTACCCTCGAGTATCGTGTCACAATATGGATAGCTTTGTTGAGGGGTATAAATATTTTCACTATAAACTTGTTCAAAATTTGCAGACTAATAAAGATGTGAACTACCTACAAATGCTGTTAGTTGGGAAGCTCAAATACCAAAAGTTCCCTCAAGCAGCTCTGCAATGTATTTGAGGTCCTACCAGCAGTGTAGATGCTGAAAGATATTTCATCAAATACAATTTAATTGTTAGTGATAGAAGAACACGAATGACAGTACAAAATGTTGAAATTATTCTATGATTTCCTTCAACAGAGATGAGAGAACGGCACAGGTCGATGTTAAACTCAGATCTTACATTCGATGTTGTTGGTTGTGTTAAAAACAATTGTCTCTGCTTGGAATTTAGTTGTTTGTTGGCCTGATGTTTACTAGTTGTAATGTGTTGTTGCACCAGGAACTTTTGTGTAGATGATACTGCACACTGACACAAATTACAAAATAATATTTTATTGTCAGTTGATAAACCATCTTCTTTAAATTCTGAAATGTAACTTGTTAGTTTTGATTTTAAATTGACTGAATGACGTACTTTTGGCATATTTACCGTCTTTATAGTATGATTTACAAAACTGAACCTATGTGTACTCTGACTGGCATTTAACTGTTGAGCTGCACAACTGAAGTCTGTTAAAAATTTTAAATTAAATTAATACAGTTTTGTAACTTACTTTCCCATTGTTGATAGGACTGCTAATTTTCAAATAACTCTGATGTTAAAGGGATTACTGAACATGTGTTTAAATCTTTATTGTTGAAATGTATTTTTAAAAGTTAATGGAATTTTGTTTTGTTTTATTGTTAAACCTAATATAATATGGACTGTTTTATATGAAATATGGAAAATATATGGAAATTAACGAAAATATGTACTAAACTCTAAAATATGGAAAAATATGGAAAATAAAAGTAGGATTTTTCAACCCTACACATTGTGAAACATAAAGATAATGCAAAATATAAATTATATTAGCTTTATAAGTAAATATGTATTTACATATAAATCCTTTCCCTGTTCATGAGTTAGTTAACAAAAATCGAGCAACACGTACTACTTATTAATTTCGTAGACGTGCAAATGTTATAAAATCTCAACACTCAGCTATTACGCACGGAAAGTTATTTATTTCAGTGTAGCAAATTAACTGCCAAGTCGATAACCTGGATATATTAGTTTGATAAAGGAATAACATTAAAACGTAGTTGTGACTCTTATTCAATGCCTACTACAGCCGGCCAAGTGCATAATGTTTGGTATCCAACTTCTTGCTCTCTGAACATGCGAGACATGTCTGGTAAGTGAACGTGCCAATCACTCTGTTAGTCGTTCAATTTACGGTAAACTTCATGATAACAATTATGAATCAAATCGTATCCAAATTACGTATACTACACATGTTCTGTTAAAGCGGAAGAATTTTATTGTAGTGAATTATTGAACATATTTACACAGATTATTGTTTCAGTGTGTAGTTACATTTGTAACAACATATGTTTGCACAATAAACACAGTATGAAAGTTATAATTTTTATACAAAATTCATGAGTGGGATTTATACAGAAATACATATTACGTAATGTCAAAATGTGCATGAGCAAGATAAGAACATAGTTTGCGTAAGGATTGTATAGAGTAAAGGTTGGTAATACTGTGATACAGTGGCGTAGCATGAAATTTTGAGCAGGGGAAGCTAACTCAAGTTGTCTTTCATGCAATATGAGAAAACGTATTACAAAAATACAGTCTTAAAATAAATAGTAGTCAATTTCAAGTCAGCAGTCGAAGATTGGTTGGAACATCGTAAGTAACACCAATAAGGCATGACCTCAAATGATACGTAATAAAATACGATTTCACGGTTTACACATATCTCTTAACAAATATACACGTACACGTATAACATTAGCTCACTTCCTGTCATACTTAGAGAAATCACAATATTAGTATCATTATGTAAGTATGCGTCTGTCTTTTGGTTGTGTCCTTCATTGACAGCAAGGGAGTTGGTCATTTGTTTTTTAAATCACACTTCTGTTCGTAAGTCGGTCTTGATAATACAATTGTCCTAAAAAAAATTCAAGTAAATTAGTGTCAGGAACTGTTATTTCGCTCATTATTTATTATATCAACCACAATGCACACTAACACTTCAACTGAACGCAACTGACGAAAAGGGATAACTCGGAAACTACTTATTTTAAATGTTAAAGCTAGCTTCTTTGCGAGCCTTGCGACTAGGGTAGCTTAGTTAGAAAGGGATGGAAAGTCTGCGGGGTGGATTACACAGAAGAAACCAGTCTGCTTGGAAGCTGGTGTGTGCAGGCTTCTTGTTTACTGCTGCATCACAAATCATCCTGGGCTGCCGCATCGCAATATTTAATGCGTAAATATAAATTCTATTTAACTTAATAAATAATTTTCTCCATAAACTGCAGGTTTATTATGAAATTATTATTAACTGGGGAAGCTAAGCTTTTAGCTTACATTGACGCTACGCCACTGCTGTGATACGAGTAATATTGTAATAGTTTTCTTTTAGAATTTATTACAATTTTACTGAACGAGAGAAGAACCGGTTTTGTGCAGCAAATTGTCCACGAACATTTTCTTTTCTCTCGCTCAGTAAAATTATAATAAATTCTCAAAAAGAACTATCACAATATTACTCGTATCACAGTATTACCAACCTTTACCCTACAGAACGTGCAATAACATGTATAATGATGCAACTTTATTGCTTATAGACCTATTATCTTCCCTTAATTTATTGTGGTGATGTTACGCCCAAGATGTGATGAATTCTTTAATGATTTTCAGTTTGACTGATATTTTTCAAACTGAATGCACTCACTTTCTTCTGATTATTTTATAAAATGCTTTTTGGTCCCTCGTCTTTACCTTTCTTTATGGATGTGCCACAAAATTTATATTCTTATGGAGATAAATGCAAACAAGACGAAGACCATGGTTATCGGAGGAAAGATAAAGAAGGTAAACTTGTGAATTCGAAATGAGGCGTGGGACAAGTGGACAGCTTCATATCCTTGGGTTATACCACAGTCTAATACATACAGTCGCGCAACTCATACGTATAAAATATGCCAAGATTTGACAGCTGGCGCGACAGTAGCCCTCTGGCGGCAGGCAAGTTAAAAGTGTGCATACGACATATAACACATCAGAAAACGGGTTTTGTGTGATTTATTTTATATTTTATGCTATACAGGAAGTGTATACTATGGTTCTTATTAATTTTACTTTAGAATCCTAGAAGAATTTCACACGCAGTTAATCTACAAGTTTTAGGAGCTGGGAATAAACGTAAGTCTTTCTGCTCCTTACAACTGAATCATGGCCCTGATCACGTATCGTGGTTTGAAATAATATAATTGTTCGTACGTGGAAGGTTAATTCAATTCATTCTTATATTTATGAATCATTGGAATTCTATATTTCCTGTGAGAAGAGTCATAATTAGTAGCTTCAAAATTGTAGGGCATATCTCGTAGGGTACATTGCGTGGTGAACTCCACTGCCTATTTCCTGATAAATTAACTATTTTCCATACCGCAAATTGGGGTAAACTCGGCCGCTGAGGTAAACTTGAAAATAAAATAGGGGAGGATTTAAACCTTAATATGACACACATTGATTTATGAAGTTCATTATTTTTCCATTTCTTAAGAACCGGTATTTCCTTTATTATTTTGAGTCACAAATAGTGCTGATATTATGGTTTAAATTTTTATGGCAAGTTTATCGCATTTCATATTACATTTCCAGTTTTCACACATAAGCTTAATTTTAACTTATCGTACCTATATAATACGTAATTTACATACATTTACTGTTAATATGACGTAGGTGAGAACAAAAAAATGAACACACAATTTGTTGAAAAAATTGTAACTTCAATATTAACTCCGAAAATGTAGGCCTAATTTTATTTTCAGAGCAGAAGTGGTGTAAGTCAAAAATGGGTAATGAGGGTTAAAGTATACATTCTGTAAAATACAGCGCAAAGTAGTAGTTAATATTGAATTTATTTAAATTATTAGTAGTCAGTGAATAGCACGAAGGATATATTAATTGCTACTCTGCGCTGTATTTTACAGAATTTTTACTTTAACCCTCAATACCTAATTTTGACTTACACCACTTCTGCTCTGAACGGCTCAAATAATCACTGGGAATGTAAAATCAACACAAATAACAGTTAAGTCGTGAAAATTATTACAGAAAAGACTGCTTTTTATATTGAATTTAAAAAAGCTCTTTTATTTCTTGAGAACTTAATACGTCTGCCACATGAATCTACACCAACACATCAGAAATTTTATCGACACAGTCCGGATTTATTCAAGAAGTGAATATTTCGCAAAAGGATTACAATACTCCATGAATTCTTGAAAAATTAACACCATGATCCCTACTTGAATGCAATATAACATTCAACTTCTGAAAAATATAAAGAAATAAACACGAATACAAAAATTATGGAATTACTTGCATTAAAAACTCTAGATACATTATCCAAAATCGGAATGGTTACATATTTACACATATGATCTCTGCAAAAAAAATAATATACTGTAACAGGTATCTACTTTGACATACAAATAGGTAACTGATAACTAATAAATGTTTTATAGAACACAATACGTAGGCTACCTACAACGTGCATTATTGGTTATGACTGATTTATGATTTTCTCTTGGTCTTTAGGGAATCTGAAGAACGACAAATTCGGAGATTTAAACTTGTTGTTACTGCAACTTTCGTCATTGCACACATTGCCTTTATTCCGACGCATGATTAAAACGTTATTACAACATCTCGCATCCCTTTAAAGCACGTACTGACTGAACGAGACTGTATCAACCCTATGACCAGTGCCTTGCCTGCCGCTTGGGCGCTAGTGTCGCGAATGTTGGAAAAAAAAGTGTTGAAGTTGCGCGACTGTATATATTAGACTGTGGTTATACTGTAAGTACAGCAGTATCATTAGCTACTGTCACGAAGTCAAGAGGAGAATAGGAATGGCAAACAAAGCCTTTAATATAAAAAGGAGCATCATCTGTGGACCTCTGGAAAAAGAATTAAGGAAGAGACTAGTTAAGTGCTTTGTATAGAGTGTAGCATTGCATACGATAGAAACAATGTAACGAATTTAAGAGAAACGACTAGAAGCATTTGAAATGTGGATGTGGAAAATAATAGAGCGTGTGAAATGGTCAGATGGAATAAGAAATGAAGCTGTGCTAGAAAGAGTGGATGAAGGAAGAATAATGCTGAAACTGATCAGGAAGAGGAAAAGAAAATGACTGGGTCACTGGTTAAGAAGAAACTGCCTACTGAAGGATACATTGGAAGTAATGGTGAACGGAAGAAAAGTTATGGGCAGAAAAAGATATCGGATAATGGCATTAAAGGTATATGGATTTTTTGTGGACACTAAGAGGAAGGCGTAAAATAGGAAAAATTAGAGAATGCTAGGTTCGCAGTGAAAGACCTACTGTTGGGCAGAAAACTATGAATGAATGAATGAATGATTGATTGATTGATTGATTGATCGATCGATCGACCGATGAATGAATGAATGAATGAATGAATGAATGAATGAATAGCATATAAATCTTTAAAATTAAACATATGATATTTCAAAATACGTTTCGTCTTCTATTTAGCTCCTTAGGAAGCAGAAGAAATCATTTTCAATTGAAGAATAGAGAAACATTTTCGTTTTTTTCTAATAATACGCGTATATGTTATTTTGCTTCTATTTTTATATTATTTTTGACTTTGGTTTGATTTGTTATTCCTTTTTTTACTAGTTCATTCTTTTGAACTTTTTCTTATTTTATAGGCCTAGTACTTCAAAAGTGGATAGAAGTTCCCTAGTATATAAAACATGATTAGGGAACCAGGATTAACGTTAGATAACATTAAGGCCCGATTGTATAAACCATTTAATCTTAGATCAGAGGTTAAATTGATCCTTGTTTCAGCTGAACTTGGAATTTTGTGTTGTGTAAAGTCTAATCTGAGATTAATTTGTCTCAAACTAAAGTCAACTTTGACTGAAGAAATTTCTCCGATTAAGTTAGATGATCCAAGTTCAGTTATTTCTTTTCTGTTTGAAATATACGAGTGACAGATTGTGCAAATAAAATATCCATTATTATTAATATTAATAGATATGTTAGGTACATTTATATATATATATTTCTTTCAATTTCTTGCCTTAATACACAAACATTCTTATATTTTATAAGGCTCTATCGTGTTCAGCAGTATCAAGTAACATAACCTATAATTATATTATGTTTATAACAATCATTAATTATTAATGGATATGATAGGTACATTCATAAATGTTGAATTAACTGTATTACTAAACGAAAATTGTCGTTTTATAAAGCTTTATTATGTTTAGCAGTATCAAACGCCATAACATGATAACAACTTGGAGAACAGTCAACCTTCTTCTTATTGTCCGCCATTATTTACATTGCAAAAAAAAACAGTGTCTCCAACAGAGTGTAATACGGTAAGTCGCGAAAAAGTAGTTGTAAAGTCGCTAGATTTCTCATTATCGACAAAGAAAGATTAAATTTTGTCACTATGGGGTGCTAAAAAGGTCACTAAATCCCTATTTAAGCAATATAAAAGTTAAAAGAAATTGTTGTTGAAAAAGAGTTAAAATCGCTAGATTGGCGACACTGAAAAAAACCTGTATAACATGGGCCACGCATCACGTATTTCTCCTGTTTACGCGATGTTGCCAAATCCTTTTCACGTGAACTTATATTGCATTTGAACAAAGGTAATTTGATCGCAGAAAAGTTTTATACAATAGAAGAAGTGTCTGAACTCGGTTTACTTTTCGATCTTCGATCAAAGTTGATCTTTAGTCACGTAGTTTTATACAACTGGGCCTAAATATTAGGTTTTGTTTTGAAACAACTTTACCTTAGCATTAATATTAAACCTCTTTCGAAATACTGGTATATGTACGAATACGTTAATTATTTAGGGAACTCAAAGAATTCATTGCCTTGATTATAATTATTGTTGTTTATGAATGGAGCAGGTATAGGGACAGTTGACGTAGATGTTTGTAGTGTGTTTGTTTGAGTTTTGAACTGTTATATTCATGTATCCGACATTAGTATTTCTTCGTTTAGGTACATTATTGATAGATTGGGAATTATCTTTCTTTACACGTTTTCTTTTCCTATAAAGTCATATATTCCGCACGACTGCTCCTTGTAGACATGTTTATCTGTGCGTTGTTACACGCTTACAGTTGTTAAGGTTATTGCATCATGCTCTCACAAGCAAACGTTCTGATGGGGACAGATAAAAAAGTTAAATTTTTTTCTTCCACCATGTTAATGATGTTAAAAGCAGTGCTTATACAAATTTTGGCCACTCGACCGCAATTACGAGGCCGTCCAGAACGTGATTTTTCTTGGGGTCGTTTATAGAAAAAAAAAGCACAATTTCATGGAAATATTTATTGAAACAGATACAACAATTTTTAGCTATTTGTTAACATATCCCCCACTAGAATTGTGACATTTTTCATACCATGGGATCAATTTTTGTGTCGTAGAAGTCAGCCGCCTCAGATCGGAACCAGCGTTTGACTGCGTCTGCACCTCTCTCTGTCGATCCCATGATATGAGAAATGTCTCATTTCCGATGGAAAATATGTTGAAAAATAGCTCAACAAGCTGTGTCAGTTCTAATAAATTTGTCCAATGAAATTATGTTGTTTTCTTTCTGTTAACGGCCCCTGGCGAATTTATTTTTTTACGGCCCTCGTAATTGCGGTCGAGTAGCCAAAATCTGTGTAAGCACTTCTTTTGACATTATTAACATGGTGGAAGAAAAAAAATTAACTTTTTTATCTGCCCCCATCAGAACGTTTGCTTGTCAGCATAGAATTTGCGTAAGCTAAACAAAAATGGCCGTAACTTATAAACCATGAGATATAGAGCAGGAGAGATTGTATTTTTGGCAAGGTTGCATTTATTAACGTATTTCACTTGCAATGTGTCCAGGACCCATCTTTTACGGTTTAGCCGCAGCAAACAATTCAAAGTCTGTAAAATTAGGAAAAATGTTACATATTTATAGGTTGTTTAAACAAAGTATAATATTTAGTAATAAAATAAACATCATTTTTGGATAGATCAGTCTTCATTCTTTCATTAAATACGCGATAGGTATTAAGTTATTAGCATCCAAAAATGGGGTTGCATCAGTGTTACACGAAAACCTGTCCATTTCATCCTAGTGACCTCCAATAATGTTATTCAAGATTAAAATAAAATGTTTTTTATTTGGTACCACTTGTTTGAACTGGCTGACTTTTACATGGGTATAATCAATATTTCTATCCACAGTAATCTCATTAGAGGTTTTGATTTATCTAGAGAAAATCAAAACTCGAGTGGGATTTAATTGACTATTACACGATTAGAAGAAAGTATATAAAGATTAGAAGTAACGAAGTACTCCAATACAATAAAATATTAATTGACTTACGAAAATACAACTGTCTTCAAATGTATTCCTGTGCCATCTCAACATTACAAATATTACGCTAGATGCATGCTAGATGGCAGTAGTGTGTTATGATTAGCTGTCTTCAAACATAAAATATACGTTAATGCTCGAAGTTAGCTGTTATCTTGCTATCAGTTGTGCCAACTATGGAATCTTCATTGAACTCTGTAGACGATTACTAGCAATGCCTTCTCGATCTAGATCACGATGGCAGTGTTACTAGTCAAGAAGGCTTTGTTGATCCAGTTTAATTTTTATTAAAACAGTTGCATTCCACTTCAATTATCCGAATCCCACTAATCAACGTCACTTGACATGATTTTCAATAAATGTTAATATTAAGTAAACAATCTCTGATACGTGACTATCCATAATAGCATATAGCAGAAGCTATAACATAACCTAAATAATATATACAAGTGTTAGAAAAGTTTTAATTAACGACGATGACATAAAAAATAAACGTGAATAATTTTAAAAGGAATAATTATTGAATGTACAATTTTCAAATTTGAATGTTTTAGTGCTTGGTGGTTCAGTTGATGTTATATTGGACGTGTGCGTAAAAGAAATGGAACTCGTTGATGTAGGCCTACATGGTGTATTCAACTTATTCAGGATTTCCGAATGGTGCTCTTCATTTATTTGTAAATAGGATTTCAGGGAAGATGCATAGGTATGACCAGTGATATTTATTAATTCTTGTTCTTGAATGCCAATGCGAGTCATATTTGAAACTGCTGTGCATCGACTGGAATGATTTGTAATTTTCTGTTTTTTTTTTTTTTTTTTTTTTTTTTTTTTCAGACCAGCGCAGTTTGAAATGTGGGCAAACAAAGAAACAAATGCTAGGGACGCGATAAAATTAAACAAATGCTAGGGACGCGATAAAATTGTGCGATAAGCAGCCATGATTGGTTGAAATACGTCCTTTTGTACCGTTTTACTGGTCAAAAGTAGTATGAAGTAGTAAAAGTGTAATAGTCAAAGGAAATAAAAATCCACATGTCTGTACAGCACAGAACATCACATTGGTAACTAATAGGCTAATGGTTTATTATTATCTTCGAAACCGCATTAATGCCAACTAAATGATTCTAATTGGTATATGGAACCAACACCCAAGTTTAATTTTTTCTTTTTCGGGTGTGAGCTTTTAGCTTCAATAATTTTGAACTGCTACAATCAGTTGACTAAATTTGATTGATTTATTTACTTTTATTTATTTATTTATTTATTTACTTTTATTTATTTACTTTTATTTATTTATTTACTTATTTATTTACTTACTTATTTATTTATTTACTTATTTATTTACTTATTTATTTATTTACTTATTTATTTATTTACTTATTTATTTATTTACTTATTTATTTATTTATTTACTTATTTATTTATTTATTTACTTATTTATTTATTTATTTACTTATTTATTTATTTACTTATTTATTTATTTACTTATTTATTTATTTACTTACTTATTTATTTACTTATTTATTTATTTACTTATTTATTTATTTACTTACTTATTTATTTATTTACTTATTTATTTATTTACTTACTTATTTATTTATTTACTTATTTATTTACTTACTTATTTATTTACTTACTTATTTATTTACTTACTTACTTATTTATTTACTTACTTATTTATTTACTTACTTATTTATTTACTTACTTATTTACTTACTTACTTACTTATTTATTTACTTACTTACTTACTTATTTATTTACTTACTTATTTACTTACTTGGTTAATTATTTACTCATTTACTCATTTACTCATATACTCACTTACTCATTTACTCACTTACTCATTTACTTACTTACTTACTTACTTACTTGCTTACTTACTTACTTAGTTATTTATTTATCTATTTATTTATTTATTTATTTATTTATTTATTTATTTATTTATTTATTTATTTATTTATTTATTTATCTAGCGAGTACAAATTAAATTTATAAAACAAAAATGTTTCTAGTCACTACCGTAAGAGCCAGGCTCGTGTACGGTGTGGTCTTAGCCAATAATATAACATAAAATTTACAAGAACAGCTGATTGGAACAAACAAGAAAAATTACGCTACTACATTCTTTTTTCTATATCCTATCATCTTCCCCGGATGACAATGCTTGTAGTCTCCAGACTGTCTTTGCTTCAGTCCTGCGTATTAGTCAATCCGCCCACCTTCCCACAAGAACTTTTTAATTGGCTCCATTATGTGCTTAAAGACTTATAACTCAGACAGAGATTAAAACAAAATATAAATTGATACAATATGAAACTCTTATAGTATATCTTAATGAACATTAAAATATTTAATCTACATCAACCTATTATTTAGCTCGAAATTCTTAATTCTATACAAAAATATTCCCTGCCGCTGTTAAGATATATGAAAGCTTTATCAAAACAAATGCAGTTCTTATTGTTCAATATTTTCTGATTCAAGTAATAAGTTCGAACTTAATGGCAGTTTAAATTAATTAATTTTATCTTAAAATATATTCATGTCCGTAATTTAGTAAGACGTTGTTTTTATTGCATTTATTTATAATAAATTATACAGCATATTCCATGCCTATATTTTAGAAATTCATAGCATAATTGCAACATTCCCCGTTATTAGGGTATATTTAGGTTTTGTTATCGCTAAGCACTACACAGCTTTATGTTCCACAATTTTCCGAGAAAAATTTCGTTTAATTAATTTCCATATTTTGTAAAAAAAAATAATGATAAGATTAAGAGTAGCCTATCACTCATTCCAATATAGAAGAAACACGCTACAAAAACAATTTAGTTACAGAAACTTGAAATAGACCGTTAGCAATCCATCATCTCTCGAAATATTTATAATACATCATGCAAAGGTAAGAAAAAACAAAATGGAAAGGATCAGAGTCCTTTTCTTCGGGATTTTTTGGTGATATTGATGTTAACGAATAGTCTAGTTGGATGATTTTGACTACGGTAATTTCATCTGATCTATTTTTAGAGTTGAATAAAAGTTATATATTTTTTAGTCTGTACTACTCCATTTATTTTCTTTTCTTCTTCCTTGGAGGGTTATGCCACGGTCTAGTATATACAGTCACGAAGCTTGAGTTGTGAGGGTGCTAGGAACGATAGACTGTGCCGGTACTATTTCGCATTGTCTGTAATGAGGCGATATTAGCGATCCTAGTGGTTAGCAACTATCTATGGATGCATATTTACTACGTATTGAGCTTCGTGACTGTATATACTAGACTGTGGTTATGCTGTTGTCTGTTCCAATAACCATCTCTTTTGGTCTTCCAATGTTTCTTTTCAAATATGGATGAAAGACTCTTGCAATACGAGTATTACATAGAATAAATATATATTTCAGTAACAGCAGTTACTCGAGTAAATATTGTTTTTATTTTTAAATAATAATAATAATAATAATAATAATAATAATAATAATAATAATAATAATAATAATAATAATAATAATAATAATAGTAGTAGTAGTAGTAGTAGTAGTAGTAGTAGTAGTAGTAATAATAATAATAATAATAATAATAATAATAATAATAATAATAATAATAATAGGTTATGTTAGGTTACGCAGAAAAAAGTATTTTCTTATTTCCAATGTTTGGGACATAAAACACACTTTCTTTGCAGTCTAGCCTTATTTTTTTCTTTTCATCGGATTTAATTCATGGAGGTCGCTGTTTTAAGCTACAGCAACATAGGGCATTCGCGCTTAGGAAGTGGTGCCTAGTTGTAATGTTAAGACTCAGTTGCTGTTAGTTCCGGTAAGTTAAATTTAATATTTTGTGTGTCCAGACAAAATTCTGTAGTCATGAAGAAAATAAGATGTATGAACTAAGTAGCATGAAAACCATTTATAGGTGGACTTCTTCCAGGAAAGTGCCTCTGTTTCAATCGAATTGTGGTGTTATAAGATCTTTGACACACTTTCTACTCCGAATCTCTTAACCTATTATTATTATTATTATTATTATTATTATTATTATTATTATTATTATTATTATTATTATTATTATTATTATTATTATTATTATTATGAAGATCTGAAGGGGTTCGTTCCATAGAATCTACATTCCAATACAAATAATTGTTTATCACACTGACAATATGACAATATCACGAAATGCGATTCCTCATGGATTTGCCCTCCTGAGATAATACACAGACTACAAGAAAAGAAACACACCACTTTTAATGAAACAGATAAATATTGTATTTACTACCTGACAGCGAAAACTGAATCTGAATCTTTGACTTAATCGCCATATTGTCTATATTTTCAAAACAATTACAATAACGAATACGTACAGTGAAACCTCTTCTTACGGACACCCCCAAGATATGGACACTCTCATATACGGACAGATTTTTACGTCCCAACTGAAATAATATAGAAATAATGATAAATTTAACTCTCGTTTACGGACACTCTCAGACACGGACACGGACAGCTGTTTCACAGTCCAAAAGCTTGCTTTACCTCCTGACTGCGGACAGAACTTGGATTTTAAGACCTAATGTGTTACAAAAATGGAAAATTTAGTTTTTAGAACTGTACAGAAATTCCTTAACATGAAAGAAGACAATAAGAGTCTTGTAGGCTACCACTAACCCAGCCGGCTACCCCTTGGATAAACAAAATCATAAAATTTAACTTATCTGATGGTCCAAGGTTCCCGCGATCGTGAAATTGTATTCGACACATGGTAGGGATAGTAGGATTATTCACTTCACTTCAATCAGTTGTTCTGTTTCGAGAGACATGGTACCTGAACGTAAAGGTTAAGTTGAAAACTGTAAATTATAGTACTGCATAACTGTAGACCTAGAATAAAACTGAATGGCACAGTACTTCATCGGTCTTATCTACTGTAGTTCAAAGTTGCAAAGAATTTACTGTAGTACAGTGGACTGTATTTAGAATTAAACTACAGTAATACAGGGACATCATTTTATTTTTACTAACATTTTTAATATTAACCTGTCTATACCTTTAGAGAACCGGAAACACCGCTTGCTCCCCCCTCCAAGACTGGAGTTCGATGATACTGGCGTAAAACACAAATCACTCTACTAGGTATAGGAAGGAAGAAAAGTAGTTCATCCATTTACGTAAACTAGGAAATATCGCGATTTTGAGTTTGATAATTTTCATTAGGTTTTTCTTTAATGAAAGTACAGTACTGTACAGTGTTTTTGCTCACGAAGTGAGTTATCCATGCGAACGTATTCATTATGCGGTGTATATTATACTGTCTACAGCACATTAGCGTACAATATAGAGAAAGAAGTTAAATTGAAAAATAATCATAATATGAATATTTAAACACAATTTTGAAAATGGTGGCCGTTCATTTCGATACAGGCTTCAGTTCTTTTGTGCATATTATCGCACTATAGACTATTGCATCTAATTCCAATTGCCAGTTTCGTCCTTCGTACTAGTAACTCATGTTGAAATAATTCTATACCTACTCTACGTAGTGTCAATTCAATCTTCACTTCTGCCCGACCCGAAAATATAAAATTACTCAGACATGCTATCTACTGTCCGTCCAAGTGGTTATGCCGCAGGATTGTAGAAAGGGAGGAAATCACGTGACAGTTAATTACTTAACGAGGCCCTTTTATTTAAGTTAAATTAAACAGCTGTATAATATTACGTAAACATCCAATTCCTAAGAGAAATTAATGTTTTCAGAAAAGAGCTAAGACAGCCCAGCTTTCACAGAGGGGCAGGTGGGGGAAATCGGGATGCGACGTAGGCAAACTGACAGTACCTGTGCGAAAACATGGTTCAATATTGAAAGCTCTTTCGTCACTGGAAAACGCGAACATATTTCTGGAACGTACTATACTCAGTAACTCAGTACTGCTTACTATCTGCTGTCTTGGCTCTGTGTGGAGTTGGAACTTCATTAGTAGAAGGGGTGGGAGTGAAGTACATTCAAAAACTCAGGTACAATAAAAATTGAAGTAAAAATAAAATGATGTCCCTGTACATTTCATTTAAAGCGTGAAGGGATACATAATGTATATTATAAATTTACTGTTTACTCCCAATAAAGGAAACCTCCCAGATGCGGACAGATTCTTATGTCCCTTCGATGTCCGTAAATGAGAGGTTTCACAGTATATAAAATACAAATAGTTTCTATGCAGACCGGTTCCACTCCAACTTCTACCTAATAAAATCTGTTGGTGTGCTGAGAGTGGTCGTACGCCGGGGTACGGAGAAGTCCGTGCACGCTTCCCCACTCCACTTTTTACTTTCTACCTGGGACCGGTCTGCATAGGAACTCTCTGTAAATTACATTATTATTTTTGTTACAGGTGTTTCGGTTAAAAAATCATTCAAGACAACGCGAGATATGAGCAATAAAAATTACTCTTACTGTCTTAAAATGCATCACGTTTAAGGTAAGTTCCCTTCATAACCGATCACAGTCGTAACTGTCATGTTCAGAGCAATGTGTAGTTCTTCTTTAATTTGTACGACTTGCCTTCAATTCAGGCACGTACTCGAAGTAACAGCATGGTGTTAGTGTCCAGGCGCTTTTTCTCACTGCTGTTATTGTCTGCAATATGGGACAGCTCTCAGCAATGGCCACACAAGCAGGTAAGACACGACGAACGCATCACATCATACAAAATGCTATAGGCGCTTTGATAGCTCAGTTGGAAGAGCTGACTTAAGAATCGTAAGTTTTGACAACTACGGGAGGCGAATTCAACATCGGCGACAGCGGAGTTGTGCTATTTGAGGTGGACAAAGGGCTTTTCTCGGAGTTCTCCCTTTTTCCTCGTCATTCCACCAATACTCTATACAGGGTGTTTCCGAGGTGGTGTTACAAACTTTCAGGGATGATGGTGAAGGGCACGTGTATCAATTTGAGATAAGGAACGCCGGTCCGGAAATGACCGAGTCGAAAATTACAAGCAAAAATAGTTGTGTGGAAATGAAATAATTTTATTCCTCTGTACACCTTATTTATATGTATTTATCTGTACATCTTACACATATTGTATTCATCTGACGTTGTCTACTTACAGTATTCCATACAGTGCGCTGTCTGAGGGATGGGGACAGGAAACTACACTAAAGCAATGCAGATAGCGTAATGTGTAACGGACATGGTCGGTCCTGATATGCACGTCTATAGGCAGCAGTGTTTGTGTACAAGTTGCAGTGTCCAGTCGATCAGTCCTAGTGAAATGGAGGAGTACACGAGAGCGGACCTGATTTTCGAATATGGATGAGCCAATGGAAACAGTAGACAAACTCACAGATTGTATCGGGCCAAGTACCCACGTAGGAGAAATTTGGCCCATACCATTTTTCCACGACTGTTCCAAAGGTTAAGGGAAGGAGGGCACGTGGTGCCAAATTACAATTCCATTTCCACACAACTATTTTTGCTTATAACTTTCGACTCAGTCATTTCCGGACCATGGTTCCTTATATAAAATTGATACATGTGCCCTTCGCCATCATCCCTGAAAGTTTGTAATACCACCTCAGAAACACCCTGTATAATTCCTCATTTCATCTAGAGAAATAGGGCCGCATTTCGAGGCGTTCATAATAGGGATTTCCATTAATGACTTTGTCCAGTTTGTCTTCAGTGACTTACCCACATTTAAACAGGCAGATTCTAAAGACTTCTGAACATCTTCAATAATTCCAAGGGAATCGACTAGTAATAGGCCCAGATTCTCCAACTTAGTTGTTGCTAGGAAATTTTGCAAAGTTTGTCCACTGTGCAGTAAGTGGCTAAAATTTCAATTCAATGTGTACTATAATAAATGAATAGAGTGTATCTAATCACAGACCTGTAGTGAATTAAAAAAAATGTGTTCAAATTAAAAAAAAAAAACAATATTTTAAGGGGAAAGATTTACTCCAAAGCAACTATTTTCTTTTTATTTCAAAGTTTAATGTGTATACACACATCACTAAAATAAAAAGAAAGACCTCTGATAAATAGTATTATATTTATGACTACTTGAAGATAGTCTATTATATTCATACCATAATTTTGAATGCGATAAGTAAGAACTTCCCTTAAGCTGCATTTCACTGAGAGTAATTGACAATGTTAAAATTAATATCATGTTTTAAGAATGGTTGAAAATATTTAAAAAAAAGAAAAGGTCACTCTAATTGAAATTAAATAAATGTAATCTAAATAATTTTAATCTTCTATACAAAGAGTTTTATTTAAAACTAGCCGTACCCGTGCGCTCCGCTGCACCCGTTATAAATAAATATAAAGTAATTACATAATTAAAATAGGACATTTGATCCAGGGAACATTCGTGTTTGATAGAAGGATAAATCGTTTAATATGTTACTTAATTTAAATTGCATCCAAATAATTAAAATGCGATCATTTTGGTCCAGAGACCACTCATTGGTGCAATGACAATTCCTTTAACATGTTTCTAATTTTTTTTACATGCAACCATAATTTAATGAACATTGACATCATTTAGATTTAAGTCGACCTGGTTGGCGAGTTGGTATAGCGCTGGCCTTCTATGCCCAAGGTTGCGGGTTCGATCCCGGGCCAGGTCGATTGCATTTAAGTGTGCTTAAATGCGACAGGCTCATGTCAGTAGATTTACTGGCATGTAAAAGAACTTCTGCGGGACAAAATTCCGGCACATCCGGCGACGCTGATATAACCTCTGCAGTTGCGAGCGTCGTTAAATAAACCATAACATTTAGATTTAATGTGTATACTTTATTTTACTTGTTATAGGTTTCCATTGAATTATGGTAAAAACTTAATTTTGACCCTTGTTTTCTACGTATTCAGTAAATGGCGTTTGGCCCACTATGGTTCTGAACCCTTCAAATAACTTAAATTATATTATATAATATTACATTACATATATTATATTATATTATATTATATTATATTATATTATATTATATTATATTATATTATATTATATTATATTATATTATATTATATTATATTATATTATATTATATTATATTATATTATATTATATCAGAAGTTACTGTAATAACATTATAGCATTATGTCCATCTAGAGAAACTACACTTTCCAGCGGTGAAATAATAATTAATTATACAAATCGGTTAATTTAGCTTCCGGTATCACTTCATACAAACACAGAAACATTCTCTGTAGGCTATCTTTCATAGCTTTCGATTGTTGCTGTCCAAGGCTCCTTATAGACGAGTCATTTGTTTTTTATTTCATTATACGGCCTTAGATGGCATTTATTTTAATTTTAAAACTCATTTATCTCATTAAATATCAGTCCTATCAAAATTGTTCATGGAATATAACTTATCGAAAATTATTTGTAAAGAAACTTTTGTTATGCAACATTTTTCACAAAAATCAATAATAAGCGAGATATTTCGATTTATTTAATTCAGGCCCCCTTATAACCCCCCTTTTAAATAATGTATTTTGAATGCCATATAGCCTAAAATCTAAGTTACAACGAACATAATTTATATTCCAATTTTCATCGAAATCCGTTCATCCATTATCGCGTGAAAAGGTAACAAACATACAGACAGACAGACATACAAACAAAAATTTCAAAAAAGCGATTTTCAGTTCAGGGTGGTTAATTATATATGTTAGGACCAATTATTTTTGGAAAATCGAAAATTACCAGAAAAATTTCGGCTACAGATTTATTATTAGTATAGATAATTAAAAGAAAATCAATATACAAATATGTATTTCTGTGGCCGGGAGGAAAAAGGTCTTAAGTCAATTTTTTGTAAAAAAGAGATTTTTATACAGGGACATCATTTTATTTTTACTAACATTTTTTATATTAACTTGGCTATACCTTTGGATTAATGATTGAGAACCGGAAACACAGTTTGCTACCCCTTCCACGACTGGAGTTCGACGATACTGACTTAAAATAAAAACAAATCACTTTACTAGGTACAGGAGGGAAGAAAAGTAGTTCATCCATTTACGTAAACTAGGAAATATCGCGGTTTTGAGTTTGATAATTTTCATTAGGTTTTGTTCAATCAAAATACAGTACGGTATTAACAGTAAGTGTTTTTACTCACGAACTGAGTTACCCATGCGAACGTATTCATTATGCAGTGTATATTATACTGTCTACAGCACATTAACGCACGATATAGAGAATGAAGTTAAAATGAAAAATAATCATAATATGGATATTAAACACATTTTTGAAAATTGTGGCCGTTCATTTCGATACAGGCTTCAGTTCTTTTGTGCCTATTATCGCACTATAGACTATTGCATCTAATTCTTCCAATTACCAGTTTCGTCCTTCATACTTAGTAGCCTAACTCATGTTGAAATAATTCTGTACATACTCTATAAAAGAGTACCTTACGTACTGTAAATTCAGTCTTCACTTCTGCCCGACCCGTACAGATAAAATTACTCAGACATGCTATCTACTGTCAGTCCAAGTGGTTATCTCGCAGGATCGTAGATAGTTAATTACTTAACGAGGCTCTTTTATTTAAGTTATTTTAAACAGTTGCGTAATATTACGTAGACGTCCAATTAATTCCTAACAGAAATTAATGTTTTCAGAAAAGAGCGAAGAAAGCCCAGCCACTAGTCTTTACAGTGGAGCGAGCAGAAGCAGGTGGGGAAAATCGGGATGCGACGTAGGCAAACGGACGACAGTACCTGTTCTAAAATATGATTCAATATTTGAAGTTTTCGTCACTGGAAAACGCGAACATATTTCTGAAACGTACTATAATCACTAATTCAGTACTGCGGCCTTGGTTCTGTCTGAACGGTTGGAACTTCGTTAGTAGAAGGGGTGGGAGTGAAGTACATTCAAAAACTCAGGTACAATAAAAGTTGAAGTAAAAATAAAATGATGTCCCTGTATATTCTGAAAGCGGAAACAATTATCTACAAACTGGTAAAACGGTTAAAGTCAAGACTCCGACTGGATTTATAGAGCGTTACCAAATGTCCTAAGTACTTTTTGAATCGAGCACACACAGAATAAAGGACTTAAGAATATTTAATACTTTATTCCTTACAAACATCACATGTTTACTTTCCATGCTTCCCTATTAAAAAGGTCTAACTTGTATTTTAGCTATTTTAGCACATAATGATGCCCTTTCCTTTTAAAACTTTAAGCACCAGGTAAACAGTCCTATATTGTTTAAGACCTATTTTGTATTCCTAATAATTTACATTTCTCATTTATTTTGACATGAAAAATGTCATGTTTACATAGTCCCTTCTACTCAGTTTGGGTTCTGGTCTTAAAAGGGCTTAAGTGCGGCTATTTTTGGAAATAATCAAGAAAATTGTTAAATGAGCAACATTGCCTATTTTAGAAGAAATATAAACAAATAATGTTCAGGAAAAATCTCTTCATTAAAACAACTCTAAAATTGACACCAATTTAAATCTTTCTACTGCGGTCCTGAAAAGTATAAAATTTTTACTTAAGACCTTTTTCCTCCCGGCCACAGATTTAATTTTATTCGAATTATATTCGACTGTATTTCCTACACCACTCAAAGTTGAATGAAATAATTAAAAATGTATTATACATAGAGAGAGAACGTTTCAATTGTAAGAATATTTGTTTTTGTTATGAAAAAATGTCCGAAATTTACAACCGATATTAAGAAATCATCTTCTACCTCCACTAACACAAAAGTTCTTTTGTTGCAGAGAATAACAGCATTCAAGAACAAACCTACCACTGCAAGAGTCACTAACGCAACGAACTCGAGTAAACTGAAAAATAATTACAGTGTGGCAATAAAGGAAGATATCCTCAAAAGGTTTCGAACAGGGCTTCCAACAAACGTCACAGACAATAAACTAATATTAAGGTCTCTCGAGGACTCCAGCCTTAAAGCGGTTCCTATAATAAACTTACCATTCATTATTAGTGTTGATGGCCTAGTGAGGGAGGCTCTCAACTACTCGTGGAGAAAATCATACGATTCAGAATTCAACCTAATGTCTAGAATTCCAACACTAACAGATTCAATTCACAAGAGACTTCAGATAGCATCCAGGCTCCGAGATAATATTGTCACAGTACTAGGCTTTATTCTTTTTCAACCAAGGAAAAGAACAAGCCTGGATCTGTACGCGGCCCTGTACGATATTTACACTGCTTTCAGACTTCGCAGGATTCGAACAGTGGAAATGATAGACTTAATCATGCAGATCGCCGGTAAAACCCCGACTCAGCAATTAATCTCTCTGTTCAGTAAGGTGCTCGAAATCGCTCCCAGGTATCTGAAGGGAGCCCTGAAAGTTTGCCTACACGATCTAGAAAACAAGATAATCAATCTGGATGAAATACTTCGCCACGATGAAGGACCTCTAGCAGTTGATTTATTGGCCGGAATCGATAACAAAATGGCCAGTCAGTTGCACAATGTACTGCAGTTTGAAGAGTCAAGTGAGTTGCAGGCCCCTCCAACCATAACTAGAAATATGGGACAATTTTTCGGTAATTTGTTTGGTGCACTGATTGAGGGCTCTTTGAAACCGAGTCCACAACTTGTCGCGGGCATCATGCTTCACGTTCAGTTGTATAAGTTCATTCCAGATGTGGAGGAGGCGCTTCGGTATTTATCCGAGATCTTTCTGGAAGAACGGAGAGTTATTGATTTCGCTTTTCACAACATTAGTCGTGCCGAAAAGAGAAATCCATACATATTGGTCCGCTTCATCCTCAGAAAACTTTCCAGAAACAACAAAATCGATGTTAACATAAGAGAAGCCGCAGATATTGTCTTGCTACATTTTTACCATCCCAATAGGTTTACTATAAATCCCAACCTCCAAGTTATGTCCAATATTGTCAGTTCTTCGACAATAAATTTCTCCCTTCTGTTCAAAACGATATCGCCAGGAGAATTTCCAGACGATGTTGTGCAAGCAATCAATATGATATTAGGAGCAATAAACAGAAATGAAATTGATATGAATTTCGTGCTTAAAGGATTCGTTCGTTACGACTATCAAAGACCTCTTGATCTCATGATCGCAATAATAGATCGTCTCCGCCGCCGAACGTTTTTACCTGTGGATATCATTGACGCTACAAATTCAGTGTACATTCATCTTAAACTAAAATCAGCACATGAAAACATGCCGCTCAGTATTTATACGACATTTGAAAACTTCGTTCCTCTCTTTGATAGCTTTTCTGGTCCTGCAATTCCAGACGAAGTTGAAATGCAGTCGAAAGGCATTCTTGAAGAAATTTCCAAGGAAAATAACATAAACTGGAAGAGCGAATTAGCCAAATATCCATCTATCGAAAACAGCCGACCAAGGCAGTTGGTATACCGTGTCCTCAACTCCCTTTCATCACGAAATATAAGTAACCCAGATTTAATAACCGATGTCCGCAACTTTCTGGATCTCTTGACGCCTGAAGGTGACCCGAAGCAATGTCCTGTGGTAAGTTGTCCTTTTGAAGCGTCACCCATTGTATTACGAACTACTACAACAACCACAACTCCACAACCCCCAACACCGAAAATAATACCAAAAAGAGCAGAAAACATCGATGTTCATGACATATTGAATGCAATTGATATCAGCGTTTATGACGAGAGTAAGATCGCACCTTTAGAGCAGTTTCTGCAGAGTCCGCCAGGCATTGGACTGATGCGCAAAATCAACTTGATAGAGTACAAAACCCGGGGAAGCCTACTGCGTCAGGTTCTCGAAGTTCTGTCTAAAGACCAGAACGTCCGGCGAGACCCATTGTTGAACCATACGTTGTGGGAAATCAAGGATCACGTGCTGCTGGAGGGGTCCGGCGCTGTGGCAGTCAAGTGGCGGAAGAGCACAGTCACGTTCGTTGTCAACATGGACGGAATTCTTCAGGCTCTAGACAAGACGGAAATTGAGAGAGATGGAGAAAGCGGAGCTTTTGAGCACATCTACGGGTTTCTACACAAGAATCTTAAGGCTCAATATCTGTCGAATTTTGACGCTACTACTCCCAAAACAAGACACGAATTTCTTAAGGCACTGTTCAATCATCTTTTGGATGCCACTGACGTTCCTCCCGATGTAAAAGAGGATATTAGAGTATTGATCAATTACATCCAAGAAACTGGATCTGGTGCTCACCCACCGGATTACGTGGCTGCAGCTACGTCATAGTTGCGAAGATAGGACTTAAGCTAGAACATTTTAAATCGAATAAAATTAAAGAGAACAGTAATCCATATACACGAAGTGAACGATAGATAGCTTTAAATAGAGGAATGTCGTGTCTATCATTTCACTTTGCCAAAGAAAATACCTTACTGCATGCACAATTACTGCATATTTCATTTAAATGTAGATCAACTGTACTTGATTATATTACTATTCATAATTGCAATTTAATACACACAAATATTCATATTATATATTGTTTTTTCATTATCCAAACCCATACTTTGATTATACATCTTGATTACACAACTTTTAACACTGTATCACTTCGGAATATGTACGATAAGAACTTCCTGGTGTTAAATTTTAACGTACCTTGTTAACACTCTTTGGCTCTACACTACGAAGTCCACACCTGTGGAGTAACGGTCAGCGAAACCAGGTGGCCCGGGTTCGAATCCCGGTTGGGGCAAGTTACCTGGTTGAGGTTTTTTCCGGGGTTTTCCCTCGACCCAATACGATCAAATGCTGGGTAAATTTCAGTGCTGGACCCCGGACTCATTTCACCGGCATTATCACCTTCATATCATTCAGACGCTAAATAACCTAGATGTTGATATAGCGTCGTAAAATAACCCAATAAAATAAAAAAATAAATACATTACGAACGCGCCCTCACAGAAACAAGAGGCGCCAAGACCAACAACGACCAGTTCTGAAGATGACCCAAAATAGATCGAAACAGTTAACAAGGTACGTTAAAATTTAACACAAGAAAGTTCTTATCATACATATTCCGTGTACTTTGAGTACATTTTTTATATTTATTTCGTTTTGAACAGCTATGCAGGTGAAACAAAAGAAAAATATTAAGGGTACACTGAAGTCAAATAATGTCGTTTTTCTGGAAAAATATCAATTTTTTATTGTTGTTTGTTTAGTTAACTGTACGAAGACAGGTCCGAACCTTACAAGTGATACTAAGAAGGCACCACTTATGAAGCAACTAAGCTAGGAGGTAATGGGGGGCAAATCGCAATATAGCGAACGTAGAAGCTCCTTTCCACTTTTCCCCTACTAGCTCACCAGACAATCTACGTGATAGGCGAATGTTGTGTCGAATGCACATTTGGGTGGGGATAACTTCCCCTACTGGCGTTCGCTATATTGCGATTTATCCAGGTTTCGTCTTTCTACTTGGCAGATTTCTGGGACGGACCATAAGTGTACGGACCCGTCCCTCGTCCAGCCCACGTAAAGTCAGCCAGCCAGTCACATCTTTCAGCACAAGTACAAATCTGAACGTACCTTCAAGTGCAGCTTTAATTATATTCGAAGTTAATACGAGTCGTGCTCGTAAGCCCTCAGCTGTTGTTAAAATACGAGCATTCAAATTACACTTGAAATCAATGTCAGCACAATAGACCATAAAACCTATCTTAACGTCCTTCCATCAAGATCAAAGTCAAATACCTAAGTATTCAAGCAGCGAGAAGAAAACAGGCCTATCTACCACTGCCTCTTACAGGCTGGTTGCAGCAAATTACGAGTATTTACCAAGGTGAGAGGTATTTGAGGATGTGAGGCTGATATTGGGGGCTTTAATGATGCTGTAATGGAAATCTTCGCAACTCAAAATACTTTATATAAAAATTCCCGATTATAATGCTACTAAATTGAAATGTATTTCCTTTTTGCTCAAACATATGATTTATGGTTTCGACCAGTGGCGATTTCTCAATGAAGAATATGAGGATGATCCTACAGTTTAATTTCGTGCCTCTGAGGATATAAAACATTTTAATTACACTATGCAAATCTGCTTTACAGGGAGCTTTACCTGAAAGACTAGATTTGCATAATACAGTATATACGTCACTGTGTACGTTAACAGAAAACCACAATTCTAAGTCACACAGAGACTGTGTGCACTCGATGTGGGTCTCTGGCGTTTCGTCAGCCCACGCGAGTTGTGTGGATATAAAGGGAAAAGTTGAGACGGTGTCGGGTGGAGTTCCCGGGTAGCTCAGTTGGCAGAGCGCTGGTACGTTCAACCAGAGGTCCCGGGATCGATACCTGTTCCCGGAACAATTTTTCCTTTAAATTATTCAAATTATTTTAATTACAGATTTTGATTTTCAATGCGTCCCGACGTAATAATTTCCTTTAAGCTTCCACTTTCTGTCGTGAGTTGTCGCCACTGCACATCTCAGATCTTAGGAATACTTTCCGAGAAACCATACAACTGTCTTACAGCAAACGGTTTTTTCTAGCAGTGAAGTTAGCGGACAGTGGTGGGTGAGGGAGGGGTATGGCTTGACTTTAACCACCTTTCAGGATATGACCGCATATCGAACACTACGACCCTTCTTTCTGGGTGGTGGTGTAGAAATCCTGTCAGAGACTGCAATACGAATTTTCAAGTACCCTTGTAGCCTCCTTAAATGTAGTGCATTGGTCATTTTAAAAGAGTAGAATAAACGAAATAATAAGTAATTTAAAATGATATAATATAAAAAATAAAATGATTAAAAACCGAAATTACATAAAAATAAATAAAATAAACTATAATAAAACACAAGAATTAACAGCACTTTCAGATGACAGGACTGCCGAAAGAATATCTGAAGTTGTATTTGATCATTTAGAAGAATTTAACTGTAGCAAGAAATTAATTGCGCATGCTATATTATTATTATTATTATTATTATTATTATTATTATTATTATTATTATTATTATTATTATTATTATTATTATTAGTTTATCTTCATCATCAGTCGTCAATCTCATATGCTACATACAAAAAATATCAAGCGTCGCCACTGGTTTCGACATAAGAGTAATGATTTGTTTACATTTCTTTCCTACTCTCTATTCAGGGCTCATGTTGGCTAGAGTTTTCGAGGATAGTACTCTGGACTGATTCATGCGCCTAAGTTTTTATTGACCTATTGTGAGCCCTATACAGGGTGGAAGTGAAATAATCCTGCAGATTTTCAGAGCGAATAGCTCATGTTATATGTAACAAAAAAGTGCAATAGGCCTACCATATTGGTGGAAAGTTCATAGTTTTGTCAGAATAAAAGTCATTTTTCCAGATGTTTAATACCACATAATTCGGTAAGTATTGCGAGTAGAATAGTGACTTTTGTCCATATCGGTAGAAAATCTAATAAAGAATCATTTATCACTCTGGCGTATTTCAATAGTGTGGACGGTTTTCGCGTAAATTTAATTTTAAAAACCTCTAATTTTCATGCGAGTTGGTTGCAACACAGCACCAGAGAACAGTTCATCTAGCGAGACACACCGAGTTGTTGACCTCTTACATCTGTATCACGAGAAGAGTGTGTTAGCGGCGATGTTGCCTGACTTCTGAAACTTCAAACTTAATTTTCTAATTAACCGTGCATTTAATCACAAAACGTAATATAAGTTTTCTATTCATTTAAGTGTACCCTATCGTACCTTTCAATTTCCAAGGTTATTTCACTTCCACCCTGTATATGTACAGCAGTGGCAAGAAAAACCGGACCGACCTTTGTAGCTGATTTCAGAGCCTTGTTCACTCCAGAGCATGATAGACTGACTGGTAACTAAGGGTGCTATTCATAGACATTTCGCAGCACGCGCTACGAGCGTACTAAGCTAGCCCCGGCTATCCATTGGTTACTAGTACAGAATTCAAATCATATCCTATCGCTAACACTGGTTTATGAATACGAAAAACGCTGATCATCCACCGGAAGCCCGCGCTAAAAATGTCTATGAATACGGCCCTTAGACTTTCGTGGTTCGAATCCTGCTAGGGAAGGAAACTGTTTTTGTTCCTTATTCAAATTTATTCCCAATACTTTTCGATTGCTGGTAAAATTCATGTTCTGGGAATAATAAGTTAATTAAGTAGTAAAATATCGCTGCAATCGAACAGTATTGGAAATAAATTTGAATAAGGAACAAAAAAAAGTTTCCTTCCCAGGCAGGATTCGAACCACGAAAGTCTTAGTCACCAGTCTATCGTGCTCTGGTGCGAACAAGGCTCTGAAATCAGCTACAAGGGTCGGTCCGGTTTTTTTGCCACTACTGTACATGAAAAATACTCTCTTATATCTCCAGGTGAAGGAAAAGATTTTCAGAGAGGGGTAGCCTACTCGTTGGAGTCGTTACGAAGTGCTAAATCCTCTTGACTGGCCCTACATCGTCGTGAATTATTCTTATTCTATAACTTAGCTAGATCTCGAGTCTCGACTTTTGGAAAACTCATTTTAGGGAGTTAAATAACCAGATTTATGAAGTTACATTGTAAAGATACATTTAAATTTAGAATTTCGTTATTTCGTAACTCATGTACAGTGTTACCAAATTCGGTAGTTTCTCACTGAATCTGGTGGTCTTTAGGCAGTGTTCAGAGTAAAAAAAAACTGTCATTTGTGGTCAGAGAAATTTTCAGAGGTTTTTTGAAAGTTTGTGTAGAGTTCCCCCCATTTTATAACCCCGTTTGCGACAGCAAAGCTGGAGAGAGTGCCAGTAAATAAATGTTAACAACAATAAAATTGCTACGTTTTGCGCTTCTCTTGAATTATCCTATAGCAAGAAAGGAAAAACAAATTGAAGATTGATTGCCTGAATTGAAAGAGGGTGACCGGTGAACATTGGCAGTAAGATTACGGTCATCCGTCTTTTAATAGATAATTAGTCGCTATGGTAGTGTCTGTGTTGTGATTACGATATCCTTAATCATGGGAAATAAAGTGCAATCCGTTCAGAAATTCAGAAACTAGTTGCTGAGAATGAATTTGTCTAATTCGTATTACATGATTAATCTTGATGATTTTGACTTATACCTTGACCAAAACTACTTCCGACTTGACAGCTTATAGAGAAGGGGGAGCAATGTTGTCATGTTGCCCATCTTTCGTGTAAGAGAGCGCGCTGCCGATAGAGTGCAGTAATGAACGGCTGACAGGAACACATACATTTCTAACCAATTTGTTGAACACTAGGCATTAAAATTTGTGTACATTATTATTTTTATTAGCCTATAATAATATTATAATAATAATAATAATAATAATAATAATAATAATAATAATAATAATAATAATTAGTAGTAGTAGTACCGGTATTCTTCAATGTAAATACCGTTAGAAAAGCGTCGAAAGGACTGTAAACTGTAAAAACAATTTTAATTTAATACAAAGCCTCTACTTTTATGAGTGTTGGTATTCTTCAATGTAATATTGTTAGAAATGCGTTGAAAAAATTGTAAACTGTAAAAATATCTATAATTAAAAATCTGCACGGCCTTTTTCTTTTCAAATATTGGTAACAGTGCTCTTATTAATTTTAACACAAGCAACAGTTCTCATTACGACTTGCGCCAAAGGTAAAAGAGGCCCGCCATTATCTTTTCTCCTGTCAAAATACTCTCTTACATAACACACCATCTCTCGCTCTTGACTCTTTAACGGGGCACCTTGTCCAATATTCTTTATTCTCCGCCTGCCTTTCCTTCCTTCCTTCCTTCCTTCCTTCCTTCCGACATTGCACAAGTCTTCTATTTAAAAACTCTAGCAGAAACTAGAAAACACACATTCCACCAATGACAACGAAGATAATAGTGTAATATAATTTAAACACAATAATTATCGATACACTAAAACAATAATACAACTAAATAATATTTTTAATTCGCACAAAGCACGCGTTAACCAGCCAACTCAGTCATTCCGGGCACTGTATTCACCACTAGGCCCTGGTATTCACGTGCAACTTGTAAACATAGACAAGGCAACACCGTCCCGTTACCATGGTTACGCGTCTCTTGTGATTGGTTGATTTGAATGGTTGCCATGGTAACATGCTAAAGGCGCCATTTGTCAGGTCGGAAGTTGTTCTGGACAGATCATAGTATTGCAATCTTTGAAAATAATATAGTGTGGAAGTGAAATGACTTTGCAGATTGAAAGGGACGATAGGGTACGCTGAAATGAACAGAAAACCTATATTATGGTTTGTGATTAAATGCACGGTTAATTAGAAAATTAAGTTGGAAGTTTCAGCAGTCTGACAACATCGCCGCTAACACAGCCCTCTTCCTTCTTTCCGTAATACAGATGTAAGAGATCAATGAACTCAGGTCTGTTTCCCTTGTGAACTTCTCTCTCTCTCTCTTTCTTTCTCTCTCTCTCTCTCTGGCTATGTTGCAATCTATTCGCAGCGTTAAAAAAAAATTATGGTTTATTTAACGACGCTCGAAACTACAGAGGTTATATCAGCGTTGCCGGTGTGCCGGAATTTTGTCCTGCAGGATTTATATCAGCGTTGCCGGTGTGCTGGAATTTTGTCCCGCAGGAATTCTTTTACAGTCCTGTAAATCTACTGACATGAGCCTGTCGCATTTAAGCACACTTAAATACCCTCGACCTGGCCCGGAATCGAACCCGCAACCTCGGGCATAGAAGACCAGCGCTATACCAACTGCGCCAATCAGGCCAACCGCATAGTTCAGTGACTTTAAATTAAATTTACACGAAAACCGTCCACGCTATGGAAATACGCCAGAGGAAAAAATAATTCTTTGTTAAATTTTCTATCGATAAGGACGAAAATTACGATCCTACCCGCAATAGTTACTGAATAAGAGGGTGTTAAAATTTTTGGATAAAACTTTTTTTCTGAGAGAACTATTAACTTTTCACCAATATGGTATTACATTTTTTTGTTACATACGTGAGCTATTCGCTTTGAAAATCTGCAGGGTTATTTCACTCCCATCCTGTATAACAAGATACCGACCGATGGTCTGTGTTCCAGGTTTTATTAATAAAATCAGCAATGGAAATATTTCAAGCCTGACTTATTCTGAATGTTTTACCATTACTCTCTCCCGCCTTCAAAGCAGTTTTTCTTTGAGTGTTAAAATATCATGATATTTAAATGAAATCATATTTTATATCCATTCTAAGTAGTAAAATAAAATTAATCTACAATAGGCTATATTATGGCTTATGAGATAGTTATATAAATTTTAGTGAGAGAGACACTTTAAATGGATTTTTTTCCACAAACGGGTCTTACTGTAATACATTACGTAAATGAATTATTCCGGATATAAACTTTATTATTATTTGAATGGTAGGATATAGCATACTTCACCGTGACACTGACCAAAAGCACAAGGAAACAACTGGAATCGTAACCAGAAAAGCTGTTGAAGATTAAACACCGAAGTAAAAGAAACGACCATAGCAAACATCTTTGTCAATGCATGTTAAAAACAACAACTTGATATACGAATCCAAAACAGCAAGCAACAACGGAATATAGCATTACCAAACCTGGAGAACAAACTTGTCTGAAAGCTGTTATGTTTGAGAAGCTTGTGCCACTTATGTTTTTCATCTGTACGTCATTCAACAAGGTGAGATGTAATGTGATTCGTGCGGTATATTGTGTTAAACGTGAACTGTTAATAGTTTATCACAGGATTGCCAGATAAAGGAAACGCAACCGTCTTACCAACTCTGAAAACTGTCGTATTTGAGCATAAAATTGGCATATATTTCTCATCTATTTTTATAGATAATGCGTACATATATATTCTTTTCACATAACCAGGCCCTTATATTTGTAGGAACGGCAAAATTTTGAGAAAAGAAAAAATCGGGCTGAAATAGTAATATGCGTTACGAGAGCGGTATGTTGAAGTTTTCATGTTCGAGGAAAAGTTTGAAAAGCGAAACGTAGTTGAGCTTTTTTAATTTCCGAGAATTGAAAGAAAACATACCGCTCGTGTATCGTACATTATTTTGTGCGAAGATAGTTTATTACATACCTGAAAGAGGAATTTCTAATTAGTTGCAATGAAATCTCCATCTTGGTTTCTGTTCAATGACGGCAAATTTGCAAAACAAAAATATCTATCTTCAACACTGATGCTTTAAAATGTTTTCTGTGTTTACTATACTCCAGCAGGCCGTGATATACGTCTGTCTTTTTTTTCCCCCCGTCTATGGAATCTTGTTGGTTTTTTCACGGCTTCCTTAATGTTACTTGCATCACGAATGCAGTAACTTTAGTGGAGTTGTAGAGTTTACTGAATTTTTGCAAATATTTAAAAACAATAATTCAGTGCAATTTAGGTGAAATTGCAGTGGTAAGTTTCCAATTTATAATTATTACTATATTGAACGTCTCTAAAAATAATATGTTAAAAGCCTAAAGCAGTAAAATTAATATGTCACTTAATAATAATAATTAATAATTTATTTATTTAATCTGGCAGAGCTAAGGCCTTAAGCGGTAAGAAGAGGGAAATTGTTATGTGTGTTAGGTTGGGAATACTGAATGTGGAATTTTAGACTTTCCGCGGATTGGTTTTGTGCGGAAACCAAGCAAATACGCACGATCTCGCACATATAAATTTTCGATATTTTCCCGCTTCGCTGATGCCTGCTTTAGAATCATTCCCTGTTAAATCCAGTCGTAGATGCATAATACGGTATAGGCTAAATAAAATCGTATAATTTACAGAAAGCGATGGAAGTGATTATCATATGAACAAAAGATTACTATATTGTAATAAATGCGTTAACTACTTGAGGCTATCAAGTGCAAAACTCGCCTTATCCAAAATTAAAAAAAGAAACGAGTTACATACGGGATGTTTTACTTCTTGCAGCTCTCTATCTACTGATATAGTCAGTATGTGCAAACCTTGTCTAATTCCTCTTCCATAGAGCTCAGAAAACTACTATCAAATGTTAAACTGTCCATATCTATAACGGTTTTTTATGTTTTCTGACAAATCACTTTACCTGGATAAGGCGAGATTTGCATTTGATAGTCTCAATTATGAAATTTCCATGTCAGCTTCTTTCGAGTTACGAGTTTAGCTGTTAATGGTTGTGGTTACATATCAAAAGTAGAAGCAACATCGTTGCAGTGTTGTTACAGAAATGGATGTTTTATATGTTGCAGGTTATAGTGAAACACAATTTCTAAAAAATTATAAAATGATTATGTCCGATTGTACTCTGTATTTAATGCGCAAGGCTAGAAGAAATCACCATACACAGTCGGACAGAAAGATTCACATAGCATGCTCAATACCTCCTTTTCATTATCAGAAATGATTAATATCTGTATTTCCGTGAAAAACCCGAAAGCTATTCTCATTTTTTTAAATGTAACTCATTTCAGAAACAACAAAAAGAACTACGACTCTTAGGCCCGATTGTATAAACCATTTAATCTTAGATCAGAGGTTAAATTGATACTTGTTTCAGCTGAACTTGGAATTTTGTGTTGTATAAAGTCTAATCTGAGATTAATTTGTCTCAAACTAAAGTCAACTTTGACTGAAGAAATTTCTCCGATTAAGTTAGATGATCCAAGTTCAGTTATTTCTTTTCTGTTTGAAATACACGAGTGACAGATTGTGCAAATAAAATACCGGTATCCATTATTATTATTAATATTAATAGATATGTTAGGTACATATATATATATATATCTTTCAATTTCTTGCCTTAATACACAAACATTCTTATATTTTATAAGGCTCTATCGTGTTCAGAAGTATCAAATAACATAACCTATAATTATATTATGTTTATAACAACCATTAATTATTAATGGATATGATAGGTACATTCATAAATGTTCAATTAACTGTATTACTAAACGAAAATTGTCGTTTTATAAAGCTTTATTATGTTTAGCATTATCAAACACCATAAAATGGTAACAACTTGGAGAACAGTCAACCTTCTTCTTATTGTCCGCCATTATTTACATTGCACAAAAAAAACAGTGTCTCCAACAGAGTGTAATACGGAAAGTCGCCAAAAAGTAGTTGTAAAGTCGCTAGATTTCTCATTATCAACAAAGAAAGATTAAATTTTGTCACTATGGGGTGCTAAAAAGGTCACTAAATCCCTATTTAAGCAATATAAAAGTTAAAGGAAATTGTTGTTGAAAAAGAGTTAAAGTCGCTAGATTGGCAACACTGAACAAACCTGTATAACATTGTCCGCGCATCACGTATTTCACCTTTTTATGCGATGTTGCCAGATCCTTTTCACGTGAACTTAGATTGCATTTGAACCTAGGTAATTTGATCGCAGAAAAGTTTTATACAATAGAAGAAGTATCTGAACTCGGTTCACTTTTCGATCTACGATCAAAGTTGATCTTTAGTCAGGGAGTTTTATACAATTGGGCCTTAGCACTTGGACAGTTCGTGACAGAGTAATTTTTATTTGTGACATGAAGTTCAGTTTTTAAATGCATTTGTCACATACCTTGCACAGCACAATTTTGCTGTAACTAGTATAGGCATCGTCAATTGAAATCCAATCTTCTAACTTGGACGCGACTGGCGCCATAGTAGTAGACTAGCTAGCTGTATCACCTGATATCAAAATAAACATCTAAAAAAAACGGAAATAACTACAGTTTTCTTTCAGAGCAACTGATTGGGAGTGTTTATGCCAAACGGCCACACATACTTGGTAATTTTCACTCCTTCCTTCATCGCGATAGCAGTACAATGACCCACCCTTCGCATTGGTAGCCTATTTGTTCCTACTTTACCGTTACGGTACTTCTTAAGAGACACATAAAATGTTAGCATGGAAAAGGGATGTCCATTTTTTTACAGAATACATTAGTATTTTCAATTATTATTAAATCATTTTATGCATTAGAGATGAAGGGACAAGCGTTACAATAGTACATTATGCAACGAGCCTATAATGATAGTAATTAAGACGCGAGTACGTTTGTTTATGAAACGAGCGAAAGCGAGTTTCATAATTTTCATACGAGCATCTTAATTACCATTATAGGCAAGTTTCATACGACTTTTTATGCTCGACCATATTTCCAACTTGAAATTATTCATAAGTATTCATGTTATGGTTACGTAAGTGAGGAGCGGAACTGGCCTAAATTATGAGATGTGCGCAGACGCGAAAGTACTGATTTTTTTCCGAGGCACGAATGTCACTGACCTTGACATAATCCAGGGAATAACATGAACATTAATATTGATATAACCTGGAAATTGATTTAGAATTGAAAAACGAGATGACAAATTGAATTTATTTGATTATTTACAATTAACGCTAATTATTATAGTAACAGAACATAACCTTCTGCGACAGTATTGGATTTCCAGCCTCCGTGACGTTTCGCTAATTGTCTTTCGATTGCATATCCGAGAATAATCGATACTTGCGGTTTTATAATGGTACAATGGTGATTTCTCATTGGCTGAACAACTGAATTATAATGAATAGGTGTACTTTAATGAGGTGCATTAAAGGGCTACTACTAGGTGTATAATTATTACATTTCTGCATGGTCGAGCATAAACAATTTTAAAACGTAAGTCGAAGAAAAATTAGTGAAAAAATCCACTGGTATATTCTTTCAAAATATGCAATATCCTTCAATATATGTATGTAATATATTCCAAAAATAGCAATTTATTATGCTCCAAAATATGTAGAAATGTGTAACTTAAAATTTCGGGATAATGATCACTTTGATGTGATTCGCCGACATTTTAGCTTTCCTTACAGCTACACATATAGGAACAGAATATGTAATTGCATTAAATCCGGGCTCTATTGATCAGTTGCATTTAAAATGACCTATTAAACATAAATTGCGCTGCTAAAATTTCTTATTTCTTATGAAAGGAGAATGAGCATGTTGAAAATATTAAGTACCGATAGACAAAGATATTCACATATCTGCTCTAGACTGTGAACAGCCGGAGTGTAATTTAAGACTTTGTTTTAATTGCACGCATTATTTTTACATGTAAACATACTTACATACTTACTTACTTTATTGACCTGGTAAAAAAACTCATTACAAACTTGCAAACATCAGCGTATTCTTTGTTTAGTTGTTTTAATAAAGTTACTGATAAAATGTATAGAAACAATGATGTAAACTTTCTAAAATAGTTTTATTTCACTTACTTTAAAATCAAATGATGTTCAAAAGAAGTATAATCATTATAAAGTTGTATTATTACTTTTCTTCATCTTCATAAATTTACACCTTAGTCATGTTTCCACTAGAAAAGAAGTCGTCATGGGGTCTTCAACCATACCTCTTCTTTTGGGTTTAAAAGTTATTCTCTTGGATTCCGTTCTTCGTTTTTAGCTAGCTTATTCTTTCTCTAAGTTTAAATTGGTCAGATATTATTTTCTGATATCTTCGTTCCTCTTTCTGTCTAACTAAACGAATCATTGCTACTACTGAACGTACCTTTTATCCACATCGATTTAGTATGAGATTATCACTTTCATATGTTATCATTAGTACTGTCATCATTTTACAAATTTTAAGTTGTATAATTTTGGAAGTTTTACTTTTAGCCCCTTACGTATTGTTCCACACATGTTTTGAAATTTATTTAGTTTTACGTTCACGTCTTCTTTTTGGAAGTAGGACACCTTAAATCTAGGATAATTGAAGTTATTCACCTGCTCGATTATTTCAATGTCAATCATTTTTATCTTATATGGTTTTTCCTTAATTATAAAGCATATTCCGCAATTATAAATTTATATGCATATAAACAGAATAGTGGAAGAAAGTAAAGTTAATACCAAGGTACTAACATTGCATTATATTTTATAGGGTTCATGTAACAGTGCGGAATGGAAGAGGAATCGCCAAGATGCTTCCAAGACTCTTCATGCTGTACCTAAATTTGACAATGAGGCCGATCAAATACTAGATACGTTGAACACTGAAAGAGAAAGAAGTAGTGAAGACAATACATACCAAAATATATATAATAATCAAGATTCAGAGTTTCATCAGAAACGAAAAAACTGTACATTAAAAATAGAAAACACCGAGAACATCAGCGATCATTTCTCCAATACTTCTTTGGATAATAAAACACATTGCAATACTACAGATTTTGCACATGCAGTACAACAAGGGAATTCAAATATATCCACGATTGAATCACGAAATTTTCCTTTTAAAACATTCCAAGCACAAAATAAATTAAGTATTTCACCTCAACTGACTAATAAATTACAAACATCTTCACCAAGGCAATTCCAAAATATTGTTTTAAATCCTAAAAACATAGAGTCTCAGTCAAAAGCAACTTCACATATCCCATCTCAACAGCTGCAAGTACTTAATTTCACGCCAGAACGATTGCCACCTTTAAACAAGTATAATAAACAAGGTTTCACACCAAAGCCAAGTCATACAACTCTAAACTCTAAAACTTTACCCCCAAATATAAATTTTCAGAAATCCAAATCTAGGGAAACAGGATTTTTTATTAAAAGTCAGCAATACACTTCACCCAAACTTAGCACTACAACTCCGAACGCTCAAATGAAACATTTTGTGTTGAAAGAAGTGCAAGGATTCACTCCAAATTCATATTTCTCTACAAGTTCTGCCACTAGATCTTCAAATAGACCATTCGCGCAGTTTATAATAAAGAATTCAACTTATAACACACAAATTTCATCAAATAAGCCCATTATTTCAAAACTGAATAAAGTTCCCACGAATAATCACGTAACAGAAATGGGAAGAATAAATTTGCCAAACAATTCTTTTGTTTTGAAGAATGCACCATCTACTCAAGCTTATAGAAAAGTTTCTACACAAGTCACATTAAAGTCTCCTTTACCACAAGTGAAGAAGACTCAGACTCCGATAAAACCACCAAACAATAATTGGTTATCAAGAGGAAATCACTCATATACTCTTAAACAGAAGAAAGTAACTTCATCATCACATAGAAACACTCGACTTCCTCCGTCGCCTTTGAAGGAACCTTTCATAAAGAAACCGAAGGAGACAGTGATACATTCTTTCAACATCTCTAATTCACATACCATGGAGGCAGGTATAAATACACCTTCATATTCCACAACTCCTCGTCAACCAGCTTTCATAAAATTTCCACAAAAACAGGTGGATGCAAATACCGTGCCTCCAACAACGAAATCAGTAGTAAGAGGTCAAACTGCGCCTCCAAACAGCAAGGTGGACGTCGTACTGCTACTTACAAAACTTGAGACCTCGCCCATAATCCGAGATAACATCATTAGTACGCTTGGATATATGTTAAGTCACATGAATCCTGCAATTCCAATTGAGTTATTCAATTCTCTGCACAGAATCTACGAGGCTACACGATTGAGAATGATAAACACAGCAGAAATATTGCATAGAATTCAATCAATGGACATGAAAGATTCTCTCAATCAATTTATTATCTTGTTAGATATTTTGAAAGAAGTTGCACCACTATATCTCCGTGGGAGCATTAATATCTGGCAGAAAGCTGTGAAGTATAAAGGTATCGATATATACAAGATCATAAGTGGAGGAGCTGGGGCATCTGGTATAAAGATTCTGTCAAATATAGATATGTCCGTAACAGACATTGTGAAGAAGCCATTATTATTTACGGAGAACGCTCAGAAACTGTCGCCACTTTCTGTAGTGGTAAATATGGGTAAATTGTTTGGTAATATTATGGGAGCCCTGAAAGAAGGCTCTCTTGTCGTAAGTCAACCACTAATAGCGGGGCTGTTGCTTCACATTGCGTATGACAAATTCATTCCACAGGTGGATGAAGCTCAGCGATACCTCGCCAAGGTTCTAAATGAGAACAGGTTAGAACTAAATTACCTAGTAGGTGGTTTACGTGAGAATGTTTTTGAGGACACGTACTCTCTCTTGCGCGAAATATTGCGCAGGCTAGTTGAAAGTGACAATTGCGACGATTATTTAAAGGAATGTGCAGACGTAATACTTCCACACGTCAGGGAGCCAGCAATCAGAGCCTTAAACCCGCATTTTGACTCCATGTCTCCGATAGTAAGCCCATTCAAGATTGATTACACATTATTATTTAGTATCATAACACCTGGAGAATATCCAAAAGATATTATTGAGGCAAAAGGCATCATTCTGGAGGCCATCGACGATGGACGGATTGAGATGAAGGAAGTCCTCGATGATTTCGTACGCCATGACTACACAACTCGACAGGATTTACTAATTGCTCTTGTGGACCGAATAAGACGAAGAGTTCATCTACCTGTCGAATTAGAGGACGAAATAAAAGCACTCAATTCTCATCTGAAGCTAAAATACGCCATCATGAATGCAGAGCCACGAAGAGTTTTGGGATTCTCGTACCTGACATTGATTTTCGACGCATTTAGAAGTAGAGGAATTTCGGAGTACGTAAGAAAGTATGCTAAAGAAATTCTCGAAGGATTGTCTAAAGAGCGTATAAATTGGGAACATGAACTAAGCAAATTTCCAGCTCATGAGAATAGTAAACCCAGGAAAACTGTTGTCAAAGTGCTGAATTCTCTTCTCATAAGTGAAATAATTACAAATTCTAATCTTATTTATAAAATCAGAAATTTTATTGACTCATTAGGACTTGACGGAGAAGTAAGGCAATGTCCTACAATGATGTGTACGGCAAGGAGCCTGAATAAATCTCACATTGTTTCGGATGGAACAATACCTGGCCCAACAGAACCCGTAATTACGACGATAAATATGACCGACATTTTTAAAGCAGTCGACACGAAATATATGAGTAAACACTTGAGTACAAAGAGACTAGATAATGTCATCAACTTTTTATCGCACAACTGGAAAAAAATTGATTACAAAGAGTTTAAGTTTGAAGGCATGCATACTAGAGGCATGTTCTTGATAGAATTTCTCAATTATATCCTGAAATCATCTGCTGTTCCATCAGACATCAAAAGAAATATCGAGACTGTGTCAAAATATATTACTTTCAAGGGAGAAGGGGCAGAACCTTTGGAGTATATGTAAATATACAGACGATTTGTACATAAAAATAAAGATTAATGCAACATAAATATTGCCATCAAAATTTTCATCACAAGACGTAAATTGCATACATGTATTTCAAACATATACCCAAGTATTTTTGCAGAGGAGTAAATAAGGGAATTCTCTCCCTTTATTTAGAAAATACATAGGATATAAATGTTTGCATTACATTAATGAGATCAATAAATAAATTGATGTCTGAAGAATTACTACAATTTCAGGCGTCTCTCATAATTTTAACTTCAATGCAGAATTGTACAAAAAATTATATTAGGGGTATATATTATGAATAATTATTATTCTTTAGAATTGTTTAAACAAAATAACGTCCCGTTCAGTGAAGCTGATCTATTGAAGTGAATAATGTAGTATTGCGAAACAAACAAGTGAGGTCTTATAGAAAGAAACATAAACAAACTCAAATGTTTTCACAGAATCCGATTATGAAATGTAATATTAGGCATATAAATATTAATACAATCACACAATTGAATATATTGTCAAATTTATTGGAATATTTCCTTAATGGCAGAATTTGATGACACGGAATAAGAAAATTACTATTACCAATATTTAGGACTAAGTTTTATTATGTGTGTTTATTGTAAAATCTTACGGAGTTGTATTTCAAACTAATTTTTATATATTATTTAGAACAAAAAATTTTGTGTGATAAATCGATTGAGAGAATTAACATAACCATGCAATACTTAAAATGTTGTGCTGTATTGTTATTCTTGTTGAAATAAGAATTACTTAAACATATTGTCATATTTAATTTGTATTATGAATTCTATTGGAAACTTCTAACGTCATTTGGTAGCATTAAAAAAATAGATCGTAACTTATTTTGTAGAAAAACTGTTTGCAAAAATATGGATATAAAGATATGAGTATTTTATTAGTTACTATTTTTCTATTTGGTAAACTTCAACCGTAAGTAGGCTACATTAATTAAAGTTTATTGTTGGAAAATTAAGTAAAAAAAACGTTCGTTTGCGAACGGGAGAAAAGAGTGGGAACTATAGTCGCGACGCTGTTTTTCCCGGCGTGACTCCTCCTTTTTGCTTACGTCTTAGGAAGTGAAGGCTCTATAAAGTCTAGGTAGGTAGTATCGTTCGCCATTTTGTTGCCGAGCTACCATACGAGGAATCTATTTGCCACACCGTTAAACATTATCATGTCTTAGCTCCTTTGATAATAAATCAAACGCACTGTAATTGAGCAAATAATTGAGCGGCAAATAACGTCTTCGTGTGCTTTCTGCGAACGCCAACGAAAGAGCCAAAATGGCGGGCGTTTATATTAAGCATTTATCGAGCCTTAAGAAATGAATAACGTCTTCATAAGCGAATCACAAGACGCACACGTTTAAATGTAGCCGACCTGCAACGCGATTGGCTGCCGGAAATTAGAGCGACGGGACTATAGTTATACGATTCTTTCACTTATTAACTGAAAAATGTTATTAAGAAAGTTGCTCCGTCATGGAAATTGTTCTAAAGGATATTTAACCCTTAAATTCGCAAAGTATCCTATAGGATACAACAGGTTAATAGGCTATATGTTATAATTTTAATAGAACAATAGAAAAAAATTGGTACGAAAATTAAAATTTCACAATACTGTAATATTGTACAACATATAAAATATGGACATTGCGATTGTTGTTTTCTTTACAGTCCGACATGGTTTAATAAACTAGAAATGAAATGAAGTTTTGTCAATTTAACACAAGGTGTTGATGGTAAACGACCTGATGGTCTGACCATCGAATAGGGATTATAAAGAATGGACACAGCGAATTTTCCTGTGTTTTGTTTCTCTGTGCGACGGCGTTCAGTTCCACTTTCAAGCGCTAGAGATTAGTGTAATCGAGCATACGCTAAGATAATAATTGAATAGAGAGTTGAGACATAGAATCCAAACATCGCCTACCTTATTGCATAATCCAGTAATGCTTTGCTTCAAATAAATTAAAGTTAACAGCTTTTCCTTATTTCTCAGTGACAAACTAGTTGTAATAATAATTTTTTGTATTTGAGATATAATAAATTAGATTATAAAATAATATAATACATTATAAAATTATATATCAAATTCCTTTAATATTTGTATATAATATAATTTAAGTATATGGTTTTACTTCTCATAGGAGTTTTGTTTTTCCATTTTCACTGCTATCAAATCATTACATATTTTAATTGTTGGGGTCAACGTCTCAACTCTCATTATAAAGGAACTCTAGAGTCTAGACATTACAGTCAATGACGGATTTATTATTTTATGGATCCAATTTATTTTATTTGAGTAAATAATGTACCTAGATGTATTAATTGTGTGTTATATTTCCGCTGTGTCGACCGCTAGCTGGTATGATGTCAGCGCCACTCTAGGGAGAAAGCAGAATCTCACGCTCTAGCTGGCTTGAAGGTCATTGAAATCAGTCCGGCTACATCAAAGGTACCGACGCGAAGTGTCCATACTTAGTTACCTATACGCTGGTCTGACCTTAATTCCATGGTCTAGAGGAAAATCTTTAATTTGGGACTCCACTTGCGTTGACACTCTAGCTCCATCTCACTTGCCGAATACCTCCAGACGCGCAGCATCTGCTGCTGAATTAGCCGTGAAGAAGAAAGTCAATAAATATGCTCATCTTTTAGACAATTATATCTTTGTCCCATTTGCTGTGGAGACCTTCGGTCCTTGGAGTCATGACGCTAAAGTTTTGGTATCTCAAATCGGCCAAATTTTGATCTCCATTACTGGTGATCGCCGTTGCACTACTTATTTGCGTCAACGCTTAAGTATTGCTATTCAACGCGGAAATGCAATGAGCGTTTTGGGTACTCTTCCAGAGTCCAGCCCTTTGGACGAACTTTTTCTCCTGTAAAATTTTTTTATCTCTATGTAAATGTTTATATTTAGTGTTTATACACAAGGTGTTTCAACATATTTTATTTCATTGTTAATCACTTCTGTAAACTAAATATTTTTATCCGTGAAAAAAAAAAATGTCAATTAAGAAATATGTTAATGAAATTATCGTTGTACCAAAATGTATGTTCCCTGGACAAAAATGATTGTATTTCAATTATTTGAATAAAACACTTAATATTTCCTAAATATGAATGATATTATTTTATTAAGGTTCAATTTATTACTCATCTGAAAATTATGGCAGTTCACATAAACAGTACCTACTAAAACTATAGAATTTCTGGTCATATTTTCTTCGAGTTATGATTAAGAGTTAATTATGCACTTGTAAATGTTCTGCATACAATGCAATTGTAATGTAACTGTGATTCTGAATAAAAGTATGAGAAGTCAACGAGAAGAGCAGACATTATAGCCATCGATCGCCGGAATCAAAGAAGCCTCATTCTTGACCCCACTGTCCGTTTTGAGAAGGATGATCAACAAGCCAATAACGTTAACGATGAAAAGAAGTCTATATACAACCTATGTATTCCTCACTTCAGTGAGAGATACAAAATGAATATTAATACATGGGAAGTGAAAGGACTTCTTTTTGGCGCTAGGGGAACTTCATTTAAGTTAACCAAAACCATTCTCCTTTCTCTTAAATTTTCTAATGACGACATTAACAAAATTTGTCTAATGGTATTCAGAGATTCATTATCCATTTTACTCAATCACTTGTATAATAATATGTAATTTTTTTTACTTCATTTCATTACTCTTCAATGTATTTTCATCTCATGTTTCTCCGAACTCAAATTGTACTTTATTTTTAAATTTATCATTGTTCCGTATTCTCTCCGCAATCATATTGTATTTTTAATTTAACCTCTGCTTTGTATTCTGGATCCTAGTGGTCAGCCGTAGATTTCGGCCAGATGTCCCAAATTGTGGAATTTGTTGTTCAAGTTTCTTAAATGAATACAACAAGTAAGTCTGAGACATAAATTCCTAAATGTATATGATAGAAGTCGAGATTTTGTATTTGGCTAAATTAAAACATCCTCTGAAATAGGCCCTATTGAAATAAATACAATATATTTCACTAGAAACGATAAATTCTAATTTTTGACTTCATATTAGGATACAAATAAATTTGTATCGCCAAATTTGCACAAGATAAATAGCTACTTCCATCAATATAAAACTGCTTGTGAGAGAATGAAGACATGCACTGTAATATTATATAATACATTTTATTATTCTTCATTATTCAGTGAGTATTTATGTCAAGCTATGACGTGAATTAAAGGGTTCAGAACCATAGTGGGCCAAGCGCCATATACTAAAACCGTAGAAAACAAGGGTTAAAATGAAGTTTTTACCATAATTAAATGGAAACATATATCAAGTAATATAAAGTATACACATTAAAACTAAATGATATGTCAATCTTCATTAAACTATGGTATTCACTTAACTTTAACCCTTGCTTTCTCCGTTTTTAATAAATGGCGCTTGGCCCACTATGGCTCCTGAACCCTTCAATTATAATACAAATTTTTATAGTAGATTCACGATTGGTGTTCTTTTCACGATCCAACTTCTGCACTAAGGAGAAGTATCCTATCCATTGTCGCCGTAGCAATTTCAGTTTTCAACAGTAATTAACCAATTTTATTATTTTATTTTATTTCTTACATAATTTGTGTCTTGAAAATTATTCTTACTTTTATCAGAGAGAAATTTGAAATTAGATAATAAATTGGGCAAAACAAAGAAGGATGTTAATATATGCATTTAAAAAATGCGAAATATATGTGCGTTTAAAAGAGTAAACCCTTGAAATATGCATTTGTGCAAAATAAAGTTGGCTTTATTCGAACGTAAAAAGTATGATCGTCAAAGATCCTATTTGACTTTTCTCAATATGCCAAATTAATAAAAACATGCAGTTACATGAAATTCCGCGGTCTAGTAATTTTACTAACTATTTCTGAATAATCAGCAGATGAAGTTATCTCCAGCGCTGTTTTAGTCAAATGAATATATTCATTTTTACATTCTTTACAAAGAAAAATATACAAATCAAGCTTTCAGGTATACTCCCTGTAAAGTTGATTTGAATAATTTTGAGGGAAAAATTGTTCCGGGGCCGGGTATCGAACCCGGGAATTTTGGTTAAACGTACCAACGCTCTACCAACTGAGCTACCCGGAAACTCTACCCGACACCGATCCAATTATTCAAATCAACTTTACAGGGAGTGTACCTGAAAGCTTGATTTGCATAATACACGTCACTGTTCGTTAACAGAAAACCACAATTCAAGTCACACTGAGTTAGTGTGCACTCAATGTTGGTTGCTTGACTGTTGTCAGCCCACTTTCAGGTCTGTGGATATAGAGGGAAAAGTTGGATCGGTGTCGGGTAGAGTTCCCGGGTAGCTCAGTTGGTAGAGCGTTGGTACGTTTAACCAAAGGTCCCGGGTTTGATACCCGGCCCCGGAACAATTTTTCCCTCAAAATTATTCAAGAAAAATACAGTTTTTAACGCGTTCAAAATATTTTTATTCTCCCTGAATAACTTTCATATAGGCCTATAAAGCTTGATAAAATTAAAAATGGGAAAGATACAAGCAGAGTTTCACAGTTTTTCTCACTTGGTATATTCTTTCTAAAGAATTACTAATGATTATGTGGTTTCCAGTGTTATAACACATTAATCTTCTCTCTAAATTCTATTAACGGAATTATATGTAATTTTCAGGTAGTCCGATATCCACTACCTACACTGATATTTTAACTGATATATTTGTAACTATAGCTATAAATAAATGGAAAAATTAGTCCTTTTTCTTCTCTGGGAAAATTATCAAACAACCAAGGATTTACTGCTACAAGTTACTTCTAAATTGGTACAGAGCTTTGAATAATTACCAAGCGAATAGATTCTTTTTATAAAAAAAAATATAGGCCATTCGTTATATCGTGCAATCTATTAGCGCGTAAGAGGTAGAAGAAAATGGACTGAGAAACTTCCCTCCTTCGCTATGCTTCTACTTGCAACTAGCTAACTCACTTAACCCCACCATAAGGGTCTTATTGTAAGCTGCTGCGCACGCATTCATTTGGTTTCAAATATCCTAGACCAGCCGTAGCGAAAATGTGATCGTGTGCCGAGCCACTGTGTAACCTGCAACGTGCATAGCACCTATGGAGGGAGGCGGACACCGAAGGGGAAGTAAAGCAACTGTCTGACTTATTAACGGATTTTCCTTACGTCAAGCACTTAAACATAATTTTATACAGTATAAGGTTACAAACTAATGTTTAGTACGTGTAACGAAGAAAGAAATTAATAAGAAAACATAGGACACATTATCACAAACTAAAATTAACTGTCTTCAGAAAATCTCTGCGACAGTTTCAAAATCAGGACTTATGTCACTTACTGCCAATCGTAGTTAGTTGATCACGAAGGTATTTGTCTGTCAGTCGCTATCTAAATTTGTTTTTTACCATTTTCATTGTTGAAAATAATTTTTCACAAACGTAAGTTGTAGCGAACATGGCTTCAACAGACCAAGCGAAAGAACGAAGCTTATAGTAATGATAATAGTAGGTCTAATAATAATAATAATAATAATAATAATAATAATAATAATAATAATACTTAACCTTTTATGAGTGACGTGTAGTATAATGCCGTTTTATGAAATACAACCGTTTTCCTCGTAATACTTGTGAACAAAACATACATTTAATATCCTCATCATATTGTCAGCAAAAAAATGCGTCCTCCCATCCTACTTGAAACTTTCGTTTTTGTAGAGGTACATGGTTTCGAGAGAGACGATACGCCACTCGCAGGTCAGAGACAAATACAAATGACTCCAGTGAGTGAGAGGGGGGGGGGGGGTTGGAGGAGGTAGGAAGCAAGAGAAATGCATAGCTATCATTGCGAGTCACATTTTCGTCACGGCTGTTCTAAACTAATCATGTCAACCGTAGTGTTCCTTCCTCATATTTGTCAATATTTGAGCCGTTCAGAGCAGAAGTGATGTAAGTCAATTTTGACTTACACCACTTTTGCTCTGAACGGCTCAAATAAATAATATACAAAATACAATTCCTACTTTCTCTTTGTTTCTCTCTCTCTCTCTCTCTCTCTCTCTCTCTCTCTCAATCTCTCTGTTCTTCGTAAATGTCTACATTTACAGGCAAAATATATAGTCATGTCATTTAAATTTGTATAATAACGACCGAATCATTAGCCTAGTTTATATGAGCCCGTGGGCTTGGCTGTCTGGATAGCGTATGAGCTTCCCATCCAAGCGGCCCATGGTTCGATTCCCGGTATGAGCAATGAAAGAATTATCTTCTGTCCACGGGACTGGGTGTTGTCCTGTGTTGCTTCAGCAGTGGTCCTGTGCCGCGCTGACCACACGACTAAAGAGATCGTTATCAAAAGGCATACCTTTTCCTACACGGCAGTGGATTGTAAGTCGGTACGGAAAGAGGACGTAAAGCATGACGAAGAAAGAAGAAATATAAGTGCTGCGAGAGAAGTCTAATAAAATGTGATATCGATTTTATTTCCAGACTACTTTTATGGCGGTGCGCGGTAATTACGTGTTAAAGCGTAACGCTGCAAAGCCTGAAGGTACGGAATCGGCCTCTAACAGAAATTAGTACCAAGGATATTTCCTGGGAGGTGAAGGCGGCGGAAATGTTTGTAATTAGTTTATTTTGCGACGCTTTATCAACTACGATAGTTATCTAACGTCTGAGTAAAATCTTAGATTATATATATGTAACAGATAGTTCATACCTATGTTAAAATCGGCTGCACTTTGAAGAGAACAACCGCCAGTATCGCCACCCGTCCGCCTTAAATGAACACGAGATGGCAGTACAGTCGCTAATGCAATTCAAATGGGAGTTATGACGTGACTCCTTATGTAACAACTAGATGGCAGCATAGTAAACGTGACAAAAGTTGTTACCGTCAAAGCCTATAAGGCCGAGCAATCTGGGTTTATATGATCTAGAGCAGGCCTGCACAAGGTTTGCGCTCTCCGAGCCTGCTCACAGCTCATGAGCTGCGCTCTGTATAAGGGTGGACTGGAAGAAGGGGTGATCTCGTACAAAATATACACAAAAAGGAAGTACTATTATGAGTGTTTATGAAATGAATTCCCGTTCAGTGTTTGCAACACTATCTTGGACTATTATTAATTAATAAAGAAATATTTATTTTACAGAAATAATAGAAATTCTATAGCTACTTAAATGTACAATATCATTTTGTTATATTTTTATTTATCAGTACATCAAAACGAGGTTTTATGCTGTTGGCAGCTGAAAGGAACAGTAGCCTACTGATCGTAATGAAACATCAGTTACAGATGTTCGATGTCTGCCTTTATTAAAGTTGATTATAGAAAACAGTTGCTCACAAATATAAATGTTAAGCCAAACATAGCAATCCTTTTCACAGCCAGCCTGTGCAGTCGTGGATATTATTGGTAATGTTTAGTCTTGCAAAATTCAACCAGGCTAGTAGTAGTATTCAAACGATCTTTAGCCCTTAGGTCACATTGAAGATCAAAAAGTTCGAGCTGTAAATCGTTAAATGTTATGTTCCGTCTTTTAGATTCCTCCATACTGTACTGTAGCAGTAGGTAAGCAACCTGAAACAGTTACTAAGAATAGGCCTACACACTGCACTCCACTAGATAACTGAGTGGTCGTTTCCCTCTCCTCTACCGATAGCAAGTCTATGTCATTCTGACGTATCTTCCTCTCCGTTTCGGCGAGCAGAAAACACGGCCCTCTCGCTCGGAAGGAGCGCGCGCGCTCGTTGAGCGCTGTTTGTGCAGGTATGATCTAGAGTAAAATGAAGGTGATAGTGCCAGTGAAATGAATCCAGCGTCCAGCGCCGAACGTTACCCAGGATTGGCTCTTAATGGGTGGAACGAAAATCCCGGAAATACCTCAACCATGTAACTTGTTCCAACCATGATTTGAATCCGGGCCCACTCGTTTCACGGTCAGTCATACTAACCGTTACTCCACAGCGGTGGACGGGCACGTAGGACTGACATCCCTACTATCATCAATGTCTGTATAGGTGGGAGCTTTAACCTCTCACCACCTTGTGGGTTACCATGGCCTGTAATAGGATGACTTTTACTACGTTTTATACTGAAAGCATCTTCTTGAATATACAGAAGATTGATGGCTTTTCTTCCTCTTGAGTGTAAGTTTGTAATTATTGTAATTGTTTGCTTCAGATGGCAGAAGCTTTCAGTCGGTTGTTCCCTTTGCTAATAAGGAATTCAATTAATCGAATCTAATGAGTATCGACTACCGTAATTTTGGTTGCGCAATTACGAGGCAAAGAGAGACTCAAAACAAAAGCTTGTTACGAATGATAAGGCAGTTTTACTAGTTAATGGTTACAATAAAATCGTGTCGCTCCCTCAGCTGTTGCTCTCGACTCTCGGGATTTGCTCTCTCTTGTCGATGTCATTTATTTTATGTGTGAAAGGGAAGAAATGTGAATATTGCACAAACAAGGTTACTATAAATATTCTTTTGCTGCACATTTATCTCAGTTATATACAAAATATGGTTGAACTAGTTTTCTGCAATTCGACAAAAGATTGTCACATGGATCTATCTGAAGATTGCTACACGTAAAGATGCATAATTTATTTTACGACGTCCTGAGATTCAAGGACAAATTAACGTGTTATTTCGTCGTTTAGTCTAAGCTTTGAAACTGTTTTAACAAGCAAGATAGTATCGGACTTTTATATTCATTTGTTCAGTGTTCAGAAACGTCTATATGTTCATTTGAGCTGAATGTGCACCATTATCAAGGATACTGACTATTATAACAAATCAAAGACGTCTCATTAATAGAGAGTAAGTGTTATCAATAAATTTCTTATCGGTTATTAATACTTAACTGATTTCAATAGTGGTTTGCACTTCCAGAATGCAGGTCTACATTATTGCACTACGTTTTTGAAAAAATTGCATTTATTGTGTTCCACTCGCAATATGTCCGATTCATCTTTTAAAGTTTAGCCGTAGCAAACGGTTAAAAGTCTGTAAAATTGTGAAAAGTATTACATGTTTTTGGTTCATCATTTAAACAATGTGCAATTTTATTTTAGGAATAAAATGAACATTATTTCTGGATAGTTGAGTCTCTATTCTTTGATTTGGATATTGCTATATACACGACATAAGAATTAAATTATTGGCATCCATAAAGGAAATTGCGTCAATGTTAGTCGAAAATCTGTCCGTTTCATCCTAGCGACCACTGAATAATGTTAACCTATACTTATTTACTGGCTATTAAGGAACCCGGAGGTAATTGCCGCCCTCACATAAGCTAGCCATTGATCCTTATTCTGAGCAAGATTAATCCATTCTCTATCATCATATCCCACCTCCCTCAAATTAATTTTAATATTATCTTCCCATCTATGTCTCGGCCTCCCCAAAGGTCTTTTTCCCTCCGGCCTCCCAACTAACACTCTATATGCATTTCTGGATTCGCCCATACGTGCTACATGCCCTGCCCATCTCAAACGTCTGGATTTAATGTTCCTAATTATGTCAGATGAAGAATACAATGCGTGCAATTCTGTGTTGTGTAACTTTCTCCATTCTCCTGTAACTTCATCCCTCTTAGCCCCAAATATTTTCCTAAGCACCTTATTCTCATATACCTTCAACCTATGTTCCTCTCTCAAAGTGAGAGTCCAAGTTTCACAACCATAAAGAACAACCGGTAATATAACTGTTTTATAAATTCTAACTTCCAGATTTTTTGACAACAGACTGGATGATAAAAGCTTCTCAACCGAACAATAACAGGCATTTTCCATATCTATTCTGTGTTTAATTTTCTCCCGAGTATCATTTATATTTGTTACTATTGCTCCAAGGTATTTGAATTTTTCCACCTCTTCAAAGGATAAATTTCCAATTTTTATATTTCCATTTCGTACAATATTCTAGTCACGAGACATAATCATATACTTTGTCTTTTCGGGATTTACTTCCAAACCTATTTCTTTACTTTCTTCAAGTAAAATTCCCGTATTTTCCCTAATCGTTTGTGGATTTTCTCCTAACATATTCACGTCATTGCACAGATAAGCAGAATGTTAAGCTATTCAATGTTAAAAATTATAAGAATAGATATTATTTAGCTTATCAAACGTTTGACGTAACCCAAGGAAAAGTGTGCAATGTTTTAATTATTGGAATTTGTTTTTGTTAGTTCGTTATTTAACGACACTGTATCAACTACTAGGTTATTTAGCGTCGATGAGATTGATGATAGCGAGATGATATTTGGCGAGATGAGGCCGAGGATTCGCCATAGATTACCTCCACATTACGGTTGGGGAAAACCTCGTAAAAACCCCAACCAGGTAATCAGCCCAAGCGGGGATCGAACCCGATCCCGAACGCAACTTCAGACCGGCAGGCAAGCGCCTTAACCGACTGAGCCACCCGGTGGCTTTGGAATTTGCGAAATGTTATTTTAGTAAATGGAAATCCAATACTGCTTTAAGTTGCGGGTTCGATCCCGCCCAGGTCGATGGCATTTAAGTGTGCTTAAATGCGACAGGCTCATGTCAGTAGATTTACTAGCATGTAAAAGAACTTCTGCGGGACAAAATTTCGGTACACCGGCGACGCTGATATAAACTCGGCAGTTGCGAGCGTCGTTAAATAAACCATAATTTATATATACAGTGAAACTTCCTAATAGCGAACACCGCCGGGGAAAAATTAAATGTCCGTTATTGAGAAGTGTCCGCTATTTAGAAAATCGTTAGTATGTATGCAGTACATTAAACTTTCTCATACATATTCAATGCTAGTACAGTACAGTAGAAGTAAGATTGTTTACAGTATTCATCCAGAGAGAAATCGTACCAGTAAATGTTTTGTAAATGAAATAAACATCAGTCACTGTACCACTTCACCTCACACAAAGAAATTTAGAATTGCATTCTCAGTGTACGATTTTAAAATAACATCCTTGTTTTTCAAAATTTCACTAACCTGAGTTTTTTCCACATTAAACTTTGTGGCCAGCTCACGAACACTTAATTTCTCCTTCTCACTTTGCTTTACAATATCCACTTTCTCTTTTAGTGACAAACGTTTACGTTTTTGTGACATTTTTAATGTGACTGTACTTCCGAACACTCACACTAAGAAAGTACGGACTGCTCACGTACCGTATCACAATTATTTGTGATGCTTACCTTCAATAAAGTACAAGAACGTTCAAATGCACGATAATGATTGTTGCAAAGAATTCCGTTCAATTTACAACCGTCTTTTTCTTTTTTTTTTTTTTTCTTTCACGCTGTCCGTTATTTGGAAGTTTTAATTGTTGTTGGGAGATACATTTCAGTGTCCGCGTCCGTTATTGAGAATGTCCGCTATTTGAAAGAATTTTATCATAAGGGCCAATGTTATTTTGCAGGGGAATTTTAAAATATCCGCTATTGAGAGGAGTCCGCTATTGGGTAGTGTCCGTTAAGGTTAGTTTCACTGTAATACTGTTTTAAAACATATTAGAAAATGAAAAGCGTGCTATCTCTGACACAAAGGAAGGACACACTTCACGAACATCAATCAGTATTCTTTCATTTTAACACACGGTATAAAACGAGAGGGAACGTTGGCGAAGTGAAGAAAATGCAATATTATCCTATGCAGAGTAACCACAAAACATTTCTGATATTTGCCAATCAGCAGCGAACAACAGTAATAAATTGCTACCGGTAGTAAAATCAGCACTTGCAGTTTGGAAGGAAGAAGGGGGCGGTTAAATCAGTCAGATGAATGTGACGTAGGAGCCTAGCACTGAAGGTGGGAGGCAGGAGGTTGAGGACGGCCGACTCAAGTCTCTGTATTTCACAGCCATGTTGCTCACCATCAGGTCGTGGTCATCCTGTAGCTAGTGACGTAGTGCTAAGAGGCAGATTAGTGGCATCTTGTCGCGATTCAAGACTGTTATCAACAATCCAAAACTCTGTCTATGGCTTCCAGCTCCAGATTTGGATTACGTGTGGATTATTTCCAACAACTGTTGGCTTTCTGCCTGCTGTCGTGGTGCTGTGCCAGCGGCCAGGTGAGGGAATTTTATGCTACTTTTTGGAGAGTCAGGAGGGAAATTTATTTGTGAATAACCAGCGTTATCAGCAAACTCAACGTACGGCAAGGCCGTAGATGCAATAACCGTGGTTACAGTAGTAATAAGAATTCGACAATCGCTTTTATTTCACTTGAAGTGATTTGATATCGTGTTCTCCAAAGTACACGTGCCTTTGTCAATGTATGTAACCATATCCCCTCCTTAGTGGAATGCATCTCTTTGCTGAAAACAATGCTGAAATATATAATAATGTGAATGAATCTCAATTATTGCAGAGAATTTTTTGCTACTTTTTGGGAAGACAGAAGAGAAGTGTGCTTCTGAACAACTAGCATTTATGTAACTAGTCTCATGTTTCATCGACGAGAGTAAATCCAACGTACAACGGGGTATAGGTACAATACCTGTGATTACTTACTTACTTACCTACTTACTTACTTACTTACTTACTTACTCACTGGCTTTTAAGGAACCCGGAGGTTCATTACCGCCCTCACATAAGCCCGCCATTGGTCCCTATCCTGAGAAAGATTAATCCATTCTCTATCATCATATCCCATCTCCCTCAAATCCATTTTAATATTATCTTCCCATCTACGTCTCGGCCTCCCTAAAGATCTTTTTCCCTCCGGTCTCCCAACTAACACTCTATATGCATTTCTGGATTCGCCCATACGTGCTACATGCTCTGCCCATCTCAAACGTCTGGATTTAATGTTCCTAATTATGCCAGGTAAAGAATACAATGCGTGTTGTGTAACTTTCTCCATTCTACTGTAACTTCATCCCTCTTAGCCCCAAATATTTTCCTAAGCACCTTATTCTCAAACACCCTTAACCTATGTTCCTCTCTCAAAGTGAGAGTCCAAGTTTCACAACCATATAGAACAACCGGTAATATAACTGTTTTATAAATTCTTACTTTCAGATTTTTTGACAGCAGACTGTATGATGAAAGTTTCTCAACGGAATAATAACAGGCATTTTCCATATTTATTCTGTGCTTAATTTCTTCCCGAGTATCATTTATATTTGTTACTGTTGCTCCCAGTTATTTGAACTTCTCCACCTCTTCAAAAGATAAATTTCCAATTTTTATATTTCCATTTCGTACAATATTCTCGTCACGAGACATAATCATATACTTTGTCTTTTCGGAATTTACTTCCAAACCTATCTCTTTCCTTGCTTCCAGTAAAATTCCCGTATTTTCCCTAATGGTTTGTGGATTTTCTCCTAACATATTCACGTCATCCGCCTAGACAAGCAGCATCCGTGGTTTCAGTAGTAATAAGAATTCGACAATCGCTTTTATTTCACTTGAAGTGATTTGATATCGTGTTCTCCAAAGTAGGCCTACACGTGCCTTTGTCAATGTATGTAACCATATCCCCTCCTTAGTGGAATGCATCTCTTTGCTGAAAACAATGCTGAAATATATAATAATGAGAATAGATCTCAATTATTGTAGAGGATTTTTTGCTCCCTTTTGGGAAGACAGAAGTGAAGTATGCTTCTGAACAACTAGCATTTATATAACTAGTCTCATGTTTTATCGACGAGACTAAATCCAACGTACGACGGGGCATAGGTACAGCTGTAAAAAAAAGAAAAAAGTAAGCGCACTCGTGAACAGTGAATATTTTCTAAGTCCACTTCGGATAACGGTAATGTTACATAATGCAGGCGCTTATAGAAGCAGTTTCGGCACTAAGATGTTTAAGAAGGAGTAATTCACATCTGCGTCTCGTAGGGCAGCGGTAGTCTATTCGGCTAATGATTCGAAGGTTGTGAGTTCGAGCCTTGTTTAAGTTATCATTTTATTTTGTTATCTTTCCTTAGAGATACAAATAATACTCAATTTATAATTTATATTCTGTTGTTCTTCAATAACATAAATGATATTCAATTTATCATTTATATTCTGTTATCGTTCTTTAGTGATATAAATAATATTCAAATTATGATCTATAGTATGTTATCGTTCTTTATCGTTACAAATAATATTAAAGTTATCATTTATATTCTGTTATCGTTCTTTAGTGATATAAATAATATTCAAGTTATGATCTATAGTATGTTATCATTCTTTATCGTTATAAATAATATTCAAGTTATCATATTAGTTTGTTATTGTTCTTTAGTGATATAAATAATATTCAAGTTGTCATTTATATTCTGTTGTTCTTTAGCGATATAAGTAATATAAATGCAAAGTTATATTTGAAACAATATAGTTTGCATAATACTAGTGTTAGTTGCTTCTCCTTATATCATTGCATTATACTATCCTGTAACACAATAAAATGAAAAGGAGTAACGAGGATTTGAACCTGAGACGTTGACGTTTTTTGAACTTTTAATTATTTGAATTTTGTAAGGCAGACGCCAGTAAGTTTGTTTTGTTTATGTCACAAAAGATATTTTTCTTGAGAATATAATCTTTCTTTCATCGGATTCCCGTCCCGATGCCGGATTGAACCCTCTCAGTTTAAGTTTCATCTCTTAGTTTCACTTTAGTGGCCATGCACTGTGTCACAGATGTGTGACAGTGGCACAATGTCCAACACACTATGTGCAGAGGTGCACTCATTACGAGTGACTAAGTGACTGGGATCCGACAGGATGCTGATATAGGAAGGGCTTGGGCCTTGTCAGGCTACTCGTCTATTTGTGTGCGACGGGACCTGGTTCTATCAGGGGCTGAGGCAGGATTGGCCAACTGTCAGCCGATTATGACAGGAAGGGCTAGGAGCTCCGGATCGTTGGGCGTATCTCATCGGATATATAGGGCGTACAATAGGCCAAAACGTGCCTAAGTATATGGATCCATCCCGAGCCCTGCCCTCTTAAAGCCAACACAAGCATAGTAGATACAACCCACTTCCTTTCCTACGGTCGCTATTGCTCAAGATGATATACCGCGAGGTGTGTAATAATAATTTTATCGTGTCTTATAATTAATGTGATCTCTTACGTTACAAATGAAATTCAAAAGTATGAAGCGTGTTTTTATTCGAATTGCTGAATAAAGCTTTGTATTCAATATTAGGCCTATTGGTGTTCAATTTTCGAGATTATAATAATATATTCTAGTATCTTTCCTTGCATTAGATTTTTTTTCTTTTTTACTTTCTTAAGAGACAATTAAAAGTTATATTCAGCATATGGCAGTAGAGCAAGTGAACAGCTTCAAATACTTGGGGTTTACCATAAGCAGTAACGTGAGCTGCTGCCAAGAAGTCTAAAGGAGAATAGCAATGACAAGAAAGTTTTTATATAAAAAAGGAGTATCTTCTGCGGACCTCTGGAGAAAGAACTAAGGAAGAAACTAGTGAAGTGCTTTGTGTGGACTGTAGCTTTGTAAGGGGCAGAAGTGGACATTATGACGAAGTGAAGAGAAGCGAATAGAAGCATTTGAAATGTGGATGGAGCGTATGAAATGGACAGACATGGTAAGAAACGAAGCTGTGTTGGAAAGAGTGGATGAAGAAAGAATGCTGCTGAAACTGATCATAAAGAGAAAAAGGAATTGGCTGGGTCACTAGTTGAGAAGAAATTGCCTACTGAAGGATGCACTGGAAGGAATGGTGAACGAGAGAAGAGTTCGGGGCAGAAGAAGATATCAGATGATAGACGACATTAAGAGATATGGATCATATGAGGAGACAAAGAGGATGGCAGAAAATAGGAAAGACTGAAGAATAATGGATTTACAGTGAAATACCTACCCTTGAGCAGAACACTATGAATGAATGAATGAATTCGGCATATGAATAGATTTCTTCCTTCTCCAAAATGCATTTGTATTTTATGAAAACCATCAACCTACAGTTTTGTGCAAAAACATGTTCAAGAAAATGAAGTCGATATCCTAAGCGAGAGTTTATAAATTCATTACTTTCACAGACAAAAGTGAGAATGAAACTCTTAAATATGATAAAAAGGTTTAAGAATTTAAATTCACAACCTGTCAAACTTTTTGTCATAAATACAGTAAGTACATTGGTTCTCTTCTACTTAAATAGCCTGTACCTACAACTTACAGCTAGGCTAGACAGTCCAGCCAATCTGAGCTAACACAGTCAACGTAAGAAATAATTCTTCACATATTTCTCCAATCACTTTAACAGCACCTCAGTTATTATCACAGCACTTGCGATAAGAAAGCAATAACATCTGAAGTATTATTGGTACGGTTGGAGTTCGCAGACTCCTTGAGCGACGTGCTTCAGCCTGAATGAGTCCATTGTCAAAGTCATAATGACAAAGTTAATTACAGCCCTAAAAATCAAATCAAACCCAGGAACACCCTCAAAGTCTGTCCTGCTGGTATTTTGCTTATACTTGTTTTTTTGAAAGATGGGACATGACAGTTAAGCGGCCGAACTTGGAACTACAGTGCTATGTTGCCAATATGGACTACCACGCTGCCAGCTGATGAAAGCTAGCAATTGTCGTTAAGATGGCTGACGTTAAAACATTCATTGATAATTGACGCAAAGGTAAAAAAAAAAAAAAAAAAAAAAAAACAATACTAAAATCGACAGAGAATCAAAGACGAAACGTACCAATGCTAACATTGTGTGCACAATAAATCTCGCCAGGAGAGTTATTAAGCACTCGCCACGTGAGAAGTGTAAGTTTGGCAAGTCAACCGTTGTTACCATAGCAACAGGCCTACCATGCTATGTGACATTCAGTAATTTTTCCGATCGCAACGCTCCTGTCATGTCCCATCTTTCAGAAAAACAAGTATAGTACTTTTGATACCAATGAATTAGAATGTTCTGAATGATATGAAATGATATACAATTTTTAAGTATTCACTCACACGCCTTTTTTTTAAGATATAGTCTAGGAGTGAACCTACTAAAAAATTGTAAATTAAATATGGGGCTAAAATACCATCGATGAACAGAGTCGATTTCGAAAGCTAAAAGTATGTATACACGGAATTTGGAAAATATATGTCAAACGGAATGATTAAACGACATTTTGGTGAACAAATGTTAACGAAAACAAAACGGATCTACTACAGAATACTATACGCGAACTCTTTTCTGTTTTGTTTAACATTTATTATGTTGGTTATGGCGTCAAGAATCAGTGCCTGCTTTCGTTTGTTTTATGGCGTGTTTGTCGTTCTGGTTCACTGACATTGAGAGCTGCGCTACTACACTTTTCATTCGGTAGAGATATAGTCCAAGCCCACACAACAGTTTTGGTACCAACTTCCTATATAGATATTATGGATTTTATTAATTTGTCCTGCAGAATAGTCTCTGTAATGTTGACCAAATAAGTCACTCAACTGAGTGCGCTCCTAGTATAATGGCAGTTGACACTAGGCATATATGTCAACATATAAGCCTAACTTGGAATCAGGCCACAAAGGGAAACACTGAAGGAGGGAGGTTCGATCCGGTGCTGTGGATTGAATTCGGCGTAGCTCAGTGGTCAGAGCGCTTGGTACGTAGAACCAAGGACCCGGGTTCGATCCCCGGCGTCGGATCGAATTTTTCTCCTCAAATATTAATTACCAACTTCCTAGCTTTGATTATGACCAAACCGTCAGTGTTACACAACAAACCTATAAAGGACATATTTTCTTTTACTAGCTCTACAAAATCTTCCAACACCACCTCTCCAACATCTGCCCTTTTCTTGGAATATGGATTTCAAAATTCAACTAAAAACACTACTTTACTCAAAACTCGTTCACAGAAGATCAGAATGATATTAGACTGCTATGTTTAACTCAATGTTCCGATGCATATCTCGAAAGGCCCCTGTTTAGTCCCCATACATTCTGAATATGCTTATTTAGTATGTTATTTTATTTTTACATACGTAGTTGCAAGTTAATTTATTCATTTAGACTTAAAAATTCAATGCAAAAAAGGAAACATTCACTACATGAGATCGAGAACAGAAGAATTCTGAAAATTAAAATCATATTTATTGATTCTGACTTCACTTATAAAGATTGCTAACAACTCAGTTATATTGTTCTTAAGAGTCACGTTCAGATCAAGTTTATGGTGTGATGTTACAATACGAACGTCAAAAATAACTCATATCAAACAATAGAACTGTTATGTAAACAAATTCAATACAGGATAAGTGCAAGAATTAAGTCTGACTTCATCATTGTTACGAATTAAAAGTATGAACCAAAATATTTCCTCTGAGTTCAGTTTATTAGTATTTCCTTTGTTCTCTTGGTATTATCACAGTCTAGTATATACAGTCACGAAGCTCAATACGTAGTGAATATGCATCCATAGATAGTTGCTAACCACTAGGATCGCTACTACAGCCTCATCACAGACAATGCGAAATAGTACCAGCACAGTCTAGTGTTCCTAGTACCCTTAACAACTCAAGCTTCCTGACTGTATATACTAGATTGTGGTATTATACTGATTGTGATATTTCACAATACAATTGTAAAAATGAAGGCCGTTCATGTTTCCTTTCTCATTAAGCACGGAGTAAAAGAAACTATTGCGATACTGAAAAACATAATATAGATTTCGTGACTTTCATTAAAATACATTTTTCAACGTCTTTCATATTGAAGAAATTATTTTTGGCATCCTGCCTGCCTGCCTGTCTATCTATTTGCGTGTGGCGGTTTTTCCTAACTCTTTGGAAGGATATTTTGTAACATTCCGAACACATGACTCAGTTTTCCTGGAAATGGCGCACTTGAAATTTAATAACTTTTTTACTGCAAACCTGAACTGCGTATTTAACTTATAACTCTGAAATACCAATATACATACATACATACATACATACATACATACATACATACATACATACATACATACATACATACATACACACATACATACATATATATATAGCCTATATACTACACCGTCTAGGTCCACATCTGTGGAGTAACGGTCAGCGCGTCTGGCCGCGAAACCAGGTGGCCCGGGTTCGAATCCCGGTCGGGGCAAGTTATCTGGTTGAGGTTTTTTCCGGGGTTTTCCCTCAACCCAATACGAGCAAATGCTGGGTAACTTTCGGTGCTGGACCCCGGACTCATTTCATCGGCATTATCACCTTCATTTCATTCAGACGCTAAATAACCTGAGATGTTGATACAGTGTCGTAAAATAACCCAATAAAAATAAAATACACCGTCTATGAAGAAGTTACTGCCGACAATGGCATGATCGCCATTAGCGAATCCCTGTCTCAGGGTATGATAATCGACCCCACCATCAGGTTTGAAACGTATAAAGGACAGCCTGAAGACGTACATGAGGAGAAACGAGCAATCTACGTTCCAACCATCCCGTATTATAAAGATAAATACCAACTTCACGATATCAGTGTTACGGGATTGCTGTTTGGAGCAAGAGGAACGATACCTAACTTCTCTTCTCAATTCTGTAAGACAAATCGTTTCTGAATGAACTGACCCTCCTCATAATTAGATTGTCAGTCAAACTTTTACGAAACCGCCTAGATGGACTCTAATTCAGTGGACTGAAAAAACTAACGCAACATTATCTTTTTTCTTTCTCTTATTAGCTTTGATTGCTTCTTTACTTGTAACTTTTTTTATTCTGTAAATTGCCATTGTTTGTTTGTTTGTCTGTGTACTTGTTTACTTTTTTCTTACTCTGTTATCTTTCATCATTCATATTGTTTTGTATGCTTTATCTAATGGCAGCCTCTAATTTGAGGAAGCACAATAAAATATATATATATATATATATATATATATATATATATATACAGATTGGGAGAAAAGTAGCTTTCCCCAAACACTTCCTCACATTTAATTGCATTCAATTTACATTTTATTACACATTCCTTTACAGATTTCGTTCAAAATGGAGAGTCTGTATCTCATACACAATTCACAACGTTTAGGCACTGATTTACAGATGACGAGATGACAGAACATAACTGACGACTTTTATCCATTTTCACGGATGACTATTCGATCATCTGTCGTAACTGATGCAGATCCTGCGATTTCTGAGCAAAAACATCATTTTTCAGGATGCCCCACAGTGAAAAACCACAAGGCGTCAGGTCGCATGATGTGGGTGGCCATTCTGTTATGCCACCACAACCAATTCAATCATGGAATTACTGGTTCGAGAAGTCTCTCACTCCTACATCAAAATGAAGTGACGCTCCTTTCTGTTGCCATATCAACTGCATATCGGCAAAACGAGGACTGTTTTCCAAATATGACATCGGACGCACGAACATGATTGCCAACCCACCACTTATTATACCAGCTATTCGTTTGTTCAAGTTATGACATCTGTATATGTGTACAAGATGAAACCTAAGAACGAATATTGGGGAAAGTGACTTTTAACCCACCTTGTGATTCATAAATACCTGCAAAAACTTTGTAGGTGTAATGTAAAGGTAAAAATAAAACTAAAATGTTCTCTACAACTTTTCCCGCAAATTCTTACTTTCAGAGTTGCGTTGCATAGTGCCATATCTTGCCAGGCATAAAAAATATGGGCCAGTAAAGCCTTCGGCTGTGTCACGTTCGCATACATAGCGACTGCGGTAGATGTTTCTTATTCCTACACCCCACTACAGTTGATTCCGACCCGATAGGACTTTGTTTACTGTATGTAGGTATGTTTAATTGTATGGCACTGTTGCAGTTCCTACAGTCACCACGTCCCGTAGGTACAAATTCATTTTGTTGTTAGTTCAGTAGGCTTCAAGTTGTGTACGGTAAGATAGATCGTGCAACACCAGTTTCTTGGCCAACCAGATCACCAGACTTCTACCTTTGGGGTCATCTGACGGCGCTCGTTTATCCCATTCAAATTTTGAACGTAACATAACTATAGCAGTGACATCAAAATAGCTGTGAAACAGTTCGAAATGAGTTGAACGGGGTTTATAAAATTATAAGATCAGTACATACCTACGTACAGTAAACGAAGTTTTATCAAGTCGAAATCAACTGTACGTAATAGGAGTGTACGAATAACAAACATCTAACGCAGTCGCTATGTAGGTGAGCATTAGCCTACACGTCCGAAGGCTTTACTGGTCCATATTTTTGATACCTAGCAAGATAGGACATTTTGCATCATAACTCTGAAAGTAAGGATTTGTGGGAAAAATTGTATAGAACATTTTAGTTTTAGTTTTACCCCTACATCACATCCACAAAGTGTTTACAGGTATTTATGAATCACCCTGTATATATTTATATATTCTGGAATTACCTTTGCAACTTTTAATGAGTACCTACTTACTGTAGCTATATTTCCTTAACAAAACCTTTTAAAAAGTACGAAACTGAAATATTCCTCAAAAAGCTTTGACTGCTCTTTAAATGTGCGCATATTTTATGAAGAAATATCTCCGAAAATGATCGCATGTGTATAGAGTTTTTGTAGCGACTACAAATACATATTATAAACTACTTCACCGGAATCTATAAAAGTTTGCGTAGTCAATGCAGACTAGACCGGTTACTGTAACTCTTACCTCGAAACCCATACTCTAGGGCAGATCTGGGCGTTATTAACTCGAATGAGTGACTGCAGACTATCCCTTGATTCCCACTCCAACTTCTCCGGCAGAGACTGTTGTGTTTCGAACCGATACGAGTACACAGATAGGCAAGCATTGCTGGGTGACGGATTGTAAAAGGCAGGCATAGGTAGGAAGTTCGTACCAAAACAGTAGATTTCAGTTGAGAACAGCGAGGAGTATAGATGTCGCCCTTTTTTTATGTAATTACAGCATGCCCCATTACCTAAGTAATACTACATGCTTTCACTTTCTATGTAGTACATATATATACAATATTTACAATTTGTCATCCTAATTAACTTAACATGTCTATGTATGTATGGTCCTTGTGTTCTGTCACATATTTTTAACACTGTAGTAGTGGCTGTTCATGTCACACATTTCCTAACTCACTTTTAGTTGCTGTTTTATCACACATTTTTGTTTTACACTATATTAGTTGTTGTTTTGTCACAAGTTTATAGATTTAATAAATTGATTGAACACTTTGAGGTAACTGTTCACAAGCTGTTGGCAAGTCACTGGCCAATCTCCTCCGTTCATCCTGATGTCTCTCATGAGCGATGTCCTCTGCTGTGTGGAGTCTGCACATTCATAAATAAGATGATTCACTGTTTGCTGTACATGTTGGGTCGTCTATGATGTGGAAGGTAAGACTTGGTTCTGCCGTGTCCTGTGATGACTGCTGTGAATTCTGGAGTTGAAGGTATTTATAATTTTAGTCTCTGCTTAATTGACGGGAAGAAGGACTTCGTTGTTGCCCCTTTGGTTGTTTTATTCCATCTATCTCGCCATTTCTGTATTCCAATTTCCTTTATTTCAGTAGCTATTGTTGATTTTGGGGTTTTTCTGTAAATTATTTCTATAGTGTCGTCGTTAGCAGCTTGCTTTGCTAAATTATCTGCCATCTCATTGCCGGCTATGCCTATGTGGGCTTTAACCCAGCTGAAATGGATTAACCACATGTTTTGTTGAAGGGTACGAACTGTTTTTAGGATGTCAGCTATTAACGTGTTTTGTTTCTTATTGTCATTTATTAAACACAGAGTTATTTTACTGTCTGTGTAGACTGCTACTCTTTTTTCCGCATTTATACTGTCCTGTATTGCTTCAAGCTCCTGCAAAGCCTTAAGAATTGCTATTTGCTCCGCTTGATTGTTAGAGCATTTTTCATCCAATCGGTATTTAAGCTGGCGAATTGGAGTTTCTTCTTTGAATATAGCCTAGATGTCACCCGTGCCTCGCCCTGCTCCCGCTCGCTACAGATGATACACAGTATGTTCACAGAAACAACGTATAGTGGCATTCCGTGGACCTGTGTAGAGTCGTGATTAGTTTGAAGAATATTATAACATTTATTTAAAGTTTTCAATCATATGATTTATCATTTTTATTGCAAATTAATATTTGCTAATACACATTACTAAAAGAAATCTATAAACGCTTTCGCCTGTGCGGCATCATCAGATACTTAATTGTTTTTATGATATCTAAACGTAAGTTCAATGTAGAATGTATTCACTGTGATGAATTTGTTTATGATATAACAATAAAAATTAAAATCATGAGTTATATGTAGTAAATATCTTAATGTAGTTGTAGAAGATATGTTAATTTCAATTGATTTGCATGTGGATTTACTAACTTGCCGAAAATGTGCGTAATATAATACATAAATATGAATACATAGAACTCGTGTTACAATGTTGTATGTTTGTTAATAACACTGTTAAATATATATATATATATATACATAATATTGTTATACTTATGTATATATGATACAATTTGACGTGAAATTAAATTTTATGAAACATTACCGACGTTATGATTGATTATTACTATTTATGATATTATGACAATGTTTTTGCATGTAATTGTGTTTTATGTTGGAAGATAAAATTATCTTCTATGTATAATTGTTTCATATTCACCAGATGATTCTTGATTTTTGTGCGTGCGTGCGTGCGTGCAGTGGTCCGTTCGCATTTACATGTTGTAAAATTGTGCTAGTTTATGGTGTTGGCTGTTGGTTGTACAGGGACATCATTTTATTTTCACTTCAACTATTATTGTACCTGAGTTTCTGAATGTACTTCACTCCCACCCCTTCTACTAACGAAGTTCCAACCCAACTGTCCACACAGAAACAAGGCCGCAGTACTGAGTTAGTGATTATCGTACGTTTCAGAAATATGTTCGCGTTTTCCAATGACGAAAACTTCCAATATTGAATCATATTTTCGCACAGGTACTGTCGTCCGTTTGCCTACGTCGCATCCCGATTTCCCCCACCTGCTTCTGCTCGCTCCACTGTAAAGAGTAGTAGCTGGGCTTTCTTAGCTATTTTCTGAAAACATTAATTTCTGTTAGGAATTAATTGGACGTCTACGTAATATTATGCAACTGTTTAAAATAACTTAAATAAAAGGACCTCGTTAAGTAATTAACTATCACGTGATTCCCCCCTTTCTACGATCCTGCGACATAACCACTTGGACGGACAGTAGATAGCATATCTGATTAATTTTTATCTGTGCGGGTCGGGCAGAAGTGAAGACTGAATTTACAGTACTTAAGGTACTCTTTTATAGAGTAGGTACAGAATTATTTCAACATGAGTTACTAAGTATGAAGGACGAAACTGGTAATTGGAATTAGATACAGTAGTCTATAGTGCGATAATAGGGACAAAAGAACTGAAGCCTGTATCGAAATGAACGGCCAACATTTAAACAAATGTGTTTAAATATCCATATTATGATTATTTTTCATTTTAACTTCATTCTCTATATCGTATGCTAATGTGCTGTAGACAGTATAATATACACAGCATAATGAATACGTTCGCATGGATAACTCAGTTCGTGAGTAAAAACACTCATTGTTAATACTGTAGTGTATTTTGATTAAATAAAACCTAATGAAAATTGTCACACTCAAAATCGCGATATTTCCTAGTTTACGTAAATGGGTGAACTACTTTTCTTCCCTCCTATACCTAGTAAAGTGATCTGTTTGTATTTTACGCCAGTATCATCGTACTCCAGTCATGAAAGGAGGTAGCAAACGGTGTTTCCTGGTCTCAATCATTAATCCAAAGGTATAGTCAGGTTAATATTAAAAATGTTATTAAAAATAAAATGATGTCCCTGTATATGATGAATTCATATGAAAATCAGCCCATGTTAATATTTGAAGAGATGAAAGTAAATTACGACATAGTTGTATTATGTGTATGTGTGCATTGATGCGTATGATGATCTGTTCTCGTTGTGGTGTTGTTGTACCTAGTTCGATGGTTTGGCGTTGTAGCACAACCTGCTGTACGTCGCGGTCGAATTGGACTGCAGTCCAGACTTCCATAAAATCGTCGTACTACCGGCATATCGAACGATAGGTTGTAACGTGTAGAGGTGTTACGACAGATAATATTTGTAGTACAATTGCATATCTCTTATGCCAGGTGCTGTGATTGTTTTTTGTATAATTAATATATTCGTCATGTACTCAAAAGAAAAGAAGGACGAAGTTATAGAATTACATGGACAAAACAGATGCTTAGCGGGATCGAAGTCAGATTATCTTCATAGGCCTATGAGTTTCCTGTTGCCAAATATCTTAAGCTGACAGAGAATCTTCCCTCTGCAGTTATGAAGTCCTTCATTATCATATTTTTCTTCATAGTTTTGTGGTGCTAAGTTAACATTTGATTCTTTTCTTTTTCTTCCCTTTAGTATCATCTAACAAAGCACTACCGCAAGAATCGTAGCTTTCTTCTTTTTTGATGGCATGGTAGTACATTTACTGTAAACTAGTTTTTCCATCCCCATCTACTCCGCGAACACCACCGACATGAAAACATCACATTTTAGCGATCAATAGCGGGGGTAGATAAATGGGAAATGTGACCAAATGCTGTCAAAATAAATAATGTTGTGTTTAAAAGCATCTTAAATATATTAGTATACTTTCTAATCCGCCTTAAAATGTGAAATTGAATACAAAATGCAAAATGTATGTGGGCAGCGAAGTAAGAGCTAAATTACATTTTATGAGACATTTTCGTATTTTTGTAATATATATATATATATATATATATATATATATATATATATATATATATATATATATATATATAATTTCTTCGGAATATGTATGATGAGAACTTTCTTGTGTTAAATATTATTAACGTACCTTGTTAACATGTTTCGACCTATTTTCGGTCATCTTCGGAACTGGCCGTTGTTGGTCTTGGCGCCTCTTGTTTTCTGTGTGGGTGTGTTAGAAGTGTAGAGTCAAAGAGTCTATGTGTTTTGAAATTGAGTTGTGTGTTGAGAATATCGTTGGGGTGTGTTTTCGTGTGTCTGTATATTTCATATTGTTCTAGTGTGTTGAGTTTCTGGCTTTTTGGTTGGATGTGCAGTATTTCCATGTCTGTGTTGATGTCTCTGTAGGTGTGGTTGGCATTTGTGATGTGTTCTGCATATGTGGAGGTGTTTTGTAATTTTGTTATGGCTGTGATGTGTTCTTTGTAACGTGTTTGAAATGATCTGCCTGTCTGTCCTATGTAGAAGTTGTTGCAGGTGTTACATTTGAGTTTGTATACGCCTGTGTGGTTGTATTTGTTTGTTTGTGTTGTTTGTGTGTTGAGATGTTTTTGTAGAGTGTTGTTTGTTTTTTATGCGATGTTGTAGTTTAATTTCTTGAATGAAGTTGCAATTTTATGTGTGTTTTTGTTTTCGATGTTAGTGTGATGTATTTTTTGTGTTCTCATTCAAGAAATTAAACTACAACATCGCATATAGAACAAACAACACTCTACAAAAACATCTCAACACACAAATAACACAAACAAATACAACCACACAGGCATATACAAACTCAAATGTAACACCTGCAACAACTTCTACATAGGACAGACAGGCAGATCATTTCAAACACGTTACAAAGAACACATCACAGCCATAACAAAATTACAAAACACCTCCACATATGCAGAACACATCACAAATGCCAACCACACCTACAGAGACATCAACACAGACATGGAAATATTGCACATCCAACCAAAAAGCCAGAAACTCAACACACTAGAACAATATGAAATATACAGACACACGAAAACACACCCCAACGATATTCTCAACGCACAACTCAATTTCAAAACACATACACGCTTTGACTCTACACTTCGAACACACCCACATAGGAAACAAGAGGCGCCAAGACCAATAACGACCAGTTCTGAAGATGACCGAAAATAGGTCGAAACATGTTAACAAGGTACGTTAATAATATTTAACACAAGAAAGTTCTCATCGTACATATTCCGAAGTGATACAGTGTTAAAAGTTGTGTAATCAAGATGTAGAATAGAATTTATCTAAAACCTCCCGCCATACTTATACAGGTTCTTAAATCTTTGTCAAATAGTTCGGTAAATCTACTACAGTATCTCTAACGAACAGTAAAATCGTACTACCTGTCGAACTACAGCTATTTACGTTTGTGGGGAAAACAGAGAACAACATATCTAAACGAATTTATTTCCAACTTCTAGTACGACGTAGGCTACAACATGTCGTTTCCCCTGTGGGCCGTTTTAAAGAGAATGAACGACAAGTTAAATGGAGCTTTCGCAACGTTATACATATTAAGGAATATAAAAGCTTGTATAAACGTAACTATAAAAACAAATCCAGGCAAATAGTAATAAAATTATATTTATAGAAAATAGCAATTGACATCTGACCTTAAGTGAAATGTTTCGTCATAGTCTGTCAAAGACTCCATTAACTTTCATAAGTAGTATTTAAATTTATGCCCGTATTTTGATTAAATTTAGAAAACTTAAAAGTTGCGTAATAGATAGATTCATTATTGAAAAGTTTTTCTTATGTAGGGGGACTTAAAATAAAATACTGTAATATAAGAGCAAGTTAGAAAGCGAGAGTACTGGTTATTTACAGCAAGAAATGTAAGTACAGATTTTTCCTAATAGACACTGTTGTAAATGTATTTTTTATTGTTCTTTAGAAAATTAAAACTTCAACTGTAGTATCACAAAAATATCCAAGTTAATGAAATCAACTTATCATAGTAAACAAATTAAATCCCCAATAACTATATTAATTTTTAATTGTCCACTTCAATTATTTAAAACCAATTTTAATTCACTTTAATCTTATTTATCACAGAAGAAAATAATTAAAATATGTCTTCATAAATCTATTGATTTTCCATCTCAAAAATTGTCTTTAGACTTTAAGGTGCTTAAAATAAGACAAATTTATTACATTGTATCCATACATAAAAATCGAAATAACTTTCAAATGTATTCTCATAGTTACGAAACAAAAGGTATGAATTCTTTAAGACTGTTTGAACCAAAATGCAACTCTGCTACAATATTTAATGATAGTAGTAATTTAGGCCCAGGAATATATAACAAATTTATATTTAAATATCCTAATCTTGTCAATTACAGATTTGTAACAATTGTTGTTATAAGTGTGTAAGAATAATGCAATTTTGTAAATAAAAATCGAAAAAAAAAATTCTGTATGAAGCAACTATGGAATTCACAACAAATTTTTAGCTTCAGAATACTAGCCAATTAAAGAAAGTATACTTCTGAGTAGTTCATTCTCTGTTTGTAATATTCTTTTACCTTTAAAACTAAAGAAAAAAAATGTATTTTACAAACGACTTAAAATTACTGCAACTCAGAAAATATTCAGTATAGGACCTATGTTTATACGACACTGTTTGCTCAAAATATCTTCGGAAATATTCGCCGTAAGCGGAGGTAACTCCTCGTGAATCACCCTGTATAAGGACGAATTCCTTCTCCTGATGTAAAATTGACAAGTCATTCGTACCGATTCTGACGCCCGACTACGCAAAGGATTCTCTCTCTACGCGAGTTACAGTATTATTTTCTCAACGTTATCTTTTTTTTCGCTCATTTCACAGCAACGCTACAAATTATTTATAATTTTATAACATTAACACACAAATATGCACGGGATGGTAACAGCACAGTCTACTATATACAGTCACGAAGCTTGAGTTTTGAGGGTGCTAGAAACAATAGACTGTGACGGTACTATTTTGCATTGCCTGTAATGAGGCGATATTAGCGATCCTAGTGGTGAGCAACTATCTAATGTTTGCATATTTACTACGTATTGAGCTTCGCGACTGTATACTGTATACTAGACCAGGCCTGCACAAGGTTTGCGCTCTCCGAGCCGGCTCACAGCTCATGAGCGGAATGCAGATATTAGCTGCGCTCTGTTATGAGGATGGACTGGAAGAAGGGGTGATCTCGTACAAAATGTACACAAAAGAAAGTACTATTACGAGTACTTATGAAATAAATTCCCGTTCAGTGTTTGCAAAACTATCTTGGACTATTATTAATTAATAAAGAAATATTTATTTTACAGAAGTAATAGAAATTCTATAGCTACTTAAATGTACAATATCATTTTGTTATATTTTTATTTATCAGTACTTCAAAACGAGGTTTTATGCTGTTGGCAGCTGAAAGGAACAGTAGCCTACTGATCGTAATGAAACATCAGTTACAGATGTTCGATGTCTGCCTTTATTAAAGTTGATTATAGAAAACAGTTGCTCACAAATACAAATTTTGAGCCAAACATAGCAATCATTTTCACAGCCAGCCTGTGTAGTCGTGGATATTATTGCTAATGTTTAGTCTTGTAAAACTCAACCAGGCTAGTAGTATTATTCAAACGATCTTTAGCTCTTAGGTCACAATGAAGATCAGCAAGTTCCAGCTGTAAATCGTTAAATGTTATGTTCCGTCTTTTAGATTCCTCCATACTGTACTGTAGCAATAGGTAAGCAACGTGAAACAGTTACTGAGAATAGGCCTGCACACTGCACTCCACTAGATAGCTGAGTGGTCGTTTCCCTCTCCTCTACCTATAGTAAGTCTGTCATTCTGACGTATCTTTCTCCCCGTTTCGGCGAGCGGTAAACACCGCTCTCCTGCTCCGAAAAAGCGCGCGCGCTCGTTGAGCGCTGTTTGTGTAGGCCTGTACTAGACTGTGGTAACAGCATGTAGCAAACCGACAACACAGCAGCGATCCGCGTAGCAGCATGATCAGCTGATAGAAAATGCTACCGCACAGCATTCTTAAACTTCTTCATGAAGAGGGTTGCCAACGCAACCTCTTCCTCTGCTCTAAATCAATTACATGCTCTCAACAACCACACTCTATCACAGATGGCTTTATGGTTTGAATCTAATGGTTTCTTGCTTAATCCAGAAAAAACTATCAACTTAACTTTCAGCCTAAACTATCTAATAAATAAGGACAACAGAGTCAACTACACAAAATTTCTGGGACTTTTTATAGACTCCAGTTTAACATGGGATAAGCACATCGAATACATATGCACAAATCTATCAAGAGTTTTATATTTGCTAAAGAAATTAACTACTTGCGTTTCTCAAAATTATTTAAAATGTGCCTACTTTTCTTTCTTTCAGTCGATAATTCGATATGCCCTAATTTTCTGGAGAAATGGAACCAAAATTGGAAGCGTCTTGACTTTACAAAAGAAGGCCATTAGAATTCTATGTAAATCAAACTATCTGAAACATTGTCGGCCACTTTTCAGACAATCACGGATTTTAACAATCATAAATTTGTATATATTACTTTACACTCGACAAAATATCGACAATTACTCATTAGTGGCCAATATACATGATCATGAAGTTAGAAATAGTGAACAAATTAATATTCCATATTGTAGATTACACAAGAGCAACACAAACTTTTTAATTATGGGGATGAAATTTATGATAAGCTCCCAAGTCAATATTATAAATTACCAATCAATAGTTTCAAAACTAGATTTTACAATTGGTTATTAAATAATCCTTTTTATTCTGTTGCTGAGTTTTTCAACACAAATTTGTACGAAATTATATTTTAATAAATAAGTTTAATTGCAATTCAGTTAGTTTTCTTCAATTTAAAAGCTTCAGATTATTTCATGTTTTCATTGTATTACTTAAATTTTACTGTTTCTGTTATTAGTGTTTTTTTAAATATATGTATATGTTTTTTCAATGTATTCTGACGAAGCCTAAAACTGTATGTCTAATGGCCAAATAAATTGAATTGAATTGAATTAAATTGAATTGAATAACAACTGTCAAGTGCAAAGTTAGAACGGCCTGCGTATAGTACTACCACATTCTAATATATACAGTCACGAAGCTTGAGTTTATGAGAGTACTTGGAACAATAGACTGTGCAGGTACTATTTCGCATCGTCTGTAATGAGGCGATAGTAGCGGTCCTAGTGGTTAGCAACTATTTATGGATGCATATTTACTACGTATTGAGCTTCGTGACTGTATATACTAGACTGTGGTATTACTGTTATTACTATCTTCACGCACAATTTATTTCTTATGTAACATTAGTTTAACAAACAGTTTTATCAATACTTACTGACCTTGAGTTCTTAGTTTCTGTTAATATTTTATGTAAAGTAATAAATAAAAGTGAGCGCAAGGAAAAACTCAGTGATATACGTCAATATTTATGCGCAGTAATTTTGCACAGAATGGATTAACAAAACGTTAAGTCTGATAAGAGTATTTCATTAACTGCGCTACATTAAATATCAATTTTGCAAAAGCAGAATAAACTTTATTTATGAGAAAAAACTATTCGCCATATCCTTTCGGAAACTAGAACAAAATAAACGGTCTCATTCAAATGGTACATAGTTTTCTTTTATTCATTTTAAGCAGTAGCCTCATAAAATTGCCAACAGTCTTTCAAATTAATTGTGAAAAATTTCGTTCTGACGTAGGTCTATGATTATCTTTCTTTTACCACATTTGCGTCAAAATGATCATTTCGATAAAAATAAATAAACATACATTCAGTTCTCCATTTACGTACTCTCATTTTCTTAATGTCAAAAATCGAACTGGGTGGCGCAGTTGGTAGAGTGCAGGGCTTCTGTGCCCGAGGTTGCGGGTTCGATCCCGGCCCAGGTCGATGACATTTAAGTGTGCTTAAGTGCGACAAGCTCATGTCAGTAGATTTACTGGCGTGTAAAAAAACTCCAGCGGGACAATATTTCGGCACAAGGGCGACGCTGATGTAACATCGGGAGTTGCGAGCGTCGCTAATAAAACATAATTCACTGTTTTACTTAATGTCAAAAACAGTGACCTTAAATTGAAACAGATTGTGATTTAAATGTAATTCTAATTTATAGGAAATGGACACTGTACGCTATTATTATACAGAGTTTAAGGGGTATAAGTGCCGTCCTTTTCACAGTCGTCGGGGACGGAATACAGCAGTCATGTCAATTGATGCCCATAGGCGCAAGCGCGCGCTTTAGAGCTCAGAAGAGCCTGAGCGCTCTACAGCGGAAAGGAAAGAGACAGACGAAAGAGGTAGTATATGCAGCTTGGTCGAGCTATATACAAGGATGGCCAGCACTGATTCAATAGATAAAGGGAAGAGAACTTATCAAAACTGTATCCATGTTAATTTTTAGATTTTTCTGAGAAGTATAAGTGCATTATAAGAATGTAAGTTTTAATTTTAATGCTCATTTTTCACAAGTTTGTTTTTTTTTTATTCAAAAGGAATATTTTTTCAATTTTTTTTATGGAAAAGTGAAATTTTTAGATATAGGCCTATTTATTTATTAGCCTTACAGATACTGAAACAATGTTGTCGTAAATCTAATATACCGTAAATACATATTACTGAAGAAAATATATTACAAATTTCAAAATATTCGCATGGAAAATTAATTTTTGTAAGGAAATTAATTAACAAAGCAACTACTGTTACATCATAAGCAAAAGATATGTGCCCATGTGTTGTAAAAATGTCAGCTCTATAGCTTCAGCAGGTTTCGAGAAAATAATTTAATATTGTGATGATAGGAAGTTGCTCACCAATATCACCTTAAAAGCATAATGCGATAAGAGTTTTGTTATGTAATATTAGTTACAATTAAAACATATACAGTACCTAGGTAACTTTGCTTTGTATTATAATACTGTTTTGATTAGTTCATTCATTACTTTTATAAGGCTAAAGATACCATCAATATCAATTCCAACTTACCATGGCATACTCAATCTCTTTTTTTGGGATATCACTTTCTTTGTGAATGATATGTTTCATTCACTTAGTACAGTATAGTTGTAGGTGCTATGGAATGTATGTGAATATTCCTTCTTAACTCTTTATTATGATATTAACGTTTAAAACACAACTGCAGTACTAAGAAATTGGTGTAAATACTTTTATTTTACAGACAATATAGATAATATCATACAGAAAGAAGCCATATAAAAATAACGACATAAAATTTCACGTTCCGTTTGAAGTTTGTGCACCACTGTTTTCTTAATCCAGCAGGCTGCTTATTCCTCCTCCCATAAGTAGCGCTTGATGCCCGCGCACTACGTCAAGGTCAGAAATATGCGCTTGCTTTGACATCACTGGTCTACAGGATCAAAAAATGTCCATACAACATAGGGTCAAAACTTGATAGATTTCCAAAAAAAAATTGTCTTTTCTTATTTTATTCGCGTTATACTGCTCATATCGTTAGTAAAATTACGAAAACAATTACATCAGTAGGTATATCTAGCAAAGAGTTTAATATTAGTTTAAATAAATATTTGTATGTTCTATTACGTTTTCGTGAAATTAAATAAAAATGCATGCTTAAATTTGTGAATATTCTGGCGTGAGAGACGTGGCAACGTGATCAGCAGGCAGTACTCTGCACAGACGTAAGCACAAGTCAGCTGAGTTCAAGCTCCCTGTCCATAGCTCTACTGCCGAGCGGATGGCAGTTCAGTACAGGGTATTCAATAAACAACTTACAATGTCATTCACAGTTTAAGAATATCATATGTTATTAATTTATGGAAAAAATCGTCGTAATCCAGGTGAGACAAGAAGGATGTACCGTCAACGTTTTTCTCAAAAGTTACCTAATCGGCGAACTTTTGTAGCAGTTTCTCAACGATTTTTAGAAACTAGGAGTCTCTTACCCCGTTTCGAAAGTCACACAACCAGAAATTTGTTTAAAAATGATACTGCTTTACGGAAGTGGCAGAGATTAAAACTTTGCATTTGAAAAAAGTTCGTATGATTTTGTGCAGAAAACCATTATTGTTTATTCTTTTAGACATACAATAAAAAACAGAGCAATGTTGTTACATAAAATGTAAATTTACCATAATGTTCTATTAATGAGATTGGAAGTTTGTATTTGCTGCTCGTTTTATGTAAACAACAGTATTATCATGGTCCGCTCCTGCATTAGAACAGAGCATCTGTACCCGCTTGAGCTGTACTGTGTACTTATAAACCCACTTCTCCCTATGCAGCAACGTTGCAAAACGTCTAATATTGTAAACTTTAATAATTAATTAAATATTGCAATTAGAAAAAAATTGTAAGGCCATTTTTCTTCCTTATGACATGAATAATCATCAGTTAAAATAATGGCACTTATACCCCTTACACTCTGTATGATTCGTCAAATGCTTCTCCACTTCAGCCAACATAAAATATTTAATATAGGCCTAAGTGAATAAATATTTGTCCGAAATGAAGATTCTTAGAACAATTGTACGGAAAACAAGATTCGACTGAATCCGTCGTTAAGGTATACGAAGACATATTTGTGAAATAAAACTAATAAACGATTGGGTGCAAGAACGAAAGCGAGAATGGGATAAACATATGAATCGAATGGACTATGATAGAATCGTACAAACAGCGCGTGACAGGTACAAGAAATCTGGTTCGACCAAAGAAGAGATGGAGAGGCAAATTGGAAAATACAGGCTTATATTGCCGTACTAAGCACAAAAGGGATAATTGACATTTTTGGAGAAAACGAGTTAGGACTTCCATGTTAATCAGCAATATTTTTTGCATAGATTTCTAGATTTTTTAGGCTGAAAATGCTCAGTAAATATGTGAAAATAACTTTTATTTTATCAGTCATATTTGCTACTTTTGTTCTCTAACATTAAGCAATGTTGGCGTAATTAACAAATGCTAGGTAAATAAAAACAGTACTGCTGTTGATACAGCCGAAAACTTAATATTCTGTCTGTTAATGTAGAATGCTAATAATGGCTTTAGGACAGTACAAAATATTATGTGTTATAATACGATTTTTCGACAATTATAAAACTGAGCTCGCTCTTGGTAATACAGACGACAGACAAACAAATGACGATCGTTCATGCGATAGATGGCACTGGCTTAGCAGTCACGAAGCTTGAGTTGTGAGGGTGCTAGGAACAATAGACTGTGCCGGCACTATTTCACATTGTCTGTAATGAGGCGATCGTAGCGATCCTAGGGGTCAGCAACTGTCTATGGATACATATTTACTATGTATTGAGCTTCGTGACTGTATATACTATACTGTGATATTGAACTCCATTTGAATACGATCCGAATCCACTTGTTAGGTATATTGATCTTGAGACTCATATTGTTTTGAATCCCCGTTTTCATTAAGGTTTCAATACGGTATGCGTATTCAGATTGATTTGAATACTCCATGAAAACATAGTAAATGACATTCACAGGGGCAGGTATTTATGGAGATTAATTATATAAATTGTGTTTTTTAACATTAGTGTCAGCGGAGGTTGTTGAAGATTGATTTGTACTCTTGGCCGAGATTAATGGAAATTTTGGAAAATACAATTATTTTGGAATTGGAATATTAACTTAGTATATTACTTTCCAAATAATTAACATTAAAGGTTCGTTGAATTCCAGTAAAGGTGCGATATGGTCAATAGACAATATTTATTGGATTGAGCTGTATTTAACACACATTCATTAAAAACTAAAACACTTGCAGTTCTGAAATTAACACTTTCAAATTATTAGTGAAATGTTGAATTCTCCGTCTTTTGAGTTCACTAATGTAATCAGAACACCTGGAATACCATGTAATGTAGCCTACTTGGATATATAACAAATTCAAGTGAAAAAAAAAATCCGAAAGAAGCTCAGAATATAAAATTCGCTATAAAACGACGCAATAGTAATAATTCGCGAATGTGTTCATATTTCGCTAGTAGAACTCTATTTCGCGATTGTTTTATCCACATATTATTAATCAGAATCACTTAATTCGTAAAGATTATATGTAAAGTGTTGATTTAAAGATGTAAAATGTTGTATATCTATTATGTCGTGATTTTCGCGATCTCCATAAATACCCAGCCCTGTACATTCAACATTTTGTTTCAGTACAATTCCCATAATATCTTACGAAAATGATCTCGTAACGTTACTGATGCAAACATCTGTAACAGCAGCACGGAGTTTACCTTTTTAGTAATGTTACTGAACAGATAAACAGTCTGCACTAAATTTTACACACTGAACTCAACAATTTTATAACATACGAAAGAATGTATGATGATCGGTTTCGTAACTAATCTCAATTGCATTCAAAATTTTAACGAAGTTATTTTAAAACAAGATATAAGAATTACAAATTATTGATAAAATAAACAAATCATCAATCTTACAAACATTAATTATATTTCTACCAGTCTATCTTGGATCACATACTTCGATTAAAAAAATAACAAATTCATCGTGATGACATTAAAAGGTGTATAGTAGCTAATTCTAATTAGTTCTATAATGAAAAATAATAGAATCAATAAAACATTATTTTATGACTCACCCTTTGATCACTTCTGTCCATAACTTGAATTAAAGAGCGTACACTATTAAGAAATAACAGGAACAATTAATAAACTTCACTCAAGTAAGCTAAGTGACCACAATTCAAGTATTAGTCTATAAACTAACATAATATGGCGCGCAGAAACCTGTTCTGTCGTCACTAAAACGAGTGTTGTGTCTTGTATTCAGCAGTGCTTGGGGAGGGGAGGATTCTTGCAAGGTTTGACCAACAGTAATGTACATATACTGTCTGTTCGGATGGTTACGTCGCAGGGTCGTCGAAAGAGGGGAAATCACGTGACAGTCACTTATTTAATGGGGCTCTTCTCTTGAAATTATTTTAAGCAGTTGCATAATATCACCACAGTCTAGTACAGTTATGTCAACTGATGCCCATAGGCGCAAGCGCGCGCTTTAGAGCTCAGAAGAGCGTGAGCGCTTTACAACAGAAAGGAGACAGACGAAAGAGGTTGTATATGGCGCTTGGTCGAGCTATATTTTATTTGGTTATTTAACGACGCTGTATCAACTACGAGGTTATTTAGTGCCGATGGAATTGGTGATGGTGAGATGATATTTTGGCGAGATGAGGCCGAGGATTCGCCATAGATTACCTGGCATTTGCCTTACGATTGGGGAAAACCTCGGAAAAAACCCAACCAGGTAATCAACCCAAGCGGGAATCGAATCCGCGCCTTAGCGCAACTCCGGGTCGGCAGGCAAGCGCCTTAGCCAACAGAGCTACGCCGGTGGCTTGGCCAGCACTGATTCAATGGATAATGGGAAGAGAACTTATTAAAACTGTATCAATGTTAATTTTTATATTTGTCTGAGAAGTATAAGTGCATTATAAGAATGTAAGTTTTAACTTTATTGCTCATTTTTTCACAAGTTTACTTTTTTATTCAAAAGGAATGTTTTCTCAACTTTTTTTTACAGAAAAGTGAAATTTTTAGATATGTTTATTTAGTAGCCTTACAGGTACTGAAACAATGTTTTTGTAAATCTAATTTATCGTAAATAAGTAATATTGAAGATAGTGTATTGACAATTTTGATAATATTCGCATGGAAAATGTTTGTAAGGAAATGAATTAACAAAGCAACTACTGTTACATCATAAACAAAAAATATGTGCCCATGTGTTGTAAAAACGTCAGCTCTATAGCTGCAGCAGATTTCGAGAAAATAATTTAGTATTCTGATGATAGGAAGTTGCGCACCAATATCACTTTAAAAGCATAATGCGATAAGAGTTTTGTTATGTATAATTAGTTACAGTTAAAACATATACCTAGGTAACTTTATTTTGTACTATAATATTGTTTTGATTAGTTTATTGATTACTTTTATAAGGCTAAATATGCCATCAATATCAATTCCAACTTACCATGTCATACTCAATCTCTTTCTTTGGAATATCACTTTTTTATGAGTGATGTGTTTCATTCACTTAGTATAGTAGACTATAATTGTACTACTATGGAATTTATGTGAATATCTCTTCTTAACTCTTTATGTTATTAACATTTAAAAAACAAGTGCAATATTAAGAAATTGGTGTTAGTACTTTTGTTTTACAGACAATATAGAAAATATCCAACAGAAAGAAGTCATGTAAAAATAACGACATAAAATTTCACGTTCCGTTTGAAGTTTGTACACCACTCTTTTCTTAATCCAACAGACTGCTTATTCATATACATAATTCTTCCTCCTTCCATACCTAGCGCTTGATGCCCGGCTGGGGGAAACCGGGATGCGATATAACCACAGTCTAGTATATATACAGTCACGAAGCTCAATACGTAGTAAATATGCAAACATTAGATAGTTGCTCACCACTAGAATCGCTAATATCGCCTCATTAGAGGCAATGCAAAATAGTACCGGTACAGTCTATTGTTTCTAGCACCCTCAAAACTCAAGCTTCGTGACTGTATATAGTAGACTGTGATATAACCAAACGGACGCAAATTACTAACCTATTTGTCTATGGTACTAACCACATCGAATAAGCCACTCCTCTAATAGTTTGAAATCATTTACCATTTAAGAATTTGAGTCAACAAATGTATCATTAAATGAATGTCGCTTTCATTACAATATTTTGTTTGCATTGCGGTAACGACCGAGAGAAATGGCTAATTGTTATACAATTCGTTTATTTATTTAATTTATTTATGTATTTATCTGTTCATTAATCGTTTATTTATTTATTTGTTCATCTGTTCATTAATTCGTTTATTCATTTATTTATTTGTTCATCTGTTCATTAATTCGTTTACTTATTTATTTATTTGTTCATCTGTTCATTAATTCGTTTACTTATTTATTTATTTGTTCATCTGTTCATTAATTCGTTTATTTATTTATTTGTTCATCTGTTCATTAATTCGTTTACTTATTTATTTATTTGTTCATCTGTTCATTAATTCGTTTATTTATTTATTTATTTATTTATTTATTTGTTCATCTGTTCATTAATTCGTTTACTTATTTATTTACTTGTTCATCTGTTCATTAATTCGTTTACTTATTTATTTATTTGTTCATCTGGTCATTAATTCGTTTACTTATTTATTTATTTGTTCATCTGATCATTAATTCGTTTACTTATTTATTTATTTGTTCATCTGTTCATTAATTCGTTTACTTATTTATTTATTTGTTCATCTGTTCATTAATTCGTTTACTTATTTATTTATTTGTTCATCTGTTCATTAATTCGTTTACTTATTTATTTACTTGTTCTTCTGTTCATTAATTCGTTTACTTATTTATTTATTTGTTCATCTGTTCATTAATTCGTTTATTTATTTATTTGTTCATCTGTTCATTAATTCGTTTATTTATTTATTTATTTGTTCATCTGTTCATTAATTCGTTTACTTATTTATTTATTTGTTCATCTGTTCATTAATTCGTTTATTTATTTATTTGTTTGTTCATCTGTTCATTAATTCGTTTACTTATTTATTTATTTGTTCATCTGTTCATTAATTCGTTTACTTATTTGTTTGTTCATCTGTTCATTAATTCGTTTACTTATTTATTTATTTATTTGTTCATCTGTTCATTAATTCGTTTATTTATTTATTTGTTCATCTGTTCATTAATTCGTTTACTTATTTATTTATTTGTTCATCTGTTCATTAATTCGTTTATTTATTTATTTATTTGTTCATCTGTTCATTAATTCGTTTACTTATTTATTTACTTGTTCATCTGTTCATTAATTCGTTTACTTATTTATTTATTTGTTCATCTGGTCATTAATTCGTTTACTTATTTATTTATTTGTTCATCTGTTCATTAATTCGTTTACTTATTTATTTATTTGTTCATCTGTTCATTAATTCGTTTACTTATTTATTTATTTGTTCATCTGTTCATTAATTCGTTTACTTATTTATTTATTTGTTCATCTGTTCATTAATTCGTTTACGTATTTATTTATTTGTTCATCTGTTCATTAATTCGTTTACTTATTTATTTATTTGTTCATCTGTTAATTAATTCGTTTACTTATTTATTTATTTGTTCATCTGTTCATTAATTCGTTTACTTATTTATTTGTTTGTTCATCTGTTCATTAATTCGTTTACTTATTTATTTATTTGTTCATCTGTTCATTAATTCGTTTATTTATTTATTTGTTTGTTCATCTGTTCATTAATTCGTTTACTTATTTATTTATTTGTTCATCTGTTCATTAATTCGTTTACTTATTTATTTATTTGTTCATCTGTTCATTAATTCGTTTACTTATTTATTTATTTATTTGTTCATCTGTTCATTAATTCGTTTACTTATTTATTTATTTGTTCATCTGTTCATTAATTCGTTTACTTATTTATTTATTTGTTCATCTGTTCATTAATTCGTTTACTTATTTATTTATTTGTTCATCTGTTCATTAATTCGTTTACTTATTTATTTATTTGTTCATCTGTTCATTAATTCGTTTACTTATTTATTTATTTGTTCATCTGTTCATTAATTCGTTTACGTATTTATTTATTTGTTCATCTGTTCATTAATTCGTTTACTTATTTATTTATTTGTTCATCTGTTCATTAATTCGTTTACTTATTTATTTATTTGTTCATCTGTTCATTAATTCGTTTACTTATTTATTTGTTTGTTCATCTGTTCATTAATTCGTTTACTTATTTATTTATTTGTTCATCTGTTCATTAATTCGTTTATTTATTTATTTGTTTGTTCATCTGTTCATTAATTCGTTTACTTATTTATTTATTTGTTCATCTGTTCATTAATTCGTTTACTTATTTATTTATTTGTTCATCTGTTCATTAATTCGTTTACTTATTTATATTTTTGTTCATCTGTTCATTAATTCGTTTACTTATTTATTTATTTGTTCATCTGTTCATTAATTCGTTTACTTATTTATTTATTTGTTCATCTGTTCATTAATTCGTTTACTTATTTATTTATTTGTTCATCTGTTCATTAATTCGTTTACTTATTTATTTGTTTGTTCATCTGTTCATTAATTCGTTTACTTATTTATTTATTTGTTCATATGTTCATTAATTCGTTTATTTATTTATTTGTTTGTTCATCTGTTCATCAATTCGTTTACTTATTTATTTATTTGTTCATCTGTTCATTAATTCGTTTATTTATTTATTTGTTTGTTCATCTGTTCATTAATTCGTTTACTTATTTATTTATTTGTTCATCTGTTCATTAATTCGTTTATTTATTTATTTGTTTGTTCATCTGTTCATTAATTCGTTTATTTATTTGTTCATCTGTTCATTAATTCGTTTACTTATTCATTTGTTCATTAATTCGTTTATTTACTTATTTATGTATTTATTCGTTTATTTATTTATCATATTCAAGGGGATAATTCTTTACCGCCCAACCTCGTGCCGGCCTTGTATAATGCAATTCTTTCATGGTCTTTCCGTGTCAGTGCACGAGCTTGTGCCACTAATGAGAGCTGCAGTTCTCCAGTGCGTATGCTTCTGCTCTATTGTGATAAGAATTACGACCCAATGCTATTTATAGCAATAAGGCGTCGATACTGTGGTTATAATGATAATAAGCTCATTGTAAGATCCTTAAACAACATACCTGGACATTCACAGGGGAATTTAATGCCCTTACAGTTGTTTCCAATGGCATAAAATACGAAGGAAAAGTAGGCTATAACATCATGACGTACCACTCCCAGTAAAATACTGACGTATTCGAAAATCACATATTACTTTCGTAAATTTTTTCCAACGTTGTTTTGCTAGTTGGATGTATGAAATTCTAATAATAAAATATTAAAATATAAAAAATTTTGGTACCTATTTATTAAAATATTCTTACACAGTATTTTGCTAGGAAAAAGCATAGCTTAACAAATCACAATTTTCGAGTTACATTATTTTACTGGGAGTGGGATATGGGCGAGAGGTTGTTCGTATGTGTGCAAGAGTGTACACACTTAAGAATTTTGTTTCAAGTTTTTTGGTGTATCATACTTCTCGTCATTCTTCTTCTGCCGCGAACTCTTCTCCCGTTCACCATTCCTTCCAGTGCATCCTTCAGTGGGCAGTTTCTTCTTAGCCAGTGACCCAACTAATTTCTTTTTCTCTTTCTGATCAGTTTCAGCATCATTCTTTCTTCACCTACTCTTTCCAACACAACTTCATTTCTTATTGTCTGTCCACTTCATACGCTCCATTCTTCTCCATATCCACATTTCGACTACTTCCGTGGTCTGTTGATCGGCATGCTGGCTTCCAGATCCGGGTTCGATTCCCGGGCTCGGCTCTCGGTGAATTTTTCTTGAAGAAGAGGAATTCCTTGGGTGTCTAAGAGTCTGGAAATTTGTATGAATGTGAGTGTGAGTGTGCCGGGTTAATATTAATTAACCAATCATCACAAATATAAAAATACATCAGGACTGACGCTGGGCAGTAACCTGAACACACTTTTCAGCGTCACATTGTTGACAAGTAACTCCATCTGTTAGCACAAACATAAAGCATCTAATAGATGCTATAGTCCACACCTGTGGAGTAACGGTCAGCGCGTCTGGCCGCGAAACTAGGTGGCCCGGGTTCGAATCCCGGTCGGGGCAAGTTACGTGGTTGAGGTTTTTTCCGGGGTTTTCCCTCAATCCAATACGAGCAAATGATAGGTAACTTTCGGTGCTGGACCCCGGACTCATTTCACCGGCATTATCACCATTTCATTCAGACGCTAAATCAGTGGCGGTTCCTCAGGGGAGGGAGGAACGTCCTCCTCACATTTTTCTTCTTTTGAAAGTAAATACCGGTACCAAATAAAATATGTGCCTTGAAATTCGAGGAAGATTCGATAATTTTTAAGTTCTCAGCTATAAGAAAACCTCGGTTGATCGAGTTTTAAACGACTCGGGCTCATGTGCTGCTAGAAACCTGTGAGAAAGGTGCGAGATTGTTTGTGTGGAGGAAAGTCAATCCTTTCCTCCTTTACTGCAGTTAACACACACAGACAACAGCGCATTAGCGGCCAGAGAAAGAAGCAGAGTTTTAAAGCAAGTAAATGAACGGAGAGGGAGGAGATCCTCCTCTGAATCAGCGCAAGGGCGGGAAATAGAAACCGACTGGTCGTGCGGCAAGCTCGCTACTGCTGCGATCTAACGATGTTGCATTCAATCAGACTATCTAGGAGGAGCACAATAAAAACAGTTTTAACGCAAAGCTATGAAAGACACCATATAAACTTTATTTTATTATAAATCACAAATATTATTCATTGCAATTTATAACCTACTATTCATGGCTGAAACTTTCAAGGATATTTAAAAGTTAAAGTTGGGTTTATATAAAACAAAGAGGAAGCAGTTCTATGTTAGTGTAGCAGATCTTTTTGGCCCCTGAAATTCACTTTCATTCATTGTCTACTAGATAGGGCAACAGCCAAGTTGTCAGTTTTGTACACATATATTTGAAATTGAAAGCAGGTACTCCAACTGCATTATTTTTAACATAAAAAATTAATCGGCCATCGGCTTTGAATAATAATGGTAGTATGACGTTACGAGAACTGACATTCTTCAAAAGCATGTGATACTGAACTTGTAAAACGTATATGTGGCAACACAGACCACGTGGGTGGGTGCAGTGTTCTCGCTTTCCTCAGATTATTTCCCATTTCCGTAAAACGGTACCGATTACGTGTTAGTAGCTATAATTTCTTCCAACACGTGTGATGCTGGAGTGTGCTCGAAAATGCTGCGAGGTTGTAAATTTCCTTGTAATAGTTAATTTGTGCAATTATTCAACAATGAATGGAAGTGAAAACATAATATATTTTGGAAAATTTAGGAAACTCAGTTTACAAGAACAGATTATTACTATACAGAAGGGAAGGCCAACCCCAACACTACCTGGTCTTATATGTATACATGCAGGCTAATTTGTAGCATGTTTCATTCAAGAAGGTGTCATTTCGTGCTGTTAACTTCTTTCCTCCTCTTAAGAAATACGCAGGAGCCGCCACTGCGCTAAATAACCCAGATGTTGATACAGCGTCGTAAAATAACCCAATAAAATAAAATAAATAGATGCTATATAGAGTTACCAACAACGAACAAAAAAAAAAAATCCACATTTCAAATGCTTCTATTAGTTTCTCATTTCGTCGTAATGTCCATGTTTCTGACCCATACAATGCCACCAGTCTCTTCCTTATTTCTTTTTCCAGAGGTCCGCAGAAGATGCTCCTTTTTCTACTAAAAGCTTCCTTGGCCATTGCTATCCTTCTTTTGACTTCCTGGAAGCAGCTCATGTTAGTTTTCAGTTCGATAGAAAAAAACATACATGTTCCGTTAAAAAATATATATATATAACTTTGAGTTGAAAATTATATGTTTGAAGTTTTTGGATTGTGCATACTCTCTCATTGTATGAGCTTCTGATGTGGGTACATGCCTATGCAAGTAGATTTTTCACATCTTGTTTCATTTCGAAAATATTTGAGGTCGCAGAGTTAGGTGTATATGTTGCCTGTACTTTTAGTATCCTGAAAACTGAAAGTACCGGTATGCAAACTTTAAAATTTATTTTACTCAGAACGTCGTATTTTCTTGTACGCCCTTATTCCGGTGAACTCAATTGATGTATATGCGCTTATAAATACGAGAGTCATACTGAAAGTCATGAGCAACCCATTGTTATAAATCTTAATTTTTTATTTTTTAGACAAACCAGGTACATCATCTTAATCTACAGACTTTTCTGTCATTTTTCAACATAGTCTCCATTTCTTTGCGCACATTTTTCCAGCTATTCTGTAAGTTTGAAAATTCCCTTGCTGTAGTCCACACCTGTGGAGTAACGTATGGCCGCGAAACCAGGTGGCCCGGGTTCGATTCCCTGGTTGAGGTTTTTTCCGGGGTTTTCCCTCAACCCAATATGAGCAAATGCTGGGTAACTTTCGGTGCTGGACCCCGGACTCATTTCACCGGCATTATCACCTTCATCTCATTCAGACGCTAAATAACCAAAGATGTTGATAAAGCGTCGTAAAATAACCTACTAAAAAAACCCTTGCTGTAGAAGTCCATTTCATCTTCCCGAAGACACTGACGCACTGCCTTCCGGATGTCCTCCAGCGACTCGTAGCGTTGGCCTCGCAGCTGCTCCTTTACAGAACCGAAAAGATGGTAGTCGGAGGTTACCAAGTTGAGACTGTAGGGAGATTGCGGAAAAGCTTCCCACACAAATGTTCTGATTTTCTCCACGGTGACATGATCAGTGTGAGGCCACGCCATCCATCCATCCATCCATCCGTCCGTCCATCCACTCATTCATCCATCCGTCCACTCATCCATCTGTTCACCCATCCATCCATCCATTCGTCCATCCATCCATCTATCCATCCACTCATCCATCCATCCGTCCACTCATCCATCTATCCGTTCACCCATCCATCCGTCCACTCATCCATCTGTTCACCCATCCATCCATCCATTCGTCCATCCATCCATCCATCCATCCACTCATCCATCCATCCGTCCACTCATCCATCTATCCGTTCACCCATCCATTCGTCCATCCATCCATCCACTCATCCATCCATCCCTCCGTCCATCCATCCATTCATTCATCCGTCCACCCATCCATCCATTCATCCGTCCGTCCATTCACCCATCCATCCGTCTGTCTATCCATCCATCCACCTATCCATCCATCATCAATCCATCATCTACACCTGTCCATCCATCCATCCATTCAACTGGATACCCATCCATCCATCCATCCATCCATCCATTCATTCATCCATCCGTCGTCCATCTGTCTGTCTATCCATCCATCCATCCACCCATCCATACATTCGTCTGTCCATTCATATATCCACCCATCCATTCATTCATCCGTCCGCCCATCCATCCATTCATCCATCCGTCCGTCCATTCAACCATCCACCCATTCATCCATCCACCCGTCCGTCCATCCATCCACCCATCCGTTCATCCATCCAACCGTCCGTCCATTCATTCATCCATCCACCCATCCATCCATCCATCCATCCACCCATCTATTCATTCATTCATTCATTCATTCATTCATTCATTCATTCATCCATCCATCCATCCATCCATCCATCCAGCCACTCGTCCATCCATGTATGTGGTACAGAAGTGGAGATTTATCTACCTTTCACAGGGACTAGTGTGACCTTCGTCATGTGTTTGCCATGTTTTTTTTTTTGTCGAAGTTAAGCATATGACTAGGGTGTTTCTCTCCTTATGAATGCTTACATCTTCACAAGAATGAGCACACAAGTAAAATAAAATTCAATCCTTAAATAATGATGATAACACATATTTCATGTTGAATCTTTCGTACACTACTTTTAACATTTGAATATAAATAATTGATTAAATGGTGATCTTACTCGTGTTAATTATGTAAGCATGTGCAGCTTACAGCTGTTTCGGTGCTACTTGACACCGTAGGCTCTGAGGATGGTGTCAAATAGCACCGAAACAGCTGTAAGCAGCACATGCTTACATAATTAATACGAATAAGATCACCATTTAATCAATTAATTATATACATATTTCACTTTAAAATGACGTATGTTCGAAAAGTAATATATAATTTTCTCATTCATTTACGCGGAGCAATTATTTGAATAGGCCTACCTATAAAAATAGACTCCATTTAAGTATATGTCCTGCTTTATGTGAAGCACTTGTTTTCAGTAAAGTGATGTACCGATTCTGTTCACTTGTGAAGTAATATTGTATTTCTCAAAATGTTTTTCTTTGAGAACACTCACATTTGACAATAAATAATACATTCCCTTAAAGTTGCTGCGAATGTTTCCTCTACAAGAAAAGCAGCTTAGGGTAAAGTTAGCCATTCATATCCAAGTTAAGAACGAGCTACAGTTACGGAAATATATACATACTCTATAACATATTTCCATAATGTGATACATTGTCACTTCGGATAAATTACAATTATTTTATAAATAGCATGTGCATTTTTTACATTTCACGCACATGAAGTCGAAGTCCTGTACAAAAATATAATGAGACAGTCATGCATTCCTTCCACAGGTAACAGCAAGTAGTGAAGTTGAGGTGCCTAGTTCAATGGACGAACATATTGAAGTGGTGCTACAATCAGCATATTTACTTAGAGGCAACATGGTACAGGCCCTCGGCACTGTCCTGCAACATAGGGAGTCGGAACGGCAACTCACATGGGAACAATTGGTCACAATTCGAAGGCTCCATGACAGTTTACAAACAAGAGAATTATACATAGTACCTTTAGTACTAGAAGCACAGAAAATCTTCAAATTGCAATCAACCTTGACAGCAGAACAACACACATCTATATTACTCAATCTTCTTTCAAAGAGTTCATGTTTGCCATTTCATTGGAATATGCACGTAGGTTTACTCAAATCCTTCAACATTGAATCCGTGTTCACGGGCTTACCAGAGGCTCTCAAACAAATTGAACCTTTCGAATTAGCTCGTATAACGAACCTGAACAAGGAAATATTTTTCGGTAGCATATTAACAAAAATCCGAAATGGATACCTCTCTTTAACATCCTCACTTCTGGTGGGCCTTTTAAATAACATTCAAATTCAATGTTTCCTTCCTGAAACATATGAAGTACTCCACAATGCATCAGACTCGGTACTAAATGCAAGTGATACACTTGAAAAATTTCTTCCAAGAATCCCACTTGAGCCACATGAAACTCTCAATGACTTTCTGTTAAATGTCTTAAGTTTCTTGAGTTCTGAACAATCCCCATTACATCTTTCTATTAAAATATTAGTCTGGAAAGTCATTCCCTTTCTTACTCCAGGAATATGTAAAGATATAAAACCCAAAACACTTGCAGTTGATCAGCATTACCATAAATTACTTCTTGCAATTAGAGATGATGAATTCCCGTGTGATGTTATCAATGCCAGAGACACTCTCTTGTCTGCTATGAAACGTAAGCAATTAGATTTAACAACATATTTGGGAGAATTCGATTCAACAGTCTATGGAAATAATCCACTTGCTATTCTCTTTGCATTTCTTGCAAGGTTAGGTTTCACGTTGTCTAACACACACCCTGCCTCAGCGTATGTAAATACACTTCTCAGTTATGTTAAAATGAAATATATTACATCAAATGGTGGCACGTTCATACCGACAGTGCACTTGGATATTGCCATGCTCCTCAACTCTTTCAACACCTTGGGTATCGATTTATCAGAAACTAATACAGAAATATATCGTGCCTTTCAAAAAGAAATCGAATGGAAAGAAATTCTGAAAAATTTTCCTTATCATCGGTACAGTCAACCACGCCAATTATTCATAGCCATGTTACGTTATATATTAAACAAGAGTGAAGTGAAGCTTTGTCACAAGATTGTTATAAAATATTTCTTAGAAAAGGTACAAAACTCAGTAAATCATTGCCCACATTTAGATGTAGCAGAATCAGAAAATGAAATTCATCCTTTTATGAAGACAACTATACAACCTCTTGGTTCTGAGGTACCAATTCTACCACAGCCTATAAATATTCTTAATGAAACACTACTCTCTGCAAACATTGAGCTAACAACAGAAAAAACTAAAATAAATTTGGTAACAGAAGAAAGATTCACAAAAGTTCCGACATCAATTTATGAAACAGAGCATTTTTACACACCACTGGCAGATGAAATTCGCTTAACTACTTTAAATATAAAATTATCACATAAACAATCTTCAAAAGAAGATTACAAGGATAAAGGATCGGAATTATTCGCACAGAAATGTTCTTCAAACGGAAGTATAGATGCGGCAATTGAACAAGCTGTCAGTAACATTTTAAAACATGTAGAAAAATCCAAAAATGGTGTGTTCCCTCTTGATACTTACATAGTGTGTACTGATATTAATGACAATAAATTATATATTACTCTCAATGACCACAGACATGAAATGGCATGTTCTGAACCAGTAAGTACAATACCAACTCCCAGCATTGAATCATGTAAAAATTCTGAAGAAACAGTAGTTTGGGTCGATGTTCCATCTTTAATGAAAGCAGTAGACTCAAAAGTAACGGATATAGCAATAAAACTTGTAACAGATGTTCTTACGCCTGATATGATTAAAGATTTTGATGTCACATCATACAAAACTGAAGGAAAGTTGCTCTATGATCTCTTATCTTTTATTACTGAAAATTTAAATCTTCATCCAAGTATTATAAATGCCATCAAATATGTAAAAAATAACATACATATGGATGGTCCTGGTGCACAGAGTCCAACTTTAATATGTGTTAATTACACCTCAAAAGAGATAACACTGACACCTTCCGAAGTTTCTACGAACATTCCAGTGCTTGCACAAGAAGCTCCAATGCCTTGTATCGATGACGAAACTAAAGAACTGGGTACTGAAGTTGTAACTGTAAAAATTCCGTCACTTTTCTCTGCAATCTCACCAAATGCACCTCTACGCTTTCGAAATACTGTTGTTGAATTCTTAAGTCGTCCAGACATTTCAAACATTCTTAAAACATTTGATTTGCATGCTTATAGAACAAGAGGGGAAATGCTAGAAGGAATCTTAACATATCTGTCATCTCAATTTGATATAACCAATCAAGAGACATTTTTAGAGGCTTTTGACATAATTCTTCCATTTGTTCAAAAGGATGGAAATGGTGCACTTCGACCTGAAATAAATGTAATTTGTGACACAACATTATATCTGTCCACAATAAGAAAATCGGAGACGGTAGCAACAATATCTTCCACAAGAGAAGTAGCAAGTGAGCTTACGACCAGTCCCTCTTTAGTTCTTCTACAGGAATTCATTAGTGAAAGAAATGAAACACTAACTACTCTGGTTTGTTCTGAACACCAGGCTGAAGTATATGTACCAAGTATTAAGTTACTATTAAAAACTGTAACTGAGAATGCTTCTCAAAAATATATCACACTAGTAACAAACTATTTTGAGAGTATAAACATTGGCAAAACATTGCTAACATTTCCTACACAAAAATATAGAACACAAAGCGAGCTATTACAACAGTTACTGATTTTTATAAAAAAGAAATTACTGATAACAGAATCAAACATAGTACATGCAATTAATGAAATATTACCTCAAATCAAATTCGATGGACCTGGTTCCTTGAAACCTGAATTGACAGTCGAGTGTGTGGACATCATGACTGAGACAACGAGCAAGCCATTTCCAATTATAAAAATTAATGTATCACAAGAAATTGCAACAGAAGCTACTACAACAGAGTACGACGAAGTAACATCAACCATAACAGAGATGTTCTCAACGTCAAAACTTTCTACACTGCATGAAACCGAAACTACACAAATGACTACATCAGAATATGAAAATGAGGAAACATATTTTACGGAACAAGAGACACAAACAACAGAGACTACTTCAACTACACTGGAGTCAGAAACAACTGAAGTCACTGACACCACAGAATTTATGACAACTGAAACAGAAACATTAGAAACTACAATAGAAACAGAAACAACGGAAATAGAAACAGATGAAACAGAACTTACAGAGTTCACAACACCATTAAGTGTTACAACTACACCACACACTGAAACTACATTGATATTTGACATCTCGTCACCACAATATGATGAAATTATTACTGAACAGACGCTAACTTCAGCAGTTCACACCACATACTCCACTACCTCTGAAATTGAGGGAGACTTACAAATTCCTGTTCTATGTGAGGACGAAATAGGAACAACACAAATCATCTCATATACTATTTCGAATCTTCTTGATGTTTTGGACTCTACTACACCACAAATATACAAACATTTCATATATAATTTACTAAAACAACCAAGTACATATTACACTTTAGCTGGTTTGACATCTATGATTTCTTTAACCTCGTCATCTGATGACATTGTAACAAGTAATGAGTTAACTGAAGGGCCTGTAATAATGCACTCCATGTCTGTGCCTTGTATTGAAAACACTGATGGAGAGCAGATTCTTGTGGTGAACATAAGAACACTGTTTGAAGCACTTGAAGAAGATACTCCACAAAAAGATAAAAATACTGTAGAAAAATTTCTTTCCACAGAGGATACATTCAAGAAGTTGCATGGGTTCCAGTTCCAATATTTTGAAACCAGAGCAGAATTACTTCAAGAACTTATCACATTTATATTAAATGAAATGATTTTACCAGATAACATTTCTGAAGCCCTGGACGTCCTACAAAGTCATATAGTGGTAGCTGGACCAGGAATGCTTCCTCCAGACATACAAATTCAGTGCACTGACTCCCTATTCAAAAAACGAGCTACAACACTATCACCTCTTCAGTCAGAAATGGTTGTTCCGGTATCCATAACACAGCCATATCAAAGCTCAAGGCCAGGTACTGGATTTGATGCGAGACTATATTTCACTTATGCATCCTTACTTAAAGGAATACTTGTATACTTAAGAGAAAGAGAAGACATAGAAAGAAAGGTTAAGGATGTAATAGATAATGTTCTGCCACATATTATGGCAGATAATAATTTGTCTCTATCATTTGATGCAAATATAGCTTGTAGCATTTCCAATATAAGTACCATAGCAACACCCACGCCAGAAACAGAGAGTTACACGAATAAAACCAAAGAAGCAAGCTCTCAGACCTCCCTGTCGTTTACTGCAACAATACCCCAAGAAACAATGGAATATACAACGCCACCATCTGTAAAAGTTACACCACAAGTCACAACAATAAGTGAAACAACAGAAATTGAAGTTACTGACATTCCCACGCTACCTACAGTATTTCAGAAATTGTCTGACATCGAATGCACTGATCAGCAAGTAGCAGTATCAATACCTGACATTGAAGATCTTCTGAAATCGGTGAAGAAAAATATTTCTGAACATACACTGAGTGTCGCAAGGAATTTTTTTAAAAGGAAAGACATCGCACAAATACTCAAAGATTTCTATAGTGAAGAATACAAAACTAGAGGAGAACTGCTAAGTAGTATGCTAACATTCATAAAACTTACTTATGTGCATTTAAAAGCTAGTGACATCAAAGCTTTTAATGACATTTTATTACATGTTGTATTCGATGGTGAAGGGACTATGAAATCACAGTTCATATGGGTATGTCAGGAGAGAGAGTCTGCTCAAGATACAATGAAGAATATAGAAAGAACAACAATGAAGACAACTTTTACAACTACTGAATTCCTTACAGATACAACTGAAGACACTGACACCACAGAATTTATGACAACTGAAACAGAAACAGTAGAAACTGCAATAAAAACAGAAACAACAGAAATAGCAACAGATGAAACAGAATTTACAGAGTTCACAACACCATTAAGTGTTACAACAACTACACCACACACTGAAACAACTGAAACTACATTGATATTTGACGTCTCGTTACCACAATATGATGAAATCTCTATCGAACAGACCCTAAATTCAACTTCATATCCTTCCACAATTCACACCACATACTCCACTACCTCTGAAATTGAGGGAAGCTTACAAATTCCTGTTTCATGTGAGGATGAAATAGGAACAACACAAATCATGTCATATAATATTTCGAATCTTCTTGATGTTCTGGACTCTACTACACCACAAATATACAAACATTTTATATATAACCTACTAAGACAACCAAGTACATATTACATTTTAGCTGGTTTACAACATGTAATTTCATCAACCTCTTCACCTGATAACATTGTAACAAGTAATGAAACTGAAGGGCCTGTAATAAGACAACCAATGTCTGTTCCTTGTGCGGACAACTCTGATGGAGAGCAGACCCTCGTAGTGAACGTAAGAACACTGTTTGAAGCACTTGATGAAGATACTCCAAAGAAAGATAAAAATACCGTAGAAAAATTCCTTTCCACAGAGGATATATTCAAGAAGTTGCATGGATTTCAGTTCCAATCTTATAAAACTAGAGCAGAATTACTTCAAGAGCTTATCACATTTATATTAAGTGAAAATATTTTATCAGATGAAATTTTTGAAACCCTGAATGTTCTACAAAGTCATATAGTGGTAGATGGACCAGGAATGCTTCCTCCAAACATACAAATTCAGTGCACTGACTCCTTATTGAAAAAACAGTCTTCAACACTGCTGCCTCTTCAGCCGGAAATGACTGTTGCGTTATCAGTGACAGAGTCATATCAGACCACAAAGCCGTATATTGGATTTGATGCGCGACTTTATTTCACTTATGAATCATTACTTAAAGGAATACTTATTTACTTGCGAAGAAGAGAAGATGTACAGGAAGAAGCTAAAGATGTTATAAATAACATACTTCCATACATTCAAATCAAAAGCCCAAGCAATTTTCCCTTTGATACGTCAGTAGTTTGCAATATTACAAGTTCATCAATAGCAACAGAAACAAAGCTACCTTCTGTAACAAATATAGTAGACTTAGCACATGAACAGAATATTATTCCTGATTTTATACACATAAATACACAGACCACAGTACAAACAACTGTAGAAGGTATTCCAGAAGTAGAAGCAACAAGGATATCGAAAGTTGAAACTACCCCTTCCATATATTTAGATAATCAAACACAAGAACTATACAAACCAGAAATTAGCAAATTTACCTTTACTTGTTCCGAAGGTCAGACAATGTTATATATACCAAACATATCATCTCTCAAAACCACACTTACAGAAAATATTTCAAATACTGCCATCTCGATTGCATTTCCTTTTCTACAGCAAAAACATATTTTAAAGTTTCTTTCTAAGTTGCATCTAGAGCAATTTCAAACAAAGAACGAGATAGTGCGCACAATAGTCAGTTCAGTGAAGCATGAATATTTAAATCTCCAGCCCGAGCTCAAACAAGCATTAAACGAAATATCACAAAATATAAAATTTAAAAGCATACCTAAGGAAATAAATGATTTCGTTAGGACCTGTCAAACAGAAGGAATAAAATATTACACAACAGCAAAAGAAACTGTAACCACATACACACAGACACTATCATCAGAAATACCCACAACTCAGTTTGTAACACACATGACTCAACTTCCCATTCTGCCCACATTAGAACAGATAATTAATGCAAACAATAACACAAATATCTCCGTTCAATGCACTGACGAACAGGTTGCTGTGATCATACCAAACATCAAATCCTTACTTTCATCTGTGCAACAACCAGTCTCCCAACAATCTTTGAACATCACTATCAACTTTTTCGAAAGAAGAGATATTAATCAGATTCTGAAACACTTTTACACTGAGGAATATAAAACCAGAGCCGAGTTATTAACACAGATGATTACGCTCGTCAAACTCACTTATCTTCAACTACAGCCTGCTATACTCACTGCTTTCAATGACATTCTAGCACACATTCAATTTGATGGTTCAGGAGCACTCAAGCCAGACTTTATACTTCTATGTCAAGATATTTCAGTCACAGAAGAAACCACGGTTGCACCAAAAGCCACTGTCACTGAAACAACCATATATACTGACACTGTCACTCCTGCACCAAAAAGAGATTTCACATTCACCGAAGTTAAAACACAACAGACACTCCCCACCACTTCAACTCATACAATGACATCACTAACTCACGGGGAAAGTACACCATTCACTATAGAATCGACAATACTAACTGAATCCACGACCATCGAAGAAACTATGATTCCTATATTTTCCGAGACAGCTGAGGATATTAAACTTCAAAATATTACACTAACTATTCCCTCCAACCAGACTAAGCAAATCTTTCAATTAAACTGTACGGACCAACAGATCATTGTGAAAGTTCCTAATATTCAATCCCTAGTGTCTGAACTCGTTCACTCTGTACCTCCTAGCCACATCACGGCGTTAATAAACTTTATCCATGAACCAGATATTCTCTTCATACTCAAGGACTATGACACTCAATATTATAAAAATAAAGCAGATTTACTTAAAAATGTCTTAAGTTTTATTGAAGAAACTCGCACTGATATGGATTCTAATATCAGAACTATTATCCAAGACGTACTTTGGCATATTGTGCCTGATGATAAATCTGTTACTCAAAACGATTACATAGAGTTATGCCAGGATATCTCTGTACACACATCACCACAAACAACACAATTCATTGCCACTGAAGAAAAGACGACTTTCATCTCTACAATTACTCCCACTTTTACAGAAACTCCTACTTCTCCTACTGATATCACAACAGAGACGGAAGAAACTTTTGTGATGACCACACTCACTTCTACATCTGAAGAGATCACAGCTACACTCACCACTACGAATGGGGAGATATCAATCCCTGTTCCTTGCATTGACAGTCAAGGTGCAATCCACATTTTCTCATACAACACATCAACATTATTGCAAACACTTGATTCCACTACCCCTACAAACGAACAGATAACCCTTTTCAATTTCCTCACACAACCACATACATATGACATACTAGCTGGATTCAGTGATTTTAATGTTCTTAACTTCACCACATACAGTTCATTGTTGAAGGGAATTCTCTTATATTTAAGAAACAGTCCAGATATCGAACCCCACATTCTTAAGGCAATAGACAACATCTTGCCGCATATTATCTCAGATGGTCCCAGTTCTCTTTATTTTGATGCCTCTGTCGCATGTAACAAATCAGAAACAGAACTCCTTACTACATACGCACCTACAGAATCCAGAAGCAGAGATGTAGGAAAACACGGAATTACTAAGATACCATGGCCATTCACTCTCCCTATCCCTCTAGAAACGCAAAATGATATACAAACTGTGCCTGAGATAGAAGTTTTGGGAGAAATAACAAACGTCTCTATTCAGTGCACAGATCAAGAGATTGCAGAATATATACCTAATATTAACACTCTACTTGAAGTGGTACAGCAAGCTGCATCGCAACAATCCATCAACATAGTAACCACATTTTTTGAAAGGTCTGATGTAATTCAAGTACTCAAACAATTGTATACATATGATTTTAAAACAAAAGCAGAACTACTCAGCAAAATGTTGACATATATCAAACTCACATACCCACTTGATAGAATACTCATTGATGCTTTCAATGATATTCTATCACACATTAAATTTGAAGGACCTGGAGCTGAGAAACCGGACTTTGTATTTGTCTGTCTTGATATTTCGACTGTAAACACCACATTAACACGATACGAAACAACACCTATTTCGCACACTATGCCAGACTTCACAATACAGAAAACTGAAGAAAGTACTACATTTATAACTACCATAAATGACGAAGAGACATCTGAACCATCCTCTCCAGCAACATTAACAACACACACTCAGCAAACAACCTTATTACCTGAAAGAACAGAAAGTTTCATCTCAACTGAGTCTCCAGCTATTTCTGTACCTATTCCTTGTGTGGATATAGACGGAGGAATTAAGATTGTTCCATTCGATATTGCTACGTTATTTGAATTTCTAGATAAAGCCACACCTTCTCAAGACAAGGACTCGTTAATAAATTTTCTCAGGCATCCAGAAACATATAATCTTTTAGAAAAACACTTGAAATATCCAACAGACATACAAAAACAACAAACTTACCAGTTTGACATACAGTCATTCCATACATATGGAACACTTTTGTATGGAATATTATCTTATTTAAGAAACAGATTCCACATACCACAAAATATAATAAAAGCAATAGACATAATTCTTCCACACGTACAATTCCAAGATGTCGGGGGATTGCAATTTGATGCAACAATTGCATGTAATATCTCCACACTCAGTGTCGTAACAGAAGAAACGTTAAAAAACACCACAGAGATACTTATACCTGTTTCTTGTGTAGATGAAGATGGGACAATACAAATCATTCCATACAATATAACAGACCTCGTCCAATCACTTGATTATTACACACCTGACTACCAGAAACAAGTTATCATTAATTACATATCTCATCCTGATACCTACAAGGTCCTGGCTGGTGACAGTCCTGCCTTCCACAACAATGTTGCATTCGATGCCCGTCTTTATAACACTTACGGGTCTCTACTGGTTGGAATACTCAACTTCTTGAGGAGTAGAGTGTATGTCCCTCAGTTTATTGCACGAGAAATAGACAATATAATTCCACACATTCAGGAATCTGCACTTCAAGTACTCAATTTCGATGCTGCAATGGCTTGTAACATTTCTTACACTAGAGTTGTAACTGACTCAACTAAACTAAATGTGGAGCAAATAAATGACGTTCATTTTGATGAGAGAACTAATCCACCCACTGCAATCTCCACAATACCAGTTGAAACAACAACATATTCCGAACCGTCCACAATGGAAATATCCACTCCTGCAACTGAATTCACAAATGAAACAACTGAATTATCAACTTTATCCACGCCTGTACAGGTAATTTATGAAGCTAACATTACCAGCACGCCCATTCAGTGTGCTGATCAACAGGTTGCTGTGATCACACCAAATATCAAATCTTTACTCTCATCTGTGCAACAACCAGTCTCCCAAGAATCTTTGAACATTGTTGTGAACTTCTTCGAAAGAAGAGATATTGGTCAGATTCTCAAAGGCTTTCACACTGACGAATTTAGTACCAGAGCTGAGTTACTAACAAAGATGATTATGTTCGTCAAACTCAATTATCTCCAACTACAGCCTGCTATACTCATTGCTTTCAATGACATTCTAGCACACATTCAATTTGATGGTTCAGGAGCACTCAAGCCAGACTTTATACTTCTGTGTCAAGATATTTCAGTCACAGAAGAAACCACGGTCCCACCAGAAGCCACTGTCACTGAAGTTAAAACACAAGAGACAACTACATCTACACTCCCCACCACTTCGACTCATACAATCACATCACAAACTCACGGGGAAAGTACACCATTCATTATAGAATCGACAATACAAACTGAATCCACGACCATCGAAGAAACTATGATTCCTATATTTTCCGAGACAGCTGAGGATATTAAACTTAAAAATATTACACTAACTATTCCCTCCAACCAGACTAAGCAAATCTTTCAATTAAATTGTACGGATCAACAGATCATTGTCAAAGTCCCCAACATTCAGTCCCTAGTGTCTGAAATCGTTCACTCTGTACCTTCTAGCCACATCACGACGTTAATAAACTTTATCCACGAACCAGATATTCTCTTCATGCTCAAGGACTATGACACTCAGTATTATAAAAATAAAGCAGATTTACTTAAAAATGTCTTAAGTTTTATTGAAGAAACTAGCACTGATATGGATTCTAATATCAGAACTATTATACAAGACGTACTTTGGCATATTGTGCCTGATGAGAAATCTGTTACTGAAAACGATTTCATAGAGTTATGCCAGGATATCTCTGTACACACATCACCACAAACAACACAATTCACTGCCACTGAAGAAAAGACGACTTTTATCTCTACGACTACTCCCACTCTTACAGAAACTTCTACTTCTCCTACTGATATCACAACAGAGACGGAAGAAACTTTTGTGATGACCACACTCACTTCTACATCTGAAGAAATCACAGCTACACTCACCGCTATGAATGGGGAGATATCAATCCCTGTTCCTTGCATTGACAGTCAAGGTGCAATCCACATTATCTCATACAACACATCAACATTATTGCAAGCACTTGATTCCACTACCCCTACAAACGAACAGATAACCCTCTTCAATTTCCTCACACAACCACATACATATGACATACTCTCTGGATTCAGTGATTTTAGTACATCACAACCAATTAATCTTCTCAACTTCACCACATATGGTTCATTGTTGAAGGGAATTCTTTTACATTTAAGAAACAATCCAGATATTGAACCCCATATTGTTAAGACAATAGACAACATCTTGCCCCATATTATCTTGGATGGTCCCAGTTCTCTTTATTTTGATGCCTCTGTCGCATGTAACAAATCAGAAACAGAACTCCTTACTACAGACGCACCTACAGAATCCAGAAGCAGAGGTGCAGGAGAGCATGGAATTACTAAGATACCATGGCCATTCACTTTTACGGTTCCTCAACAATATACACAATTGCCAATTCAACAAACAATTGCTAATCAGATTACACCTGTTACTACAACTGATATTCCTACTACAACAACAGAAGTAATAACTGAGTCGCTCACTTTTCCTACTGTATCTGGGATCGAAGTTCTGCAAGAAATAACAAACGTGTCTATTCAGTGCACAGATCAACAGACTGCAGTATATATACCTAATATTAACACTCTTCTCAAAGTGGTACAAGACACAGTATCTCAGCAATCCATAAACATAGTAACTACTTTCTTTCAAAGGTCTGACGTAGTACAAATACTCAAAAGGTTCTACGCAGATGACTTTGAAACAAAGGCAGAATTACTCAGAAAAATGCTGACATATGTGAAACTCACATACCACTATCTAGATACAACCGTTAATGATGCATTTGGTGATATCTTGTCACATATTCGATTTGATGGAACAGAGGTTGAGAAATCGGACTTCATATTAATATGCCAAGATGTAACAGTACAACAATATCCAATTCTTCAAACGGAGAGTTTTTCAGGTGCTGAAAGCACAACAGAAACACCCTTGTCGATAGAATCAACATATCTGACACACACAAGACCTACAGATTTTTCAGCAACAAAAGAAATTATATCCACCACATCTGAAAGTCGTTACATATACGTTCCAATTCCTTGCTTGGACGAAAATTCAGAGATACAAATTGTATCATATCCTGTAACAAATTTACTAGATACGCTGGACTTGCAGACACCAAGAGAAGAAGTGGATTTTCTTCTTAATTATTTGGCAGAACCACATACATACCACAATCTTGCAGAACAAATTCAAGCAAGATCAAAATACAAAGAATCAGTACTTTATATAAATTCCTCTATTACAATGGCTGGACTCTTTAAAGAAATACTACTAACCCTGAGAAATATTGAAAATATACCACATAATATTGCACAGGTAGTAGACAATATTTTGCCACTTATAAGAAAACATGGACCAGGAGAATTTACATTTGATGTCAATGAAATATGTAATTTATCCACAACAAAAGTAATCACTATTCCAACAGATCAGCAATCAACAACAACAAAATCGTTAACATTTTCACAAACAAAACTACCGAGAGCTTACAAAGAGGAACTTACTACGGAAATTTCTTCAGTTACAGAAACATATGACCAGGAATTATTCACACACGAAATCACAACATCTGAACTCATTGCAACCATATCCACAGAAACTCCTGAGATCACTTCCATATCCTCAGATTCTACAAAATTCACTACCGTCACTGCTGAGATAAGCATACCTATTTCCTGTGTTGACGAAGATGGTGCAACACAAATCATTCCACACATTTTAAAAGATGTTGTCCATTCACTCGACAATTACACACCTGAATATCAGAAACAAGTTATCATTAATTATCTATCTCATCCTGATACCTACAAGGTCCTTGCTGGTCACAGTCCTGTCAACTACAATGTTGCATTCGATGCCCATCTTTATAACACTTACGGGTCTCTACTGATTGGAATATTCAACTTCTTGAAAAGTAACACGCATCTCCCTCAGCTTATTGCAACAGCTATTGATGATATCATTCCACATATTCAGGATTCTGGACCAGACATACTCAATTTTGATGCTACAATAGTGTGTAACACTTCTTATACTGAAGTTGTAACTGACACTACTAATATTCATTTCGATGAAATAACTAATCCGCCCACTGCATTCCCTACCATACTTCCAGATGAAACAATCACTTATTCCGAGGCAAGTACAATGGAGATATCAGTTCCCTTGACTGAGTTAACAACTGACACAACGGAATTATCCACTCTACCCACGCTTTTAGACATCATTTATGAAACAAACATTACCAATACATCAACTCAGTGCACTGATCAACAGGTTGCTGTGATCATACCAAATATCAAATCCTTACTCTCATCTGTGCAACAACCAGTCTCCCAAGAATCTTTGAACATCATTATCGATTTCTTCGAAAGAAGAGATATAGATCAGATTCTAAAAGGCTTTGACACCGAGGAATTGGAAACAAGAGCCGAGTTATTAACAAAGATTATTACGTTCGTCAAACTCACTTATCTCCAACTACAGCCTGCTATACTCACTGCTTTCAATGACATTCTAGCACACATTCAATTTGATGGTTCAGGAGCACTCAAGCCTGATTTTGTACTTCTATGTCAAGATATTTCCGTCACAGAAGAAACCACAGTCTCAGCAGAAGCCACTAATGTCACTGCTACAACTCAAGTTGTCATTCTCACCCCTAAAAGAGATTTCATACCCACAGAAGTTACAATGCAACAAACAACACTTTCCACACTCCCCACCACTTCATCTCATACAATCACATCTCAAACTCACGAGGAAAGTACACCATTCCCTACAGAATCAACAATACCAATTTTATTTACAACCATAGAAGAAACTATGACTCCTATGTTATCCGAGACAGCTGAGGACATTAAACTTCAAAATATTACACTAACTATTCCCTCCAACCAGACTAAGAAAGTCTTTCAACTAAACTGCACCGACCAGGAGATTATTGTCAAAGTCCCCAACATTCAATCCCTAGTGTCTGAACTCGTTCACTCTATATCTCCTAGCCACATCAAGACGTTAATAAACTTTATCCACGAACCAGAAATTCTCTTCATGCTCAAGGACTATGACACTCAATATTATAAAAATAAAGCAGATTTACTTAAAAATGTCTTAAGTTTTATTGAACAAACTCGCAATGAAATGGACTCTAATATCAGAAATATTATCCAAGATGTACTTTTGCATATAGTGCCTGACAATAAATCTGTTACTCAAAACGATTTCATAGAGTTATGCCAGGATATCTCTGTACACACATCACCACAAACAACACAATTCACTGCCACTGAAGAAAAAACGACTTTTATCTCTACAATTACTCCCACTCTTACGGAAACTTCTACTTCTCCTACTGATATCACAACAGAGACAGAAGAAACTTTTGTAATGACCACACTCACTTCTGCATCTGAAGAAATTACAGCTACACTCACCACTACGAATGGGGAGATACGAATCCCTGTTCCTTGCATTGACAGTCAAGGTGCAATCCACATTATCTCATACAACACATCAACATTATTGCAAACACTTGATTCCACTACCCCTACAAACGAACAGATAACCCTCTTCAATTTCCTTACACAACCACACACATACGACATACTAGCTGGATTCAGTGATTTTAGTACATCAGAACCAATTAATGTTTTTAACTTCACCACATACGGTTCACTGCTGAAGGGAATTCTCTTATATTTAAGAAACAGTCCAGATATCGAACTTCACATTGTTGAGGCAATAGACAACATCTTGCCCCATATTATCTTAGATGGTCCCAGTTCTCTTTATTTTGATGCCTCTGTCGCATGTAACGAATCAGAAACAGAACTCCTTACTACACACGCACCTACAGAATCCAGAAGCAGAGGTGCAGGAGAACATGGAATTACTAAGATACCATGGCCATTCACTTTTATAGTTCCTCTACAAACGCAACAATATACACAACTACCAATTCAACAAACAATTGATAATCAGCTTGCACCTTTCGCTACAACTGATATTCCGACCACAACAACAGAAGTAATAACTGAGTCACTCACTTTTCCTACTGTGTCTGGGATCGAAATTCTGGAAGAAATAACAAACGTGTCTATTCAGTGCACAGATCAACAGATTGCAGTATATATACCTAATATTAACACTCTACTCAAAGTGGTACAAGACACAGTATCTCAGCAATCCATAAACATAGTAACTACTTTCTTTCAAACGTCTGATGTAATTCAAATACTCAAAGATTTGTACACATATGACTTTAAAACAAAAGCAGAATTACTCAGCAAAATGTTGACACATATCAAATTCACATACCAGCCACTCGATAGAATACTTATTGATGCTTTCGATGATATTCTTTCACATATTCAATTTGAAGGATCAGGAGCTGAGAAACCGGACTTCGTATTTGTCTGTCTTGATATTCCAATTATAAATTCTACATTATTACCACACGAAAAATCATCTATTTCGCACACTATGCCAGAAACTACAACTCAGAAAACTGAAGAAAGTACTACAACATTTATAACTACCACAACTGACGAAGAGGCATCTGAACCTTCTTCTCCAGCAATATTAACAACACACACTCAGCAAACAACCACCTCATTACCTAAAAGAACAGAACATTTCATCTCAATAACCACCTCAACTGAGTCTCCAGCCATTTTTATACCTATTCCTTGTGTGGATGTAGATGGAGGAATTAAGATTGTTCCATTCGATATTGCTATGTTATTTGAATTTCTAGATAAAGCCACACCTTCCGAAGACAAGGACATGTTAATCAATTTCCTCAGACATCCGGATACATACAGTCTTCTAGAAAAACACTTTCTATATCCAACAGATGCACAGAAAGAACAAACTTACCAGTTTGATATACAGTCATTCCATACATATGGAACACTTTCGTATGGAATATTATCTTATTTGAGAAATCAAATCCACATACCACAAAATATAATCAAAGCAATAGACGTAATTCTTCCACATATACAATTCCAAGGGCTCGGGGCATTACAGTTTGACGCAACAATTGCATGCAATATCTCCAACCTGAATGTCGTAATGGAAGAAACGTTTGAAGAAATCACAGATGCAAATCTCATTTCAACTCAGCTACCGTCAGCTGACACAGACACTATCCCTCTGGATACTATTCCTGTTACAGAGTCATATACCGAGGAAATACAAACACAAGAAATCAAAATGATAACATCTGAACTAATTAAAACAAACACATCCACAGAACCTGTTAAAAGCACTTCCATTTCCTCACATCCTACTGACACTACAACCACATTCTTCACTAGCACCGTTCATGAGATATTCATACCTATTTCTTGTGTCAACGAAGATGGTGGAACACAAATCATCCCATACACTGTAACAGACCTCTTCCATTCACTCGATTATTACACACCTGACTATCAGAAACAAGTTATCATTAATTATCTATCTCATCCTGATACCTACAAGGTCCTGGCTGGTCACAATCCTGTAAACTACAACAAAGTTGCATTTGATCCCCGTCTTTATAATACTTACAGCTCTCTACTGATTGGAATACTAAACTTCTTGAGAAGTAGGACGCATGTCCCTCAGTATGTTGCAAAAGTAATTGACAATATAATTCCACACATCCAGGATTCTGAACTAGACGTACACAATTTCAATGCTACAATGGCATGTAATACTTCTTATACTAAAGTTGTAAGTGACACAACTGAACTAACTGTGGAGCAAATAACTGACGTTCATTTCGATGAGGGAACTAATCCACCCACCACTGAATTTCCCACAGTACTTCCTGTTGAAGAAAACGAATATACCGAGCCAACTACAATGGGTATATCAACTCTCTCAACTGAATTTACAACAGAAACAACTGAATCACTTACTCTACCGACCCTTGTACAGGTAATTCATGAAACTAACATTACTAACACGTCCATTCAGTGCATTGATCAACAGGTTCCTGTAGTCTTACCAAATATCAAATCTTTACTTTCAGCTGTGCAAAAATCAGTCCCAAAAGAATCTTTGAATATCACTGTCGCATTTTTCGAACAAAAAGATATAGGTCAAATTCTGAAAGGCTTCCCTATTGAAGAATCTAAAACTAAGGCTGAGTTATTATCAAGAATGCTAGCATTTATTAAGCTCACTTACCTTAGTCTTAAACCATCAGTGCGTAGAGCATTTAATGACGTTTTAATGCAAATCAATTTTGATGGTTCAGGTTCACTTAAACCTGATTACATATACTTGTGTCAAGATACTGAATTGTTGAAACATGTCATGCCAGCTAAAACACAAGCAACAACTGTTGAATCGACTATAGAATCTGTAACAGAGGCCTTTTCACGAACCGAGGACTTTACTACTGAGCTCTTGACTTTCACAGACTATTCATCGGAGTCTACAGTTCCTGAATTAATCGTGACTCAGCATGTATCTACAGAAAATAAAGACGAAATTACAGCGTTACAAGAATTAATGGAAAGTGCGACTGAGATTACAAGATCACAAAAAATGTCACCATTACAGACAGAAACAACAGAAACTCAATTCTTCGCAACAGAATTTTCTGAAGAAACAAAACTTGTGACATCATCACTGACAACACCAAGCATACCCATGTCCTCTACTGTTATTTCATCAGAAATAAAACCTCCTATGGAAACGACCATTTCTATTATTGAACCAAATTATGAAATATTGATCCCTGTACCTTGTGTAAATGAAAATGGTATACAGATTATTTCATATCCTATTACAACATTATTCCATACACTCGATTTCGGCATACTGACGAAAGAAAGGGATATACTTGCCAATTATTTATCACTTCCAAGTACTTATAAATTTTTAGCAAATCAAATACTATTAAAGGCACAAATTAATGGATTCAGACCCTACATAAATTATTACAGTACTATTGGATCTCTTCTCAAAGGAATATTGTCCTTTTTAAGAAGAAAACCAAATCTAACAGAGAATGTAGCACAAGCAATAGATATCATACTTCCACATATCCAACTTCACGGTATGGGACAATTATTATTTGATGCCGATTTGATATGCAATTTATCGAAAACGGAAACAGTAACTGTGACATCACATTCGGAACCAACTACTAAAAAATTAACCACTCTTCCAGAAACGACGCTTCCGACAGCTTACACAGACACTATTTCTGTGGAAGTTACTCCTGTTATGGAACCTCATGGCCAGGAAATATTCATAGAAAAAATCACAATGTCAACATCTGAGGTGACATCAACTACTATATCTACAGCAGAAACTACTCAAGTCACTTCCACGTCCTCACACCCTACTGAAACTACAACCACTGCTGAGATACGCATACCTATTCATTGTGTCGATGAATACGGTGAAACACAAATCATTTCATACACTATAACAGATATTTTCCATTCACTCGACTATTACATACCCGAATATCAGAAACAAGTTATCATTAATTGCCTATCTCATCCTGATACTTACAAGGTCCTCACTGGTCACACTCCTAACAATGTTGCATTTGATGCCCGTCTTTATAACACTTACGGATCTCTACTCAGCGGAATACTCAACTTCTTGAGAAGTAGGACTCACGTTCCTCAGTATATTGCAAATGTAATTGACAATATCATTCCACACATTCAGAATTCTGGGCTAGACGTACACAATTTCAATGCTACGATCGCATGTAACACTTCTTACACTAGAATTGTAACTGACACAACTACAATGACCACGGAGCAAGTACATAATGTTCATTTTGATGAAATTACTAATCCGCCCAGTGTATTCCCTACCATACTTCCAAACGAAACAATCACTTATTCCGAGCCAAATACAATGGAGGTATCAACTACCTTGACTGAATTCACAACTGAAACAACAGAATTACCCATTCTACCCACGCTTTCAGAAGTCATTTATGAAACTAACATTACCAATACGTCCAAACAGTGCACTGATCAACAAGTTGCTGTGATCATACCAAATATCAAATCTTTACTCTCATCTGTGCAACAACCAGTCTCCCAACAATCTTTGAACATCACTATCAACTTCTTCGAAAGAGGAGATATAGGTCAGATTCTGAAAGACTTTGAGGCTGAGGAATTGGAAACCAGAGCCGAGTTATTAACAAAAATGATTACATTCGTCAAACTCACTCATCTTCAACTACAGCCTGTTATTGTCAATGCTTTCAATGATATCCTTGAACAGATACAGTTTGATGGCTCTGGAGCAATGAAACCTGATTTCATACTTCTGTGTCATAACATTTCTATCTCAGAAGAAATAACGGTTTCATCAGAAACTGCTTTAAGAAATATAACAATTGCACCAGAATTAGACATTACAACACACACACCAGAATTCACAACAGAATTGTTTAGCACTGAATATCCTAGTTTATCTTCAGGTGAAGTTGAATGTTCTGATGGTGAAGTATCTGTCAGTATTCCACACATACAATCACTTCTCAAGGCAGTACAAGAAAATGTTTCTCAGGAGGATTTGAACATAGTAGTTAGTATTTTGGAGAGAAAAGATATAGCACAAACACTGCAAGGTTTCCCCACTGAAAATTACGATTCCCGATCAGAAATGCTCAGCAATATATTAAACTTTTTAAAACAGGGGCTTCAAGACATAAACCCAAATGCTGCTGATGCAATTAATGAAGTTTTAGCCCATATAGATTTTGAAGGTGAAGGAGCCCTGAAACCCGATCTCATACAAATATGTCAAAATATAGTAACACTAAAATCAACTACACCTTTAATTATTTCTTCTGAAGAAAATATAATTATTACTTCGACTACACAGAAGTCTATTTCAGAAGCCACTACAATAAATGCAATCCTTTCAGAAGAAATATCAATTCCTGTTCCTTGTATAGACCAAGAAGGAGGAATTCAGATTATTTCATACAATACATCTTCATTGTTTGATACTCTGGATTCCATTACCCCTACAAAAGAAAAGATAACTATTATTAACTTCCTTACACAACCTAATATATATAAAATACTTGCTGGAATAACCAATTTGAATATAAATAAAATCACAGACTCAAAGAGTATACCGTTTAATGCTCTCAATTTCACTACATATGGAGCTCTACTCAAGGGAATTCTCTTATTTTTTAGAAACAAACCAGAAACTGAACACCATATTGCTAAGACAATTGACTCTATCATACCTCACATTATTTTAGAAAGCACTTCTACTCTTCCTTCTGATGTCTCTATTGCTTGTAATACAACTAAAATTCAAGTTCTTAGTACATTTGGACCTACAAAAGACAGACTTCGACATTCCGAACGATTAAAATTAACAAAAGCACTACAATCATCCACAATTACAGTCCCCATAGAGACGCAACAGCAAACACAACCACCATCTCAACAAACAATCACTGAGCAAGCTACACCTCTTTCTGCTACGGAAATGTCTACAACAATGCAAGCAACAACTGAATCGTTTACTCTTTCTACACTCCTGGCTATGGAATTTTTGGAAGAAATGACAAATATGTCTATTGAATGCAGTGATCAACAGATAGCAGTAAATATACCTAATATTAAGACCCTATTAACAGCGGTTCAAGAAACTGTATCTCAACATTCCTTAAACATAGTGAACACTTTCTTGCAAAAGTCTGATGTCATTCAGATATTGAAAGACTTTTATACAAATGACTTCAAAACAAAAGGAGAATTGCTCAGTAAAATGCTGATACATTTGGTACTCACATACAAAAATCTCGAGAGTAGTGTTCTTGATGCACTTAATGACATTCTCTCACATATTCGCTTTGATGGTAAAGGAGCCAAAAAGCCAGATTTTATATTTATATGCGAAGACATTTCAACAGAAACGTTACCACCTACTTTTAGTATTGACAAAACTACTGAAACAACTGTACCACAGTTAATTCCTATAATAACACAGCCATATGATGTACCAACATTACAACATATTGAGACTGAAGTTAATAAAACACTTAGGAAAGCAGGCTGCCCTAAAGATAAAATACGGTCTATTCCAAATATTACGAGCCTCGTAGAGACTGTTGACGCAAATATCTCAAAGGAACACATCATTACTGTAAGTAACTTCTTCTCTAGGAATGATATGTTACAAATACTTAGAGGATTTGTGGTAGAAAACTTCGAAACAAGAGGAGAACTATTTTCTAATTTAATTACATTTGTGAAAAACAAATATTCGCATCTTGAAGAAAGCGAAATTAATGCCTTTAACGAAATTCTCTCACATATCCAATTGGATGGCCAAGGGAGTTTGAAACCTGATATTATATATGTCTGTTCCGTACCACCAACTGTCTCTGCTGAAGCTGATATAACTACTGCAGTGTACAAAGAGATTACAAACATTCAGAGTTCAACAGAACTGCCTCTTATTTCTGGCGAATCTACTACTGAGACAACTGAAATGACTGCACAAACAAGTGAATCAACAACTACGAGTACTGCAACTACAGAAACTGATGTATTGACGTCACCCAACATATCACAATCCATAATACAAACACAGAATGAAACATATGAAGTAATATTCACAAATATAAGTAAGTCTCTGTCCCCTGACATTCTTGATATGTTAAACATTACAGAAGAAGAAGAAACATACAACGTAACTCCTATACCAGAAACTACTGACGAAACATTTGAAACAGAAGAACCAACAGAAGCTGGTATTATTGTTCCTGAAGAATGCATAGAAGAAGGAACAACGCAGATGTTGACCATAGATATGCCATCCCTCATGCAAGCTATTGACCCCAATATTACCACTTCTCAGAAAGATATCATTATAAAAACTGTCAGCACACCCGAAGTACAACATGAATTGAAAGCTTTAGATTGGGATGAATATCGTTCCAAGGGTGCATTCTTAAAAGATGTGTTATTGTATTTGATTTCAAATAGTATTAAAACCAGTCACATCAAGGATTTACTGGCCGAAGTTTTATTACACGTGAAAATGAATGATACTGGTTCCACTCTTCCAATATTTAAATTTATATGTGTTCCAGTAGACTACTCCCTTACAGAAAGTCCTATCCCAACAGAAGAACCAGTTATAAAAATTCCGACTAAAGAGCATTGTGAAGAAAATATATTCTCCCAAGCCACATATATAATTACCATTTCATCACTTCTTAAAGCTATTCAGCCTGAAACTTCCAGACTGTCTAAAGCCGTGGTTACCGCACTATTCAACAGGGATGAATTTTCAAGCTTGGTAACAGACTTCGATGTGATGCAATACAAGACTAACGGAGAACTACTCAAAGCCTTGTTAACTCATTTAAGTACAAAACAGACGCTTGAAACGAATGTTCTAGAAGGTATTAGAACTATGCTCCAATTTATAAACACTGATGGAAATGGTGCTTTGCTTCCAGATATTGAAGTCTTTTGTGATGTAATAGCTACACCTGTTACTGAAAAATCAGTCACTAAAACACAAACCAACAAAGAAGTTACTATTTCACAAACAGAAATGACAATAATGACAGTTGAAGCTTCGTCACTGTCAACCTCAATACAAAGCAGATTAAAGAATGTACCTGAGCCACTTTCAGAAGTTGATTTACCAATAATAATGCCTTCAGAATGTACAGATATGATATCGCAAAATACTATTCAGGCAACTATGGTAGTGGATATCCCAACCCTATTACTAGCTGTTCAAAATAACTCAGTTCCTGAAAGGTCAATGCAAATTGTTCATAATATTCTTGAAGATCCAACAGTTCAAAAACATATCTTAGATATTGATGTTGAAAGATATCAAAACAGAGCACAATTACTGGAGAATTTTCTTAATTTTGCAAAATCAGATATTGTGACAGATGAAGTTCAGTTATACGCTATTAATCAAGTGCTGGAACATGTATCACATTCAGGAGCTGGGTCTCTGTTCCCCAACATAAAGTTCGTGTGTGAAAATGGCAGTACAGTAAGTACAATTAATGGATCAAAAGGACCATGTGGAGTGAGCTCATCAGGACAGGTAATAACTCCACTCCATACACTCAAATCTAGTGCAATGTTCAAGACTCTGAAACGAAATGTACCAATAGGTGCTAAAACAATAGTGAGGAATTACTTCAGCAGACTTGACTTTTACACCAAAATAAGGGGTTTCAAAATGCACGATTATAGTACACAAGGAGAATTATTTAGAGGTCTGCTGGCATTCCTCGTAACAAAAACACTAAAAGACGAAAAAGTTACTACTGCCATAAATACCGTCATTAGGTATGTTCTTCTAGATGGTCCTGGTAAGAAGCCAGTAAATCTTGTAAAAGCATGTAATTTTACACTTCCATCACGTCCGAAGCCACTGAAAACAACAGGCACCACTCCCTTACCAAATGCCGGGACTACTTACGAAATTTCTTTATCTAATATTTCTCAGATTTTAGTAGAAACAATGCAAGAAAAATACAATGTCAGTACTTACGAACAAGACAAATGTCTAGAAAACGATACAATTCACATGTTTACTATAGAAATGCCATCTCTCTTCCAAGCCGTCAAACCAGGTGTATCTAGTGTTTTACTTAAGAATGTTATAAATATTCTTGATGAAACATCTCTGCAAACGAAGCTCAAAGTTCTGAACTGGGATCAATACAACACCAAAGCTGAGCTTCTCAGAGATGTTCTCAAATATGTACTTTTGAATACCACTCAGTCTGAAGAATTAATTAATGCTATTAATAATATCACTTCAAAAATAGACGTGAATGGACATGGGGCCGAACGGCCAATATTTAAATCCATATGTGTGTCAAGAGCAAGGTATCCTCTACCTGATATTTCAGATGAATATGAAGGACCATCTATTTTGAAACCAGTGACAGGAAATTGCACAACAAAATCAAAAGCACAAGGAATTCCAGTATTGAGTGTCAATATTGGTACACTCTTGAAAGCTGTAAAACCAAACACTCCTCGTGTACCGAAGGCTCTTGTCACAGGATTCTTAAATAAACCAGATTTCTATAAGATCATAGCTGACTTCAAACTAGATGGTTTTAAGAGTCGAGGGGAACTACTACAGGATCTTCTTGCCTATCTAGTAGCTGAAGGTAACTTGGAACCTATAATATATGAGGCAGTTGAAACTTTACAGGATTATGTACAGTTAGATGGCCCTGGAGCTCTTCCACCTGATATAAAAATTGTATGTAAATCTCCTTCCATGACGACTATGAAAGTACCACCACGAATGACTTCTCTCAGTGACAACAACACAAGTTTGAACATGATCATCATTCCTTCACAATGCCCTGACAATCAGACTCTGACTGGAAGCCTGACAGTTGACATTCCATCCCTCTTCACAGCTATTGATTCCAATGCTCCAGTTCATCTTGTCTCAGTAGTTAAGAATGCCCTCAATCTTCCCAACATTCACCAAGAATTAATCGGTTATAAGTGGGATAGCTATGAAACCAGAGCACAACTTCTAATGGACATTCTCACATTGATTGCCTCAAAATCACCAGAAAAGAGTGAAGCTCATACAGCTGCGAATGAACTGTTACCTTATATCCAGGCATCAGGTAGTGGGGGATATGCTCTGGTTATGAAATTTGAATGTGATACAGAAGTTACAGAAAATGTGACTACAATCTATTGTTCTGATGGAGTCACGCCACTTCAGGAATTAAATATCACATCACTTTTCCAAGCCTTCAAACCTGACACTCCTAAAGGTCCAAAAAGCATTCTCAGTTCATATCTCAGCAAGCCGGACTTCTATAAGAAAATGTTAGGTTTTAATTTTAGCAATTACAAGACACGAGGTGAACTTCTACGAGAACTGCTGGCGTATTTAATGACACAAGATACCACAGATCCTGATGTTACAGAAGCGATTTCTACACTTATTACACACGTTCAGTTGGATGGCCCTGGTGCAGAGGATTTGGATTTCAACATCATTTGTACCTTCACAGTGCCTAGCAAGCCTTATACAGATGAGGATGGTGAACCTACACAAGTAGAACCCGACATCGAGAAGATACAAATCACTAACAAATGCTATGACAACGGAACAATGGAAATACTTACAATTGATCTCTCTTCACTAGTAGCAGTAATTGACAGGCCCAATGAGACACTTCAGCAACTCGGACGTGTCTTTAGTGCAGCCAGCACACAAGAAAATCTGAAATCATTTAATTGGGACGCCTACCAAGAAACAAGGGGTAAATTGATGAAGGATATTTTAGAATATTTAATAAGCAAAGCACCGCCACATGAAGAAGAATATTCCTTATTAACATCAGTCCTATCTTTTGTGAACATGAACGATCAGGGTGCAAACTCCCCATATTTTAAATTTTCATGTATAGTACCTGAAGATCAATATCCGAAGCAAATTGAAGCAATTAAGAAGAAGGAAATCATACTGAAAGAAATTATAGACGGGCCTGCTATCATCAAGCCTCTGAGTGGAAAGTGTGATAATGGGGCAACCCCCATTCTTGTGATAAATGTACATGCACTTTTTAAGGCTCTAAAACCAACAACACCTCAACTTCCTAAGGCAGTTGTTTCAGCTTACATTACTAAACCACACTTTTATAAGAAACTCACAAACTTCAGCCTGGTCAGTTTTAAAACACGAGGAGAACAGCTCCAGGAACTCCTGGCATATCTGGTTGCTGAAGCATCTGTGCACACTACACTGGTAAAGGCCATTGATAAGTTACTACAGAACGTGCGATTAGATGGACCAGGTAAGCTACCTCCCTCAGTGAAGACAGTTTGCAACACTACACTCAATAAGATCACAGGAATATCATTACCAAAAGAGGAAATAAATACAACACCTCCATTAACAGCGTGGAAAGGACAACCCATATCAGTTCTGACACCGTGTATCCAATCCTCATCAGGAATAACGTACCAAATTGATTTTCCTACAATTTTCTATGCTTTGAAACCAAAAGCACCACGAAATTCTTTGGCTAAGATTGTGGCATTCCTAACCAAACCGAACTTCTACTCTATGCTAACAAATTTTGACGTTGCAGTTTACAAAACAAGAGGACAGCTCTTAGCATCTTTACTTCTATTCCTTGCCAAGAAACTTGATCAGCAAGATATGTTACAAGCAATTAAAGAAATATTGCCGTATATTCAATATGACGGGCTCGGGGGTAAGTCTCCTAATGTGATTCCCAACTGCACATTACCCAATTTGAGTGACATAGTAACAGATGAACCGTATTCAGTCACAGAACCCATTCCATCACAAGGTCCTAAACTGGTCGACAATGAGGGAAATGAATGTATGACCGTCACTTCAGATATACCTCGCATTCAAGGCTTTATATCTTATAAAATAGACATAACGTCACTAACAAAACTTTTGAATGATTCAGCAACTAAGCAAGATAATATTACTATGTTATTCACATCCGAACATTTACAAAAATACCTTCATACTTTAAATTTGAGAAATTATTCCTCCAGAGCTAAACTATTAGAAGGAATACTATTTCTATTAGATGATTATTCACATTTGGATAATGAAAACTCAATGCTTGTGAATAAAATTAAGTCAGACATTGACTTTAAAGGGGAAGGAGCTCATCCTCCAATTATTTCAACGTTTTGTACCGAAAAGCCAATAAAATCCACACCACAATACATCGCATACAATACAAAGGGTACATGTTCTATGCCCAGTGAATACTCAGTATCAGGAATGTTACAGAAACTGAAGACTGAACCACTACTTCGGACTATTAAAACAGACAGCCCAAAGAAGATAGTAGAAAGCGTCACTTCATTTTTTAATAATTCCAACATTAACCTGTATCTTCAAGGCTTTCATATACTCGACTACAAAACGCAGGGTGAATTAATGAGGGACCTTCTTCTGTCTCTAGCCATGAAAAATGATATCATGTTGGAGTACAAGAAAGCTATGATAACTATAGTACCATATATCCGTATGGATGGTCCAGGGGTGTGGCCTCCTATGATAATCACAATTTGTCCTGAATCTCAAGAAATTACTGAGGAACCAATTGAAATTCCTACAATACTCTCAGAGGAAAATATGTGGACAACAGAGCGCATTGTTACTGTGGAGGTAACCACTTTAGAGGCTTGTATCTCCAATCCTAATTCTATCATAACAGTCAAGTTTGATTCCTCTTTATTTGACGTTTTAGATAAAAGCACACCCAATACGTCCGTGAGCATTTTATCTGATTATCTAATAAAAGACGATACTATGCAAACGAAATTGTATGGATTTGATATTGAAAAATATAAAACGAAAGGTGATCTTTTGCAAGCTGTATTAGCATTTGTTTGGGCACATCAAGATAGCCCTGACAATATAAAAGAAGCTGCGAAAACTTTACTACCTCATTTAATATTTAGTGGTCCAGGGACACAATCTCCAAACTTACAAACTCACTGCTACATTCCTAAAGGATCTATTGAGCCGATTACAGGTATTGACGGTATACTTCCTTCAACACTTGTATACCCCAGTGACAGAACATGTATCACCAATATCACACATCTTCCTGGAATCATTGTATACAGAATAGATATACCTTCACTTTTTAAAGCCCTTAAACACAGCATTCAACGTCAATTATATCTTCCAGTTGCAACCTTCCTCAGCAAGCCATATGCATACAAATATATACGCGGGATAAACATGGAGAGATATAATACTAGAGGGGAACTTCTTCGAGCAGTACTAACATTCCTGAGATTTACACCAAGACAACTGGAGCGTAAGGTGAAGGAAGCTCTTATAAGCATTCTTCCTTCCATCCACCTTGATGGTCCAGGAAAACTCCCAGTGGACAGACAGGCTGAATGTAGTCCTCTTTTGCCTGAAGATAAATTATACACCATAGATCTAAGTGATCTCATGCAAGCCATCACACAACAAGAAATCAGCATTGAGGTAAGTGATGCCTTGCATGCTGTCTTAGAGTTCACAACTTCTTCTCACTTCAACTTAACAGAATATCTTCCTTGGTTGGATACTGAGAGACCTATTACATTTGGAGAATTATTGAAACTTATCCTACTACAGATCTTGGATAAAAATCCAAGTATAGGGAAGCATGTAGTACTGCTCTTACCGCATATACAAGAAAGGGAAGGTTTCGGTAAGAAGATAGTGAAAATTGGTATTGTGAAGAATGCAAACACTTCATTACCATATGAAATTGATTTCTTACAACTCTTACATGTCCTTAAACCAGAAGCTCCTAAGAATTCAGTTGCAGCTTTGTTCAACCTGTTTGGTAAACAGGATATGTACAAGTACTTAGAAGGTTTTAATCCTGATGCATATCAAACACAAGGAGAACTCCTGATAGGAATTCTTACTTATCTTCAGACTAAATATGATGTAACTACTGAAATGGGAAAAATAATTTTAGAACTAATTCCATTTGTCGACCTTGAAGATGCTGGCTCACTTCCTCCAATAATTAAAAAGATCTACATCACTACAAATACATCTGTAAATGTATTTACATTAGATCTTGGTACACTCTATAAAGTAATTCCAAGGGAAAATCTCACCAAAGAAGGAAAACTGGCTCTTGATTCCGTATTCAAATATTTATCTACTAAAGAAATTGACTATCTGGAACTGATGCAAGGCATTAGTTCGAGACTTTCTCCCAAGATTCAACTGAAACTTATATTAAACAAACTAAAAGAAGTGGGTGGTAGCTCTATAAATAGATATATAAACGTTTTATTAATCCATCTAGAAGAACAACTAGCTCACGATTCCTATCAGGACACTGAACCCATACCAGAAATGGACTGGATTGAAATTCTGCATGCCATACCAGATGTAGGAGTACCTGTTGAAGTAACGACTGGTAAGAAAGAACTTTACAGATTTTTCCTATCTGCTGCTTTCAAGAGCGCTGTTCGCACATTCCGGGTAAGTTTAAGTCTGAATAGGGCAAAGTTTTTGAAGGCTCTATTAGCATACCTACGAGATAAAGAAGAAGTCACACGAATAAAAGTAATAAGAAACGCAATTTCTTACGTATATATGTTTATCAGAGAGGAAGGTGCAGGTCTTATGTCAGTACAAGATGATATCATACTTCCTGAGCAACAAGAAGAGGCTAGAAATGCTCAACACCGAATAAAAGAACTCCTCTATCAAGTTCTTGGTTTGATAGAACAGGAAGGTGCCTTTGAAATATTGCAGACATTACAAAATCTGTTTGATTCATCAACAAAACTTGATTTAGAAACTACGTACCTAGGTTACGATGTTCTTGAAGAATTCCCACCAAAGGAGAGACTTATTATTATATTGCGAAGAATATACCATAACTTCATTATGTTTTTGGATCAAGATACTATATCTGCTATTGACATGGTCTTTATTAGCCTTGGTGAAACAAAAGAGCAAACATTGCAGACTCTCCACTTCTTACCAATCGACTTGGAAGAATTATTGAAGACAGTCCTGGGAGAGGACACTCCACCTTTAGTCACTACTGCAGCAGAAACAATAAGATCTTTTGTTAATCTTAAAACCGTTCCACTAGGCAAAGCATTCCAAGATACTGTGCCTAGCATCCTGAACCTTAATCCTCGCAACAGGTTGGCTGTTGTACTTAGAATTCTCTGGAGAATTTATTCGAAACATCATGACAATAAACTTCTCCAGGTTATCAAGACTGTTTATGAATATGTACAGCCTCATAGAGTTGGTATTGAAATACGAACTCAAGAACATCACATGGCTATTATTGCTGCACTAACCAGTCTGGTTCGCACAAATGCACCTGCTAAAGTTCAAGATGCCAAACGAACAGTGATTGAACATCTTACTGCTCAGCAAAACGTGTATGATAAAGCTCTTGCTCGCCTTGTCACTAAAAACTTATCTCCTAAAGAATTAGTAGCTCGGGCACTAAGAAGGTTCCGTGAACATCAATACACAATGAGACCTCAATTATGGACGGCTATTTCTACCATATTTGATTACTTGAGTGTACCTGAACATGATTCCACTGAAGATGAAACAGATGACAGTATCAATGTCGTAGATGAATTTAAACATCTTATTGATGAGGCAGGTATTGCAGTAGCACCTGCTAAAAGAGTACTAATGAAATTCATGATTGACAAAAAACAGGATATCTTCAAGATATTCCGTGGCGAGAGAGTACTCTTGAAATATGCTCCAAGAGAAAAGATGGCCATTCTCCTAACAAGGCTATTACGTATTTATGGAGAAATTCTAGAACCTGAAATGATAAATGCTATTGAGACAATCTTGAGCAGTCTCAATGTATCTGCACCAATCGAAGAAGATGAAGAAAAGATAGATATATTCCAGCTCTTAGATACAGTGATAGATCAAGCTTCTTCACATCACGTTATTACAGCCAAGAATCTAATAAAAACCACGCTGCATGACAATCCTACTATGATTCCACAGATTCTTAATGGAGTTATCATCCAACAGGATTTTAACCAGCATAGACGGCTTGCAATTATACTGCGTAGAATGTACAGAAAGTTTAAACTGGAGCTTAGCAAAGAAATGACTCGCTCCTTGATAACACTATTTGATTATCTTGAAGTATCACGTGATACTTCTGCTGAAGATCAGTTTGCAGGAAACGTCACATTTGAACCTTTATTTAAAAAAATATTCCCTGCAGACGAAATTCCTGATGAAGTTGCAGAAGCATTACAGATAGTGCTTGACCTCTTCAGGTTAGAGGAAGTAGATGTGAAGCAACTATTACATGGAGTACATCTATGGAAATTACCAACAGAAACTCAAGTATCACTCATTCTATACCGACTTAGTAAGAATACACACTTAAGTAAGGAAGCCAAGGAGGCTATAAGTTTGCTTCTTGAAAGTTTGGATGTTGACCGTGATGAGCTTGCAACAGAGGATGTAGATGAATCTTACACTCCAGAAAGGCTGTTCCACGAAGCTCTAGGAACTATGAGCATCCCTGCAGAAGTTCAAGAAGCAAAGGGAATAATCATGCATTTCCTGTTATCAGGATCTTCCCTGGTAAATAAAGTCTACCGTGGTGTAGATTTTGCTAACATTACAACAGCTAAAGAACGTCTTGTGGCTATTCTGAAGAATGTGCATATAAAACGTGTAGTGCTTGGACCAAAAATGCTTGAAGCACTGCAAATAATGTCCAGCTTCCTTCACGTGCATCTTGGAGATCGGGAAATAGATCCATATACATTCGATTTTGGAGGAGTCTTTGACAGAGCAGTTCCTTCTATAGCTCCTCAGAGTGTACAACGTGCAAAGAATGTGTTACTCAGGGCTATCAAGAAACGACCTGGAATCTTCAAGAAGGTACTAGATCATGTTACTGCTGAGGAATATGAAAGTGACAATGAAATCGTGAATAAAATATTGAATGCTACAGCAGGATATAAACGTCACTTATCCACAAGAATACGGAAGGCCACTGACATGGTTATTAACTTTCTAAGAGGAGTACCTATAGATGAAAAAGATGAAACAATACTGAATGAAAATGAAGACTCTAATGAAAGTAGTGAAGCAGGAAGTAGTTTCATTGGTGAAAGAATGTTTAGTGCTGAGCCACAGTCAAGAAGTCGTAGGAAAAAGTGGAAAAGGAAAAAACAAAGACAGCACTGATGTAGACATAGGTAATATCTTCTGAAAATATTCAGTAATAAAGAAAATGCCCCTTTAACGAAATGTTCAATACCAATTTATAATGAATTGTGAAGCAGTTAGAAAGTTCCTCATAAAAAAAAACAACATAATAAAGAGATACAATAAGTTCTTGACTACATTATAAAAATACAGTTAACATAAATGTATACCTCACTTAGTACCCATTTGACATGAAGACGTTTAAGAAAATGCAGTGTTTTATACTGCTCAACAACAAGCTTTACTTTTAATATTATGTCTGTAGAGTTAGTAATCTGTTGTATCTGTTGTAGTTAATGTACTTAAATGAATAAAAGAATCAATATATTTTCTAGAAATCAAATATGTTTAAATCCTAGATACATACTCCATATTCTTATGTCTTTAATGTATTAAAGATTATATAAAGAGGAGGCACAACAAAACATAATAGAGTTATGGAATTTAAGATTCAATTAACTTCTTTTTTTATTCAAATACACATTAAATATAGAAAATTATACTCGCTTGATTATAATTATTTTAAATACATTACCGGACTTTCTAATTTTATTTCAACTACAGTGGACTTTATGTTGTGGTGGAATGCTGGAATGATAGTTGCACACATTGCAAAATTTCATGATCATAATTTCTTCATCAATCCAGTCCTACAGTATGTGTTATATACGTTCGTAGGCACATCGTTCGCCGAAAAACTAGGATGTAAGCTGTCCACATTGGTAACTTGGATTCGAATCCCAGTGGGTCCAAGAGAATTTATGGACAAAGGTGCTCGGTGGTAGGTTTTCATAGGGCACTCCTGTTTCCCCTACTGGCATTCCACCACTCCATTAAGGTTATTTTACGACGCTTTATCAACATCTTCGGTTATTTAGCGTCTGAATGAGATGAAGGTGATAATGCCGGTGAAATGTGTCCGGGGTCCAGCACCGAAAGTTACCCAGCATTTGCTCATATTGGGTTGAGGGAAAACCCCGGAAAAAACCTCAACCAGGTAACTTGCCCCGACCGGGAATCGAACCCGGGCCACCTGGTTTCGCGGCTAGACGTGCTAACCGTTACTCCACAGGTGTGGACACTCCATTAAGTATCATCATGCAGAGGTATCTAGTTTGCCTCCCATGGTGCACTGATCGCAATGCCTACAGTGGTAAAAAGAATTTCAGCTTTGATATATTGCTTACTGATGGAGATGCTTGGTTGATTATGTAAAGTCAAGTACTCCCCACTGGATAAAAAATATATATACTGTACACTTTTGTGCAACAGTAGCCTCCATTTATTTCACAGGTGTCTCAACATATTTCACTTGTGTATGGAGTACATGATTTTAAGTAATTACTATCGAACTCTCTATAACAAAAACCAATATAACGATAAACCCTGTTGTAACAATAAATCTGATTGGTTCCGGTGTATTTCCTATATTTTCAATGTGTTTCATTCATCATTACAACGATGGTCATATTTTGAGGAAACCATGATGAAACAATTAAAAAATTAACCTATGACTTTTTTTTTTCAGTGGACTTGGTTTTCATGTTCAATATTTCAGTTTTCACTTGATATATTAACCTCTTAAAAGAGAACACTTAAAAATAAAATAAGAAAGGACACAATGATTAAATTTTATAAGACAATGGCTACACCCATATGTCTATATGGCAGTGAAAGCTGGACATTAAAGAAGACAGATATAAGTAGAATTCAAGCAACGGAGATGAGATTTTTGAGATCAGTATTAGGAGTAACAAGAGAAGATAGAATAAAAAACGATATGATAAGAAAGGAGCTAAATATATACAATATAAATTAAAGGATTGTGAGTTTTAGAAATAAATGGCTACAACACGTACAACATATACCAGAAGAAAGATACCCAAGAAAAGCTTTGAGGTATAAACCAAGAGGGAGAAGAAATACAGGAAGATCTCATAAGAGATGGATAGACCAATTTGGAGATGAAACAGGCTAATTAGTCTAAAGCAAGCGGTAGAAGAAGAAGAAAGATGTTTTCCTGTTATTTCGTCTACCCTCTTCTATACTTTTGTTGACAATCTTGGCATTCTTTGCAAGGATTGTATATTGTATTTACCTGCGTAATGGACGCACCCCAAATTTTTTGCGTTAAATTAAAAAAAAAAAAAATCCCCATATAATAGACGCATCTCATTTTAAACAAAGATCGTTTTAATAATATCGAAAGTGTAAGATTGGATGCACTGCTAATGTTTAAATTCAAGTTTTTAAACAACAATGCATAGTACCACTGCAATCGTAATTATTTTTTTATGCACGCAAAATGTAGGTGCTCTCCAATTAATAACACAGTATTCTTAGGACATCTGCAGTGATGCTGACTTGACAGTGAATGAGGTAAGGCTAATGTTAATAATAACAATAAAGTGTCTTGTCTTACTGTCGCTGTATTCATTGTTACAAGATATTATCTGTTTATACAACTGCTGCTAACTATCGACCATCTTAAGTGCAATGTAATTGAATCGGTCGGAGCTAAAAGGAATTAAGTCAAAATATGAAGTTTTGGGTTATGCAACAATTTGAACAACTGATGTCATGCGCATCGAACAGTGGAAGAGGGAACTAAGACTTTTAAATATTCTTTTGTCTTCTATAACATAAAAATTTAATATTTGTGTTATTAGTGGAATGTTTTTGCTTCTCCTGAAAATTTGTCAAAAGTGACTTAATTCCTTTTAGCTCCAACCGATTCAATTGATGTATAAATTATTAGTCACAGCCCATATATCGTTGCATATTCTATCGCTTATTTCAGCATTCGAACTGGTGTGTGTGTGTTTTTTTTTTTTCACTAAAATTATTTCCTCGCATGGAGGATGCATCCTAGTTTTTTTGTTATAAAAATCGAAAAAAAAAAAATGTGCGTCTATTATGCAGGTAAATACAGTAATAATAGAACTGTACCTGCTTCAAGGGTGCATGACCCTTAACAGGATTTGCCATTACTGTTCCTGCCTTTCACATTCGAGTGTCACTATTTAATGATGACAGATATGACACGAAAACAAATCAGTTCAAGAACTAAATTAGCTATACTTAGTGATTTATATAGAGGATTGAAGGAGACTTAAGTGGCTAAAAGGTACGGGTTTGTGCAGTCACCAAATGCAACATTCATAACAAACAGAGTCGGAAGTGGTAAAATTAATCCTAAACGTGTTTAAAAAGTGCAATAGCAGAAAACGTTGACATTGCTATGTTGAAATGGTTTAATGTCCCTGGATCATCTGATTGTGCTCGAAACAATAAGAAACACAAATCCTCAATACAAAAATAATCCTTTTTATCTTTAATACAACCATAACTCTAATTTAATGATACAATTCTCCTAGTCTCCAGAAAATTGTTGTATCGAGGTTCGACTGTAGTAGTAAGATAAGAAAAAGCTTTAGTACATTTTTTTCATCTCCATAAAGCTACAATGAATTTATTTTATATTACATGAATTTCCCCCCCCCCCTTTCGAAGGAGGTCCCGTAGGCAAGCACCTCGCCCTTAGGCTTATTGTGCAGCCTCCTTTATTGGGATGATATTGAAGTACTTAGGACTGCTCATCAAACCACGTGATTCACTGTGTGGTGCCAACTTATCGATTCAGCTACAGCATCCAGGTCTGATGGAGTCCACATGAACAGAAATGCCCTCTGCATCCCTGTGATGTTCATCTGTGGCTCCTCTGGCATCTGTTCGCAATTCACATGGATGAATCTGCTGCATTCTTAACCAGAGAGACATGCCGCTGTCGATTCCACGACTTATCAAGGCGCCATCTATCCAAGGGAACTACACGCCCTCGATCTAACCGCAGTCCATTATTGAAGCCCCTGCAGCTTCTCTGGATATGTGCAGCTCCAGCAGACAGATGTCATATGTAGGTGAATCCTGGAACCATGCCTGCCATGTTCTTCTGGTCAACCTGTAACTAATGAAATGATGACAATAAAGGCGAAATGAATCCGAGGTCCAACTCCGAAAGCTACCCAACAATTTTGCTTCAAGTGGTTGAGGGAAAGCCTCGAAAAAAACCCAACCAGGATTTGAACCCAGACCCATTCATTTCACGGTCAGGAAGGCTGACCATTAATCCACAGCGGTGGACTTGTTCCGCCCTTTAAAACAATTGTGGGTGAGTCAGATGTCAGTACACTCTTTTAAAAAATATTGGTTAATTTTAATAGTGATTCCTTTATGCATACATTTATGTAAACACGAAATTATTTTTCCCTTCACAGAGACACCCATCCAAATGTGAACAAACATAAAAACGTATAATTAGATGTTATGTATTCAATAATAAATAATAATGTGGCGCTACAGCCCGTGGAGGGCCTAGACCAGCCTGCAGAACTCGCAAAGTAGGGGAACTATGACGTCAGCCTCATTCCACTTCTATTGGGGATGATCGACTTCCACCCCGAGAATGAATGTTGATGCAGCCGAGCATAACTAGAATGCCGTGACCGCACAGGTAGAAAAGGTGGGTGGGGTAAAAGAGGGGAGAAAAAAAGTCGCTCTCAAGAGCTACAGTTCTGCAGGCCTGGCCTAGACCGACCAGCCAGCTGCTGGCCTCACGCGCACATGCCGAAGCAGAGGTGGACGATCATCCACCCAGAATGGAGGTATCGTGTGGTTAGCACGATGATCCTCCAGCCGTTATAGCTGGCATTCGCAACTGGATTTTGCTACCTATCACAGCTCCCCAAGTGCATCACGATGCTGGGTGGGCATCAGTCCCATACCCGAAATTTCATGAGAAAGTTTCTTCCCCCATGAGGACTCGAACCAGCGCGCATTCCATAACGCGAGTCCTAGGCAGGATGCCTTAGACCACGACGCCACAGCATGGGACTATGTATTCAATAATCAATAAAAAAAAGAAGTAATAAAGAAATGAGAAACTCGTGATGAAGCAAAGATACCTCTCTTTACACATTACGAGTTTCACCTTACCTGAGATTCTATTTGGTCCATAACCTTCAATGATCTCGAAGTTCACAAACAGAGCATGTATTCAAAATCTGGTTTATTCTCAATACGACTATGGGCTGGTATCTCCAGCACACCTTTAAAACAATGGATATGAGTATTTACGTCACAGTTGGTGAAGGCTTCTCTGACACAACAGAAACGAGAATGACATGCTTCCTGTTATGATTTCAGTAACAATTTCGGATATGCAAATTTAGTCTTTCAGGTAAAGCTCTCTGTAAAGCAGACTTGAATAATTTCAAGGGAAAAATTGTTCCGGGGCCGGGTATTGATCCTGGGACCTCTGGTTGAACGTACCAGCGCTCTACCAACTGAGCTACCCGGGAACTCCACCCGACACCGTCTCAACTTATCCCTTTATATCCACACAACTCGCGTGGGCTGACGAAACGCCAGAGACCCACATCGAGTGCACACAATCTCTGTGTGACTTGGAACTGTGGTTTTCTGTGTACGTTAGTACACAGTGACGTATATATTATGCAAATCTAGTCTTTCAGGTAAAGCTCCCTGTAAAGCAGATTTGAATAATTTCAAGGGAAAAATTACCTGAAAGACTAGATTTGCATAATATATACGTCATTGTGTACGTTAACAGAAAACCACAATTCCAAGTCACACAGAGATTGTGTGCACTCGATGTGGGTCTCTGGCATTGCGTCAGCCCACGCGAGTTGTGTGGATATAAAGGGATAAGTTAAGACGGTGTCGGGTGGAGTTCCCGGGTAGCTCAGTTGGTAGAGCACTGGTACGTACAACCAGAGGTCCCGGGATCGATACCTGGCCCAGGAACAATTTTTCCCTTGAAATTATTCAATTTCGGATATGTCTGCAGTCAGCTTAGTGTCATTCTTTATCATTCTAGTATCTGGGAGGATTTTCTAGGTCATACAAGCTACAGTAAAGATGCATTAGGCTTTTAGTCAAGAATAAAGAACATACTGAATTGTACTTAGGATACAGAGTTCGATCTCAGCAACCAGTATTCTGAAGTTTAACATGCTTTAATTGTCTCTGCAGGCCTACCATGATAGCATTCTGCCAAATGGAGTTATTTCACTGCAAATCCAGCATTTTCCATCATGCCATGTTTGCAGTTTTTTTAGGAAAGATAAATGCAGTAACTTCCTGTTGCTTTCTGCACACAACTCTTTCTTTCGCATCTTAAAAGGTCCCAAGGGGCTCCAGCGTGGAGGTGAGGAGAGTGGATTTTACTAATTAGACCAAATGATGAGAAAATTTGCCAAATCTGATATCCAGTTAGTAACGTCATGAGAGAACTGTGCAAAGATAAACTAATAAATAACGAATATATACACTGGTACTTATTTATGTCAATTTTATACTACAGAGGAAAGACTGGGGCAGTGAGAATGGTGATGGTAACTAAAATATATGGAGAAAATTGGCACCACAGCAGCTTTATACAGTATGCAGCAAAACAAACGAAACTGAAATTATTATTCATCTACTGTCCACATTTCCCTAGCAACGAAGTATTTATTTATTGTATATAAAACTAAACAGAAATATTTACACACAGAATAATAAATTTTACAGGAGAAAGAGTTCGTCCAAAGGGCTGAACTCGGGAAAAGTACCCAAAACGCTCATTGCATTTCCATGCTGAATTGCAATACTTACACGGTGACGCAAATAAGTAGTGCAACGATGATCACCAGTAATGGAGATCAAAATTTGGCCGATTTGAGATACCAAATCTTTAGCGTCATGACTCCAAGGACCGAAGGTCTCCACAGCAAAGGGGACAAAGATATAATTGTCTAAAAGATGAGCATATTTATTGACTTTATTTTTTACGGCTAATTCAGCAGCAGATGCTGCGCATCTGGAGGTATTTGGCAAGTGAGATGGAGCTAGAGTGCCAACGCAAGTGGAGTCCCAAATTAAAGATTTTCCTCTAGACCATGGAATTAAGGTCAGACCATCAGGTTGTTTACTATCCGCGCGAACTAATACCTGGTCGTTCCAAAAGAGACGGGATGCCACAAGAAGTCAGAGATCTTTTAATGATATCATTGAGTGATGTGTCTGGGAATGCGACCCTTGCTCCTCGCACAGCGGAATGCATGATGGCTGTAAATATCAGCAATTCCTCCACAAATACATTAATACTACATTGTATATAATAGTTGTATATATATAATAATGTGACATAATGTGAATTCAGGGTTGTGTTGATTTCTGCAATTTTGATTCTCACAACAGAGGAGAAGGTGTTTATTGTCGAGCATTACTTCCGGTCAACGGAGTGGGTCATCAGAATCGGCTGATTACAGGGCAGTACCAGGAGTGAATTAACAATGCAGCACCAAATAACACAACAATGTTAGCTGTTGTCGAGAAGTCCCATCGTACGTGATCAGTCTTATGTTGCTTTGCATGTTATAATGACTATCTTGATTTTCGGGGTATGTTTGTAATTTCAATACTCCATATGACTGGAAATTACGCTCGACAATAAACACTTTCTCCTTTGTTGTAAGAACCATAATTGCAACACTAACCCCAACACTGAATATACAATATATCAAACTATCATATAATAGTACATTATGCAACGAGCCTATAATGATAGTAATTAAGAAGCAAGTATGGATGTTTATGAAATGAGCGCGAGTTTCATAATTTTCATACAAGCTTCTTAATTACCATTATAGGCGAGTTTCATACTACTTTTTACGCTCGACCATATTTCTAACTTGAAATTATTCAGATACATTTTATTTATATCTGACAAGATCGGAAGTGACCTTGTTCTAGGTCGTGAATTGTGAGATGTGCGCAGACGCGAAAGTATTGATTTTTTTCCGAGGAACAATAATGTCATTGACCTTGTGTAATCCCATTAAACTTGGTATAACCTTGATTATTGAATTCGACATTGAAAAAAGAGATGACAAATTGAATTTATTTGAATATTATTTACAATTAACGTTAATTATTATAGTAACAGAACATAACCTTCTGCGACAGTATCGGATTTCCAGCCTCCGTGACTTTTCGCTAATTCTCTTTCAATTGCATATCCGAGAATAATCGATACTTGCGGTTTTATAACGGTACAAAGCTGACTCGTTATTGGCTGAACACCTGTAAGCTGAGTTGTCATTGGCTGAAAACACCTGAACTTTAATGAGTAGGTGTACTTTAATGACATGCATTAAAGGACTGCTACCAGGTGTATAATTACTACATTTCGGCATGGTCGAGCATAAAATAAATAAATGCTTGGTTGTTGGGGAAATATGGACAGCAAATGAGCGATAATTTCAGTGTTGTTTGTTTTGCCGCATACTATAATATAACAACAATCACTCACACAAGCTTCTGCACTAAACGTAAGAGTAAAGAAATGGGTTTCATAGGAAAACATCATCTTTGTAGTAAAATCTGCATTTCAGTTTATTATTAACAATTACTTTTATTTTTAATACATTTGTTGGAAATATATAAGATGCAATACATGGGTATAAAGACCTTGTAGCAATAAACGAAAATATTTACTGTTTTTATGCACTTATAACTGAATAAAGGTCAGAGGTCACGTTCTAGAAGGACTCTATGGCAATCAAGGCTGCTGAGTCTTTTTTGATGGAATTAGAGTTGGTAAAAATGTATCCGTTCTGATTTCTGACTTCAATATAATACCTTTCATGGAAATATTTTTTTAACTCTTTCCTACTGTCACAAGCACCAGATTTAGTGATGAAGGATGGGTGGAGTGGAGAAAAATTCTCTCCTTCGGATCCCGGCCACTTAGTCACTCGTAATGAGTGCACCTCTGCACATAGTGTATTGGACATTGTGCCACTGTCACACATCTACGACACAATGCATGAGGGTTGGCCACTAAAGGGAAACTAAGAGGTGGAACTTAAACTGAGAGGATTCAATCTGTCATCGGAACTGGAATCCGGTGTGGCTTAGTGGATAAAGTGTCAGCACATAGAGCTGAAAACCCGGGTTCGAGTCCCGGTGCCGGAGAGAATTTTTCTCTGCTCAACCCATCCTTCACCTTCTTCATTATTGTAAGGAAATAAATAGGAAGCAATAGCCTATTTTATTATTGCTATCACGCTGTAAATACAGATTATCCAAAACGTAGTCTGATGATTTATATGGTGGTAATGACATGTAATTTATCATTATAATATGTTGACAATTATTATTACATATCGAGTTTTAAGAAGGTCAGAGTTTTATGCACAGACTCTCAGCCCTGGTAGCAACAGTACCAACTTATATGAGCAACTAAATGAAAAAATCTATTCCTTCGTCTAGTTACAGAACATTGCAGTATTAATACAAAGACAAGAGCCATTTAATGAGTGGTGAGTACCGTATTTACGTGTGTGTAAGGCGCACCCCAGTTTTAAGACAATAAATTTGGGGAAAAAAATGATTTTCTTATATTCTTGCAGAGATACCAGTAAACACATTGATATATTTTGCAACATTGTAAATTTCTGAGATCCTGTCCCCCACATACTGTAACGGTACCATGCAGAACAGGTAGGGGTTGCAGACAGAGCTACAGCGCATAACAGTTAGGGGTTGCAGGCAAAACTGTGTGGTAGTAGTCATTGTTCATTAAGAATGGAGTCTCCTAACAGTGAGTGAAAGTGAAAGTAGCAGAGCATGTTACACTGCGAAATTGAAACTATAAGTGGTCGTTATGCACAAGAGAATGGAAATAGGATTGCAGGGAGAAAATTTTTATGTTAACGAGGTAAATGTTCACTGATGGATTGAAGCAAAGGATGTCTTCGAAAAAACGTCTAAAACCGACAATTTTCATGTTGCCTAGGCATGTTAAGTTGGGAATAACATGAATTGCCTATAACATGAATTTAATTATCTCGAATATAGGACGCACCCCAATATTTGAATCAATAATTTAGTTTAAAAAGGAACAATTGGATAATACCCACGGCAGAGCAATGTCGATAGTCGACATTACTCGCTGGCCACTAGTCACCAGGCCGTACCGAGCCGTGCCAAACGAAACACAATCGAAATGGTGGTAGTAAAATTCGCGACTATATTCTTAAATAATTCACTGCATTAGTCAAGTGCAAGACTTCTGGCTTCTGTTGCATTCAAACAATTATAAAATACGATAATTTGGTCCAGGGAGCATCCGTTTTTGATGCAAAGATAATTTGTTTGGCTTGTTTCTTAAATAAAATTACTTAATTGCTTAATATTTAATAAAAAAAAAGAAATATAGCAAAACTGTTTTGTCTCGAGACTCTCATCTAGGTCACATAATAAGTCACGTAATCTACTTCAATATATTTGCGCAAATATATCTTGTAGCTAACAGTGGTGCTATCTCTCAGTAATGTTCAGAATGAAGGAGGTAGAGAGAGAAAAGAAACAAATTTCTCCCTACAACGACGCCACACACCAACGTCGTGTTCTTATGTTGGCGAGATTGTGTATTTATTTAAATTTGGTGCTAAACGTAACGGCACGGTTCAAAGATACCGTGGGAATTCTCCAGTTTAGCGAAAAGTGCGTCTTATACACGCGTAAATACAGTATTTGAAACGATCTAATTAAAAAAATTAAAACTGTATCTGTCTAACACATGTTACAACACCAAATCATATGACATTACATTACAAAACTGCATATATCTATAAAATAACATATAAAATGAAGCATTAAGGCTCATCTACACTGTTTCACTTAAAGATTTTGTGGACTTACTTTAGCTTGTAAATTTCTTAGGTTACAGCACAGGTATGCAGCACACTGTTCAGCTAACGTAAGTGTAACGTTGTCATCATTCAATTCCTTTGCTACAAACTGAACACTGAACTTATTTGCAAGATAAAATTGCCATCAATATTCCTGAACAGAGCCTGAGTAGATATTAATGCCTGCAGGACTCCAATGTTGTACAAGATATCCGAGAATTTGTGACATAACATGAATGTGATTTGCATAACATTAAACAAGTTTCTTTTATGTTGCTATTTTAAATAAACCTCATTAGTCTTCGAGGGAGACCTATAGAGAAATTATAACATTTTTGGAAGAAAAAATGGATTTTTCTTTTTTTCCGTAAATGGTTCCTTACATGTTTCCAAAATTTCAAATGCATAAGACGATTGAAAACTCTCCTAATGACGTCATAATGAAAGGTCTGTACAGTCCGTGCTCATCAAGTGTCCATTTTAGAGTAATTTTTCTCCGCTATAATATTTTGTGCATTTCTTTTCATCTATATCACTAAGGCTTCTACAATTTTGTAGCTAAAATTCTGCATTTTTTTTCTGTATGTTCACTACACTTAATTTTGTGCATGATTTGTTTTCTAACTCCCCAACTTTTAAAACAAACAAATAAGTGGCAAAAACAAAAGAATTAAAAAAAAAATGTGGCTATTTCACAAATTATTTTTCCTCTGTAACTTGGAGTATTCAAGAAAAATGAACGCAAGACACAGTAGTGGTACTGCATAAAAATATTCAGACTAATTGAATAAAATTTGTATGAGAAGTAGAATTTTGAAAATTTCTCCTTTTTTTTTTTTTTTTTTTTAATTGAATAACTGAAAAACTAAATGTAGAATGAAAGTCAAATTTTGGTTCACTATTAGGTTGCTAACATACATACATATGTGTACCAAAAATGAAAGCTGTGTCTAAAAAACTCATTTTCTCTATAGTCCTCCCTTAGTGAACATACCACACAGATTTTAATATATTCCTAATCTGACTGCTTTTAAATTATCGAGGACTAAATGCGATACATTTAAGCAATAGAAATTGAAGCTGGTATAAAAATATAATTTACCTTAATTATTATGCTTGGTGAATCTGGCATGGTCCTTGAGACATATTATTTTGGTAGGATAACAGGATCAGGAAAGGAAGGACGAGTACAGTGTATAACAGGAAAATCTCATATTGTAGTATGTTTCAATTCTGATTGCAGTATCCTTTAAATGACTAGCAAATACTCATAGTAAACTGGTAAAAATATGGTGGAAAATCCGATTGTTCGTAGGTGATGTCAATATCTGTATAATGATGGAAATAAACAGTATTACATGAAAATTCTTATGTCTCGAGTTTTAATCTACAATCTTCTAAAAACTGTATTTTACCTTTCCTCAAATTATCCCATCATTAAATGTATGATGACTAAGTGGTAGAGATGATTTAAGATTAACATCAAGATAAAATTACTTACATAAAGCAATTAACAATACGTGTATTCCACTATTTCAGCTCAGAACTGATTACTAGAGCTAGGATTTATATGTAGTATGAGTTAAGAATGACGCCGAGTATAGCTGAGTCGATGTGAAGCCGGTTAAGAAGGTTTTAAGCCTGGTTGACAAGACTTGAAATGCAGGAAAAGTCACAAGGACTAGACAATGCAGCTTTTAAACCCCTGCTGTTTTGTAAGTGGCAGTTAAGAGGATTAAATATCCTTAGCGCTAACTAATGGAAGTACTGAATGACAAGAATGGCAAGTATGAGGAGTGGGAGGGATGGCTTGCATGTTTGTAAACTATACCGACTAAAAATATTAGCTTCTACTACATACGAATCCTAGCTCTACTGATTAACTGAAGACAAGATCTAAGATTATATTGAAAGATTTCATATGAATAGATAGTGTAATTTCAAATGTTTTGAATTTTCACATTAATTTCAAAAACTTTACAACTCTGTTACCTTTAGAGTTCATGTAAAAATTAAATAAGAATTAAAAATCAACTAAGTGACAACTGTGTCATATTGCAAGGTACAAAATAATTAATTTGTATCTAGATAGAATAAAACAGCTTTGAATGGATTCAGCTTTCTCAAATGCTGTTCTATAAAAGGTTAAGATTTAAAATTAATTTTAAAAACAATTTAATCTAAGAATAATAATCAAATTCACATCTGAGATAGAAGAATACAGGATACTTTACTTGATACCGTATGTTAATATGCTTATGTCACACTGGCACAATGTATATTCAACGTGCACTACCTGAAATTATTAGTGGCTATACATGAAGACTGGCTACAAAATATACCATATTTATTCGATTATAAGATGCACCTTTTTTATTAAAATTGCCACCTTCAAAACTGAAGTGCATGTTATATTTAATGGCGTGTTATATTCGAAAAAAATTATGCAACTCTAATGCTTTAACCTGTATTTAGATTGTAGCGAAGACTGCTTGCCTTGGCAGACGACAAACAGTTTTCAGCGATGATTCGAATTTTAACTTTGATATGATGATGGAGACTAGATTCTTTAGAAAAAAAAATAGGACAAAAGGTGATGCATAGACCCTCCCTCCACTGCGGTATAAGGTATAGGACACATATAGTCTGTCCTATTCTTTAGTCAACTCAACTCCTCATGGTACACCTTGCTAACATTAACAAGGCTCTCACAACTGAGTCATAGAAGTATAATCATTACATCTAAAATGGAGGAAATGCCATTTTAAAAACTATCCAGGAGGCTTCAAAGTGGCAGGCTCACCAGTGGAATATCCAATGTCATGCTAGAATCTGTCATGAAGAACTTAAAGCTTCTTTCAAGCCCCAAATGTTCTTCCATTTTGTGTGCTGAAATGGACCACCTGTTCTAGAATCTTGAAAGGGTTATCTGTATTATTAAGTATTATTATTATTATTATTATTATTATTATTATTATTAGTTATTATTATTGTTATTATCATTATTATTATCATTATTATGACGACAATGATGATGGCGATGATGAACATTTCACTTCTACAATAAACTTCATGTGTATATTTGGCATAGGTGTATGCTATAATCGGGTAAATATGGTACTTATTGTAGTAAACTTGTCTGAATACTATGTATATGGTTTTATTAAAAGTAAATTAAAAATAAAAAAATTAAAGGAACATTACAATAAATGATAGCAACGGAAACATATTCAGATCTATTTTTTGTGTGTTGCATAATTTTCAGATGAAGATATGCCAAACCCAGAAAACTATGCAAAAGATATCCCACAGTCACTTCTTGTACTGGACAAGAAGTGATGAAAAGGACACAAAAGGAAGAAACGTCGTAAGATAACACATAACTCTAGTTCCATTGTATAGTATAAATATCATCCAATATATTTCTTTAAGACAACAGATTATTTTATTAAATTTAAAAAAACGCATTAAAAAAGTGGTCTCCTTTCTTGGAATGTGACACTATATACATGCGAACAAATTGAAAAAACCTTGAAATATTGATTTAAAGCACTTTGAACTCTTTTAACTAGAGTTCTTTTCTTTTTTATTTCCGAAAATGTTCAAGTTTGTACCTTTATTAGAAATAATAGTTATGGTAGTACTTTTTTGCATTACTGAAGTATTTTTATCCATGAACAATGCAACAGAAGGCAATCGTGATCTACTGGAATGTTCTATCTAGAAATTCTCTTGAAAAGAATCCCAAATTTAGCAATCCATTAAGAAGGAGTGAATATAAAGTCAAGTATATTGCAATTATAGTCTTGAAAAGAATCAATTTCGTTTTAATATAACTTCATTTTATGTGTTGCATCATTTCCAGATGAAGATATGCCAAACCCAGAAAAATTCGCAAAAGAAGATCCCCATTCTCGTATTTATTACTAGTAAATCATGGGATGGAACCAGTTAGACCAGCCTACGTGATCAAACTTGAGTTGTTACTAAGAGCCTATATACAAAATATACACCGGAGAATCACTGGATTTTCTTTGTTCAGTTGATCATATCTAATGTGCATACTTCCTCTGTGTTCTTTCAGCTACCAAGATTGCAATATAACAATGATTACTTCAACAATGTATATCTTTAATTATTCTAGCACGAAGTAGAAAATATCACAATTTTTCGAATAATGCAATTTTTGTACTATATCAAGCTCAACAATAGAGAGACATACAGGTTTCTTCACTTACAAAACTCCTTTTGATGTGTAATTGATTTCCTGTTTCATTACTGCACTCAGTATAAATTCAACATTGAAGACACCTAGGAAAGAAAATAATAAAAACATAAAAAAAAAGGTTAAGTAATACACATTTAAGATAAAAATCTCTTAAAATCCCTCTTCAAATCAGCAGTATGAATTTAAAGTCCTGAGAGCAGATATACCGTAACATGGGACTACTTTGCACAACTTTTAGTTCCTAATTTTATAAAAATTAAGAATAGTATGCCCATGATAATGGTACTGCAAACTGGGGTTACTCTGAACACAGAGGAAACTTTGTACATTTTTTCAGAAAATCATATTTAGGTTTCTACATGTTGCACTTGTTATAGATGAAGGCAAATTATTATAAAATCATTCTCATACCAAATTTACCTCCATCTGTAACAAGAGCAGCATGTAGAAACCTAAATATGATTTCCTGAAAAAATGTTCAAAGTTTCCTCTGTGTTCAAAGTAACCCCAGTTTACGGTATATTCCAATTTTAAAAACATTGTTTGAGGATATGTAATCATTTCTAAGTGTCTGGGATATATTTACTAATATGTGAACAGGCTAAACCCACATCTAGCACTAAGCTGGCATGACACTGGTATCAGAAAAGATAGGAACAAAAAACCCAAAAGAAAATTTTGGACCTTTTCTTGAAGAAATAGTGAAGAATCAATACTTTGATTTGGCAATACACTACTGTACTTAATATATGAGGAGCATTGTTTCAAAACGTATTATGTGCAACTTACAATTTTTTTACACGAATGACGAAAAACTGAATTACTCACGAACCAGACAAGTTTTAAAAACACTACACAAAACCATTTTTAAGTACTTGTTTCACAGTTTACAAATATGACGACTTGGAACCATCAGACTTCACAGCATGAAAGATAAATAAATAGAAAGTAAGAAATTTAATTTCGCCCACTGGTGCACTTAATACGTTTTGAACGATGCTCCTCATATGTACTGTATCAACTTTTTTTTTTTAACACGTGATGCTTTCATGCAAGGGCGCCCGCAGGATCCAATCTCAGTGATAGCAAGATGGTTAGAAAATTAAAGGAAATGGATGGACAAGAAGAGAGAAAATTGAACATGAAAAATAGCCATGAAATCTAAATTACCTAGTGCATGTATTCGTAGATTAAAGCACTCACTTTTGTTGAACTATTTGCCGAGAGTTTGAGACAACATGTATCGAGCACATAGAGAAAAATAAAAAAATAAAAAACTTAAAAATAAAAATCTCAGTGACAGCAATTGCTACCACTGGCTACCTCCTGTGGGTGCCCTTGCTTTCATGTACACAATTTATGAGTAAGTTTCTAACTTTGTAATTCTAAAAACAGGGTATACATTATCTGAAGTTTTGCTCATCTGAAATGGCTTCAGCCTCCTTTATTTCAATATTATAGATCTATTAATTTGTCCTACAGAATAATATCTGTAATATTCTCATAGCTGCAGTGCATATATCTGTACAGATTACAGTGCACTTAACTGCGGGATCCCGGCCAAAAAAGTCACTCACTGAGTGCGCTCCTAATATAATGGCAGTTGACATTGGACATACGAGGCCTGTCTAAAAAGTATCTGACCTTTAGCCAGAAAAAATATTTCAAATACCTGACGGGGTTGGGACCCTAATCCCCTTCAAAGTAGGCCTCTTGTGCTTGCACACACTCAGCCCACCGATCCTTCCACTGCCGGAAACACCTCTGGAAGTCTTCTTTTGGAATGGTGTTCAGCTCCGTCGTCACGTTCCGCATTATCTCTTCTCTACTCTCAAAACGGGATCCTTTCAGTGGTGTCTTCAATTTTGGAAACAACCAGAAGTCGCAAGGAGCCAGGTCTGGAGAGTAGGGAGGTTGGCGAACGGTTGTAATTCCATGTTTGGCCAAGAAAGTGTGGATCAATTGGGATGAATGTGCGGGGGCGTTGTCGAGATGCAAGTGCCAGTTGTTCGCTGTCCACATGTCTGGTCTTTCGCGCCGAACTGCATCACGGAGTCACTGGAGAACATCGTTATAGTACTCCTTTGTCACCATTTGTCCTTCTGGTGCGTATTCGTGATGCACAATTCCGCAGACCTTGATTTTGCTTCGCACCTGCCGAGCTTTCTTCGGCCTTGGAGACTCGGGATGCTTCCATTGCGACAACTGTCTTTTTGTTTCTGGGTCGTACCCGTACACCCATGACTCATCTTCAGTTATCACGGTGTTGAGAAACCCAGGATCAGTGTTGGCGGTGTCCAGAAGGTCCTGTGCAACGTCACAACGGAGGTCTTTTTGTTCCGGGGACAACAACTTGGGCACGAATTTCGCAGCCACTCGGTTCATGTTCAAATCATCACGCAAAATTGCATGTGCAGAATCTTTACTCACTCCAACCTCTTCGGCAATCTCCCGCACGGTCAAACGACGATCTGCCATCACCAAATTTCGCACCTTCTCAACAACAGCTGCACTCCGAGCAGTTTGGGGCCTGCCGCAACGCTGCTCACTCTCCGCTGATGTGCGGCCATCTTTGAATCGGTTGAACCACTCCTTAAATTGTGTTACACCCATCGCATCTTCCCCAAACACCTGCTGAATCTTACGAATTGTTTGACTTTGAGAATCACCAAGCTTTTGACAAAATTTGATGCAGTATCTTTGCTCAATTCGTTCAGTCATCTTGCGAGAAAACTAAATCCGACAAACACTTAGAACAGCACCTTATTTGGCGACCACCAGCCAGTGACTGGCACAAGCGAATGCGGTGAAAAAATTCAAGCATGTGCATTACGGTTCCTCCTTCCACAGTGCACAGTGGTGCCGCCTTAGAATCACTACTTTGCGCGGGAAAATTTAAGGTCGGATACTTTTTAGACAGGCCTCGTATACGTCAACATATATGCCTAACTTGGAGTCAGGCCACAAAGGGAAACATTGAAGGAGGAAGATTCGGTCCAGTGCTGTGGATTGAATTTGGCGTAGCTCAGTGGTCAGAGCACTTGGTACGTAGAACCAAAAACCGGGTTCGATCCCCAGCGTCTGAGCGAGTTTTTCTCCTCAAATATTAATTGCCTCCTTTATTTCAGGTAACAGAGGTTTTACTGTATTTATAATTCAAGTAAAAATATATCTAAATACAATTTTTACTTACTGATGTCATGTTTTATCAAGTCTCTAAGAAGATGAAGATCATTCCCAACAGTGACAACAAAGTAGTTAGATTCTTTCTGATTTGCTTCCTGAATGGCTTTGAGTGAACGTCTGTGCTTTTCTACCTTTCCACCAGCGCACTCAATGATTTCTGTTAAGGCATTTGGGCTAGGTACTACACCTGGAGTCATGTAGAACGTCTTACCCTGTCAAGGAAAAATTAACTAATAATTATAAAATAACACACGACACTGAACAGCTGAACTTACAATAAAAGCAAAATTATAATCCTGAAAAATAAAATGAAATGTGTACACATGCACAGCAGAAAAACAGGCCATTTTAAGGAATCGGTTTTCTCAAGCTGTGGGGAGTGAGAAGTGACAATACCCGCATCCTGTTGCCAGATCCTTGCCATTTCTTGGCCAATGAACTGTTAAATGATAAAGATTTTTTTTAACGGCTGCAGTTAAATTTCGTTTATATATTCCCCCCCCCCCCAAAAAAAAAACACACAGACGAGTGAAATGATATTTAATAACATAAGAAATGGCATTTTAAGTCTATATGGGGAGAACAAGTTAAGTCAATTTGGTAAAATTTTCACAAGAGGAATTTATAAATTCACAGTTAAGCCATCTTAAGAGTCTAAAACAGGCCTGCACACGGTTTGCGCTCTCCGAGCCATCTCACAGCTCATGAGCGGAATGCAGATATTAGCTGCACTCTGTGTAAGAGTGGACTGGAAGAAGGGGTGATCTCGTACAAAATATACACAAAAGGAAGTACTATTACGAGTGCTTATGAAATGAATTCCCGTTCAGTGTTTGCAAAACTATCTTGGACTATTATTAATTAATAAAGAAATATTTATTTTACAGAAGTAATAGAAATTCTATAGCTACTTAAATGTACAATATCATTTTGTTATTTTTTATTTATCAGTACATCAAAACGGGGCTTTATGCTGTTGGCAGCTGAAAGGAGCAGTAGCCTACTGATTGTAATGAAAGATCAGTTACAGATGTTCGATGTCTGCCTTTATTAAAGTTGATTATAGAAAACAGTTGCTCACAAATATAAATGTTGAGCCAAACATAGCAATCATTTTCACAGCCAGCCTGTGTAGTCGTGGATATTATTATTAATGTTTAGTCTTGTAAAAGTCAACCAGGCTAGTAGTATTATTCAAACGATCTTTAACCCTTAGGTCACATTGAAGATCAATAAGTTCGAGCTGTAGGCCTAAATTGTTAAATGTTATGTTCCGTCTTTTAGATTCCTCCATACTGTACTGTAGCAGTAGGTAAGCAACGTGAAACAGTTACTGAGAATAGGCCTACACACTGCACTCCACTAGATAACTGAGTGGTCGTTTCCCTCTCCTCTATCTATAGCAAGTCTATGTCATTCTGACGTATCATCCTCTCCGTTTCGGTGACGGTAAACACCGCTCTCCCGCTCCGAAGGAGCACACGCGCTCGTTGAGCACTGTTTGTGCAGGCCTGTCTAAAATGTAACACTTAAATCTGTAACACATACTTGAAGAATGTAAGATTATTTGTAGGAAATCTTAATTGCACAGAGCTAAATTTGGCTGATATATTACATTTCAAACTCCAATTCAGAAAATTTTACGACACTGACTTACCTTGTTCTTCCCTGTGATCTTTTTTTTTTTTAGTTAGTTATTTAACGACGCTGTATCAACTACTAGGTTATTTAGCGTCGATGAGATTGGTGATAGCGAGATGATATTTGGCGAAATGAGGCCGAGGATTCGCCATAGACTACCTTGCATTCACATTACGGTTGGGGAAAACCTCGGAAAAAACCCAACCAGGTAATCAGCCCAAGCAGGGATCGAACCCGCGCCCGAACGCAACTTCAGACCGGCAGGCAAGCGCCTTAACCAACTGAGCCACGCCGGTGGCTCTGTGATCTTCATTTAATAACATGTGATTATTTAAAGTCAGTTATTTTGGACCACTTGCTCTCAGGAATAAACCATGCCCTCAAATTGTGATAATTGTCCGTAATTTACTCAGTTACAGCATAATGTGTTACAAAACGATTCACTGTTTCTAAAGCAGTAACAGCATCATTAAAGGACACAAGAATTTTGGAGGCAAGCATGGACAGCTTCGAATTTCCACGAATTTCAAAGTGGTCCACATCTTAAGGAAGAAAATGTACTGTAGTTTCGCATTCTTACATTTCCACAACCCAAACTAATTTCGATCAAAACTGATTTATAACGTACAAATGACGTTTTGTATCTCCTGGGGGGTTTTAAATACAATCATGTAAGTATAACAAACCTATAAAAAAAGACGTATAACAGAGATAAATTAATATGGGAAGTATAGGAATTATGTTGGGACTTCAGAAAAAATGCTTAAGTGTAAAAATCGTAAAAGTGTGAAATGTATTACAAAAATTTGCTGTATAATTACGAAACCACTAGATGCATAAATTCTATTTTGGGCATTATGACTAGTCCTGTCCCAAAAAATTCTAAGGAACTCAAAGGGAGAAGAGACGGAATTTTTTGCAGTTATGTTACAAATATTGGGTCATGGTATGCAATTAGTAAGGAAACATACTTGAATTGTCTGTCGAGGAATGGAGATCTTCTGGAAGATGTCACCTTCAGGACATAAATGGCAGAATATATACTTTTCATCACTCTGCATGTAACTTGATAAGTAAGCATACTTAAGTGCATAACTTCCCATTATTTTTGCTGTAGTCTATACCTACACTTTTGCAATTACTGGAAACATAAATTCGTTCCAAGGATTATAACTGCAAAGACAATACAGAGACAATTTTTTCCCTGTAAAAATTGTAATGAATTAAAGAATAATTATTAAAAGCATAGATCCTGGAAAAAAAAAAAAAAAAAACTGAACGAACTGCACTATGAAAAAACAAGATGCTTAATCACAGTTATCCTGAATATTAGCAAGTTTATGAAATAAATATTTGGAATAGAAGGAATGTTCAAAAATAATAAATCAGACAAGAATACCAATAAATTAAATTGTATATCTAACCTTAAACAATTCATTTCTATTCGTCTTCTCCAGCACCTGTGGTATGTTGCAGCCAAAATCTTTTTCAAATTCAGAATCACTTAATATATATGGTTTCTCATCTGGAAAACAAATAAATACATACCTGTATTACCCAAACACATTTCATCTTCTCCACTTAACACAACATTTTCTTACAGCTGAATTGAAATCAGTCATCTCTTTTATTCCTGTGCAATCTAGTCCAAGGAAAACTAAATTGAAGTATTTATGTACAGTAGAATCTCTATTATCCGTGGTAATGAAGGGTGTGGACTGGATGCTTAATCGAAAAAATCGGATAATCTGTACCATAAAATATTTGTGGAAGTCTATACTACAGTCTCATAATATTCCTCCGTAGTGTTGTGTTTAACATGCTAGATAGTGAATCAGAAGTTCACTAATTTAATTCTGGTTGTCAACGACGGGTTTATAAGGGCCAAGGAAATTCCCTGTGATGGTTGTTTGCGGAAGGATAGGAATAGTAGAGGGCTCCTGTGTTAGATCTACATATGTTATACACCTTTGTGCGAGATCGTGCGTATTTGCTTGTTTTCCGCACAGAACCAGTACGCGGTAAGTGTGAAATACCACATTCAGTATTCCCAATGTAACACACATAACAATTTCCCTCTTCTTACCGCTTAAGCGCGACATTCATTTTACTGCTTTAGGCTTTTAACATATTATTTTTAGAGACGTTTAACATAGTAATAATTATAAATTGGAAACTTACCACTGCAATTTCACCTAAATTGCAATGTTAATTATTGTTTTTAAATATTTGCAAAAATTAAGTAAAGTCTACTACTCCACGAAACTTATTGCATTCCTGATACAAGTAACATTAAGGAAGCCGTGAAAAAATCAACAAGATTCCAGATGCCGATGTTATTACTGCAATATGTTATATAAATAATATTGTAAAAATATTAAAATGTTATATTGTTTGAAGTTCGCATTTATAGACTGGGGGGAAAAAAAGACAGACGTATGTCACGGCCTGCTGGAGTATAGTAAACACAGAAAACATTTTATAGCAACAATGTTGAAGAAAGATATTTTGGTTTTCCGAAGTTGCCGTCATTAAACAGAAGCCAACATGGAGATTTCATTGCAACTAATTAGAAATTCGTCTTTCAGGTATGTAATAAACAATCTTCACACAAAATAATGTACGATACACGAGCAGTATGTTTGTTTTCATGTTCTCGGAAATTAAAAAAGCTCAACTACGTTTCGCTTTTTCAATCTTTTCCTCGCACATGAAAACATCAACATACTGCTCTTGTAACATATATTACTATATCCTTATTTTTCATTAGATCGCGCACATTTGTAACACCAACCATGTATTCTGATGTGAAATGAGCCGCGGTTTTTCTTTTCCCAAACCTCTCAATTATTTGCATTTTTATTTGAATACTTAGCAAGACACTTTTGACACCAGTAGAAGATATTTTGCATAGAAGTTACAAAGTACGGGCATTCGAGCAGTAGGACAAGGACTGAATGCTGCACAGATTTGCTATATATTTTGCGTAAGTTCTTGGGACTATTTTACAAGTTGGGAAAACATTTTCAAGTAACATTCTTATTGCCTGCAGTAGTACTACGTAAAGGTAAGAGCTTTTAATGAAACACTCTAGAAAAAATAGGATTATAATATAAGGTATAGTACTAAGTTTCTTACATGTTTATTTCCGTAGTAAAGAAAGAAAGAAAGAAAGGAGAAACAGAAAAACAATCAGACAATCCGCCGATCGGTTAATAAGGTGACAGATAATCGGGGTTCTACTGTACACTTAATAATGTAGTATACGGACATAATTTATAACCACAATGAACAAACTATTTGTACATCTCGATTACACAACTTTTAACACTATATTCATATACATATTCCGAAACTATTTGTACTAGGACCTATGTTCTTCATAAAAGGCCTAGCTATAGTTCAATTAGTTATCTGTGAGCTTATCATCAAAGAGATAGTTCGAACATATTCTACATTTCAGTTCACAAATGTATTTTTTTGTTTTGCATGCAATAGTTCTTCACAAGTAGCATGTGATTACACTTTCATGTACGGTATTCATAATTCAATTACAGCATTTTTTAAATAATAATAATAATAATAATAATAATAATAATAATAATACAAAAACCGCGCACACACACACACACACACATGCATATAGAACAATACCTAAAAATTTGTTGTGGACATGGCTTTCACGGATCCATGCTTCTGATACTAGGTACTTGCAAGTTGACAGGCAGCAAAGGAATTTAACAGTTCGAACTGGCTGAGCCATCACCAAATGTGTTGCTTCTTTGTACGATTCCACTACAGCACCTCCCAGCTGCTTAACTTTCTGTTGACATAATCGTTGCATATATTTAATTAAAAATAGATATCAGACTTACGACAAGATTTGTTCTTATCAAACCCAGATCCTCAACTTACCAAACTATTACAGTATGGTGGAAATAGAGCTGATACAGTAAGAAACAATTTCCTACATCAATTTACCTTTAAGCCTCTAGACAGGGTTGGAGAACAGCATTTCTTCTGTTCTGGATGTTACAGTTATACAGTTAATCCAGATACAAAACAATATAATTTACCAGTACTACTTCTGGAACAGCATAACTTTTTGAAGTACACTATTTTAAGAGTACATAATTTTGTACTATATTCATTCCATAATTTCAAAAACATACTTCAAATATGGAAATAACATTTTTATTTTAAATAAAAATATCCACTACTGGAAACAGTTTAAATGTACCTCACACCACTTTTAAAATTCACACGTTTAGATTACCAATGAATCATCAACAGAAGAACAAAACTGAAGTTAGATACACACAGTAGAAGATATCTAGGAATATCAATTTGGTATGTGTGACTAATTGGGAATATGTACAAGCATATTGGAGGGTTAGGATCTGTGATACCACTATGTACAGGTAATAGGTTGAAATAAAACATTTTTAATTATGTATGGCTATATTAAATGTTATTTTTTCGATTTTCATAGGTAATTAACATATTAGCAATGAGTATGACTGACAACAAAAACAAATTCATTCTATGTGTACAGACGAAACTGTGGGAGACACAAAAGATGATGAAATAAAGAGAAACCGGAGTTCTTGCAGACAGGACAACAGTCCCTCCCTGTCAGTTAAAACCACCAAAATTACTGCCATATTCCATTCTCACTGTACCTCTATTGCAGCCTCTTCTCACTTTACATAATATTATGGGTACTTCATTTTAATTGGATTAATTTAAGAATAGTACATTTGCAATGAGCCTATAATGGTAGTAATGAAGACGCGAGTATGTTTATGAAATGAGCGCAAGCGAGTTTCATAATTTTCCTACGAGCATCTTAATTACCATTATAGGCAAGTTTCGTACGACTTTTTATGCTCGACCATATTTCTAACTTGAAATAATTCGTAAGTATTCATGTTATTATTCTTATCTGAGTGGGGAGTGGAAGTGACCTTGTGCAATATCTCGTAAATTGTGAGATGTGCGCAGACGCGAAAGTATTGATTTTTTCCGAGGAACAAATGTCATTGACCTTGATATAATCTAGAGAGTAAAATGAACATAATCTTTATATAACCTGGAAATTGATTTAGACATTGAAAAACGAGATGACAAATTGAATTTATTTGAATATTATTTACAATTAACGCTAATTATTACAGTAAAAGTACATAACCTTCTGCGACAGTATTGGATTTCCAGCCTCTGTGATGTTTCGCTAGTTGTCTTTCGATTGCATATCCGAGAATAATCGATACTTGTGCTTTCATATTGCTTTCTGATTGGTGGAAAACCTGAACTTTAATGAATAGGTGTACTTTATGAGGTCCATTAAAGGGCTGCTACCAGGTGTATAATTACTACATTTCGGCATGGTTGAGCATAAAAATGTTTAAATGCCTTTCTATTTTAGGTGCCCACTGTTTTCTTTATTTTGTTAATACAATAATGTACTATGCCTCCAAGTTAAATCTGCGTCTGAAAAGAATGTGAATCACCATTCCTTCTCCCTCTCACCTTTGCAACCTATAAGTAAATATTAAGCTGATAAAGAGGTGTTTACTGTTCGTGCCAGGGAGTTGTATGAGACAGTGGTGAATACACATGACATATAGGAGATGCTGAAAATGTTGTACCTGTATAAATACTGTGTTGTACCTGTGTAAACTGCAGTAATCGTATATTTTGATAGACTATTTTATCCTATTTCAAATCGTCTTCATGTACAGTGTATACTCAATACTTTATAGTTAATTACTGCAATGAGGTATGCCTCAACTAATATTAATATTATGCATCATATTTCTTACACACATTATATACATTACCTCACTCATTGCATTATCTCTTCTAACATGACCTCACACACAGACGAAACTGTAGGTTGTATACTAACAACGCGCGACTATAGTCCCGTTGCTCTAATTTCCGGCAGCCAATCGCATTGCAGGTCGGCTACTTTTAAACGTGTGTGTCTTGTGATTCACTGAGGAAGACGTTCTTCATTTCTTAAGGCTCGATAAATACTTAATATAATCGCCCGCCATTTTGGCTCTTTCGTTGGCGTTTGCAGAAAGCTCACAAAGACATTATTTGCCGCTCAATTATTCACTGAATTACAGTGTGTCTGATTTATTATCATAGGAGCTATGACATGATAATGTTTCACGGCGTGGCAAATAGATTCCTCGTATGGTAGCTTGGCAACGAAAGAACAAAAATGGCGAACGATACTACCTACCTAGACTTTATAGAGCCTTCACTTCCTAAGACGTAAGCAAAGAGGAGGAGTCACGCTGGGAATAACAGGGTCGCGATAATAGCACTTGTCTCTTGCATTCACGGGACGAAAATTTAAGTTGGGGGCGTAGTATATATAATTTAATATCAAATCTTTTAACGTCAAACTTGGTAATATCTACGTATATACAATAATTATTAACTATAAAAAAATCACAATTTATAAATCAACTCACCTTTATTAATTCTGAACGCTTCATAACATGAGAAAATAAAACCATTGGTCTCTTGTCTTCTGGTGGTGGATCGAGACTTGTTACTTCCACATTTTCGAGCATATTTTCCTGATCTGAATCTCCAGCTGAGGCCGCAGATTTGTCAAGACGAGGACGTTTAGCTCTGCGTTGGGAAGGTGGTGTAGATTTGATTTTGTCATAAGATTCTTGTGTGATATTTATCGGTGTCTTCCATGCAGCTATTTAGCAATGAAGAAAAACAGAATGTCACAAGATATGGAGACCATCCTAAACAACAGTAATCTTTGGAAACTAGCCCAAAATGAAGGGTTCAAAGTAACAGTCAGAAAACAACCAACAACATAATGCTCTGGCACATCTACTCCCTGATACAATAATATAATTATTAATAGGTAATACAGTATCAAATGACTTATAAATATCTAATTCAGATTACAGATTTTTTATTTTAAAGAAATGAAACACATATTTTTTCATCGTATTTAAAAGAAATTACGTAATTTCAATGTCGAAATTTATGCACTCTTAAGTTAAATTATTGTCTCCAGCAGAAGTGTTCTGGAAAGGACTCGCAAAGACTAACCCGAGCCCTATGTTAAATTTTTTATTTTTTCGAAGTCCTTGTTAAAATAGCTCATGAGGAAAAATCAATAAAATAAACGCACTTTTCTAATTTAATCATCTCCTATTGCACATTCTGTTGAAACAATTAAAAAATGTAGGAAATTGGTGAGTGTGGCTTTTGCACTGTTTGCTGTTTGTTGGAGACTTTCCATAATTGATGTTTGCAACCATTGTTATGTTTGAGATCGCATTCATTTCAGGTGTCATTCAGTTGACAAGTTATTGTAATATCCTATTGTCGTTGTTAATGCTTGTCTTAATTTTTTCGGTATTGTAATTAAAGAAGGTTTTTCTGTGTTAGATAAAATGAAACACCTAATTCTGACACAAAAGGGCTAAGTTCATTAATGCGTTTTTAAAGAAAAATTGCAGGTGATGGTTAGAATTCAACAGTTACATCTGATTCTGAATTAAATTTGAAAACTACGATATATAAGGAAATGGAAATCCAGAAACAAAATTCAGGTGGCCCCAACTTTAAGTCCTGGGTTTGAAATGACGCGAGTAAGTTCAAAGACTCAAAATCTATAGATAGTTTAAATGGCATTCCCAATTGTTAGATAAATAGTAAATTCAAACATTTCAAGAATCAGTATGAATGGTAAAAATTATTATTATTATTACTATTACTTACTTACTGGCTTTTAAGGAACCTGTAGGTTCATTGCCGCCCTCACATAAGCCCGCCATCGGTCCCTATCCTGAGCAAGATTAATCCAGTCTCTACCATCATATCCTACCTCCCTCAAATCCATTTTAATATTATCTTCCCACCTACGTCTCGGCTTCCCCAAAGGTCTTTTTCCCTCTGGCCTCCAAACTAACACTCTATATGCATTTCTGGATTCGCCCATACGTGCTACATGTCCTGCCCATCTCAAACGTCTGGATTTTATGTTCCTAATTATGTCAGGTGAAGTATACCATGCGTACAGCTCTGTGTTGTGTAACTTTTTCCATTCTCCTGTAACTTCATCCCTCTTAGCCCCAAATATTTTTCTAAGAACCTTATTCTCAAACACCATTAATCTCTGTTCCTCTCTCAAAGTGAGAGTCCAAGTTTCACAACCATACAGAACAACCGGTAATATAACTGTTTTATAAATTCTAACTTTCAGATTTTTTGACAGAAGACTAGATGACAAAAGCTTCTCAACCGAATAATAACAGGCATTTCCCATATTTATTCTGTGTTTAATTTCCTCCCGAGTGTCATTTATATTTGTTAATAAAATTATTATTATTATTATTATTATTATTATTATTATTATTATTATTATTATTACAATATTACTGTTTTATTATTGTAAAGTAACCATTTTGTCCCTCCTTCTTCTGCATATCTCTGCTGGCTGCTCCCTTTGTTAAAATATTTCCGTAACACCTCTGGTCTCCAATTACATTTCAGACATACCTGAACTGCACACCAATGTGCAGACAAGTTACTTAAGAAGATTAATAAATTATATAAATAAATATAACAACTTACTCATCAAATGTGGAATCAGGGCATATTCAATTCGAAACGGATTGCCTAAATTGAACTGCTGAAACTTCGGCATGTCTGGTTGCTGTATACATGAGAAATGTCCAAACAAGATTTCATTCAACCACTGAGCATTTACAACAGGCTTGTTCCATTCACGTGCTTTCTTATACTTGGGACCTTCCAATCTGAAAGGCAATTACATATTTTGAAAAATAAATGTTCATGACAGGAAAATTGTGCCCAACACAAACATTTTTATCTGCTACTCAAGAATATACACTTATTCCTAAGAGTTAATCTGTAAAATCAAATACGGTGATGGTGTTAAGAAGAAAATTTCTGGATAACCTAGCACATGGGGTATACCCAAAGTCTTACTCTAAATTCATCAATTTCATTTATCCCATAGAAGTACAATTTCGCTTATAAATTACACTTTTCATAAACACCAAAAGTTAGAACTGTTTCAATGTAAAAAGTGTATTCGTCTCTATTTTCCTCTATTTTAAAACACATCTAATACACTTTTGGTTAATTGACTAAGTTTTCTTTTTGTCTTCCTGATAAGCTCAATTCTTGAACATCATCAATAAATTTAAATCTTGTAAATAATCATGTGGCATAATTTTGATGGACTACAGACACGAAATAATTATGTCAATTTATACTAAAAAAAAAGCTGGCACTTGGTTATTTTCTATTATTCTCTTCAGAATTTTCTCAAAGAACACGTAAATGTAACTATTTGATATGAACTTCTATTCCTCTGTATAGGCCTAACATCATGAGCAAGCAGATGGTGCGTTGCTCCACAAGGTCGTCTGTGATGATGGTTGGCCTCCCACTGCACTCCTCGTCATGCACATTTTGGCGTCCTGCTGAAAATTGTCTACAGCAGCAACGCACCATCTGCTTGCTCATGACGTTAGGCCCATAGACCTGGCACAGCTGACGGTAAATTTCAATCGGTGCTATGCCCTGTGCATTCAAAAACTTTATCACTGACTGCACTTCACACGCGGCGGAAGCTGGAATAGGAGCATCCATCTTCAACCAATGCAACGAAGCTACTGAGAGCACTCGGGAAGTTCCACTAGCGCATGTGCCATGCCAGGACATTACTCTATCACGTACACGCAGTCGCTTCACGCAACATATGGTTTGCTAGCTGTGGGACAGTGGGAAAGTTACTTTATGGACGCACCTCATATTACTGTATGGTTGCCCCAGTTGGACGAATTTGATTAGCTCCCCCAACAATCGTTTTTACAGCTAACACCTGCAATCACGTCACTGTGTCAGTGTGCATCTGGATATACTTTTGGTACAGTCAGATGCTATATTTAGTCAGTAATGACTTCAACAATTGCGGACTTGTGGCAGGGGTACATTATTGGGCTTCCCGACGCCGGTTACAACCTTTCAATGATCATAAAACGATGTAAAGTCTTACCATAAATAAGTCATGTGTGAACAGTATAACACCGCTACACAAAAATGGATTCTCACCTCAAGAGCAATCCGGGAAAAAATTAACGAGACAAAGGACGCAACCCACACAAAGAACAGTAGTAGTAGCCAAGGTGAGGGCAACAGTGACATAAGAAAACCCACCAATATAAAAAAACATCGCCAACTGCACTGGAACATCTAAAGGCAGAGTTTATCGTAAAAGCCATGAAAATTTGGGTCTAGAGAGGCAACAAAAGGCACATGGACATGTGTTGAAAAGCAGGACCTCAGAGAACGCTTCACCAACGCTAGAAAACTGTACAAATATCACCTGGCAAGTAAAAAGTGGCAATGGGTCGTTTCTCTGGATGAGGCATGGATTTATCTAGATGATACAAATCACAGGAAAATTACTATTATCCAATGGGCTGAAAGGGTCGCTCCAACATCATCCGGGAAAACAAAAAAAACTTTTCCAAGGGGTTAAAGGTGGTTGCAGGTTATTATGCTTAGGAGCAATTCAAGATTCACAGAGTTGCCAAAAATGTAAGATAAATTCAGCCTACTTCCAAGAGAATGTCACGGGCTCAATTTTTCATTAAGAGATTCCCCGATTGTATGGTGAAGAGGCCCCAAATGTTTGGATCCACATGAATAAGGCATCCAGTCATACCTCGAGAGCATCCCTTGCTTACTATAATCGGAAATCTGTGGAGACGGGTATCAATGTGATACCTTTTAACAACATCCCAGTGAAGTCACCTGATGCATCACCAATGAATTTTTGCAGGTTTGATCTGCTGAAACGAGGCCTTGCTTCTAGATGTCCCACCACAGTAGAGGGTTTATGGAGAGTCTGCCAGGAGGTTTGGCATAACATCCCTCTTCCTGTTCTGTGGCACAGTATTCCCCGGTGGAAATTGCGTAGCAGAGCCTTAGTTCATGCATGTGGGCATCACATCGAACACAATCAGTGGTGGCGTTTAAGAGAATCTCACCGTGAAAAACGTAAGTAAAGAACATCCACTTAACTGGAGCAACCTCAGTAATACACAAGTTCCTTTTTATTGACTTTCCTCTTTATTTTATAATTAACATATAAATTAAAAATGAACACCAATTTCATGTATGAAAACATACATAACTTACCTGCGACATACTAATACATGATTGTGTTTTGTGAAGTAGCTGGTCCATTTTGCACCAATTTCCTCGATCATAAACCTAATTCTCGCTCTTTCTTCCCCTTCGAATCCAGAGAAAGCTATGATGTGGTTTTTACATGGCTTATCATCACTGCATTAAACAAACAGCAAATTAAAACACAAACACAACACTTAAGCAACAATTACAAAAATATAATTTTCGGAAATATAAAAAAAAGATCAAATTGTTTCTAATTCCATTCTATGTACCACACATTTGTTTTTTTAAAAAAGGTTCTGTAATAAATATCATATTTGTCAGTATGTAAGACGCAATTTCGCCCTCAAGACTCAGTCTAAAAAAAAAACGGAATGCATCTCCTATATCGAAAAGTGAAGCATTTTTATGTCATGTGTATTACTCTGAAATTATATAAGTACTATGTAGTTGAGACAAGCAGTAAAATTATTTTTTATAAAAAAATATTAGTGGGATAACAGGAAGTGTCCTATATGCCCATGTGTCTTACAAACTGAACAATACAGTGTGTGTGTGTGTGTGAGTGTGTGTGTATAAACAGGAAGTGTCCTAGATGCCCATTTGTCCTGTAGGCCGAAAAATACAGCATGGAGTTAGAGAAAGATATAGAGGGAGGGGGGAGGACGGGTGAAGAGAGAGAGAGAGAGAGAGCAGGTGTGTGTGTGTGCGTGTGTGTATTTATTCCCACTGCAAATGGGTAAATACCCAGTGTGAAAATGAAGAGGAATGTAATATACACTCACGTGTCTTATAGGTTGAATGATAGCATGTGTACACTATGTCTGCATGATATGTGTGTTAGTATGAACATCCTGGACCAGCCAAAGTACCAATATCAAAAACAATAAATCCATAATGACGTTAATGTTGTCCGTATACTGTAAGCAGTCAATTACTCATTCCTACGTAATTCATGCTAGGCTATTTTACATTCAAACCTAACTGAACTATGTCAAGTTACATCTTTATTATTTTATATGATGCCAAATACATAGGAGGATCAAAAATAACGCACAACAATTTTTTGTGGCAACGTATTTAATAGGTAAGCAAAACGAAATAATGCACAAGAAAGCTATAGGTTTTACCTATTTTTCAATACAGGAACAAAATCTCTCGACACATTTCTCCAATCATGACACCAGAGTCAGAACACCTCGTTCATAAAACTCCGTTTTCAGGGCACACAGCCACCTGTGCAAGACAGATTTCACTTCTTCATCCGAACCGAAGTGTTGGCCTCCTAGGAATTTCTTCATTGGTCTGAAGATATGAACATTAGATGGTGAAGTCTGGACTGTAGGGTGGATGATTTCCACCTCAATACCTTTGACATTGGTGGTGTTGCAGCGATCGCTGTTTGGCCAGAACGTGCTTCGTCGGTGGTCCTATTCGAAGAACCTGCACCACCTGGAGATGTTGCTATGGGCCAGACAATAGCAACATACGCCTTCAATATTTCCCTGTGAATTTCACTCGAACTTTTTCGTTTCACCCACAAAAAAATGAACTACACAAGTAGACGATGCTATCACACACACCATCTTTACTCGGTAGTTACCACTCATGCAAGGGTGACACCTGATTGAGCCATTGCTGTCTGTAGCGCAAGATTCAAACTATCTGCCAACTTTGAACATCCTAACCGAAATAATATTCCTTAAAAAAATTGTTGTGCATTACTTTTCTATCCTCCCTCGTAGAATGTTTTCATGTTGATAACAAATAACGTAAATCATTAAGGAAAAATGGAGTATAGTACAGTTGCTGAAAATATGAGGGACAGTATTTATGAGGTTGGGCATGAAAATATTGTGGTAGCCAGACAGCATAATTATCTTTTATATATGTTACCATCTCACCAATATTGCAATGCCTGATTTCTATATGGCATACACCCATGAACAGACACCTCGAGTTGCATATTCTAACTTCTTTACAAAGAAAATATATTTTTTAACATACTGGTAAGTATAGTGTGTTATACATATAAAAAGTGTAATAATTAGATCGAGTCTGGAATGTGTAAAATGTAACATAACAAAAGATTACAGCACACATATATTTCAATCTGAAGATGTGATAGTGCTGATACAATCTGTATACGGACCAACTAGGAACAATGGCTTCATGCAGTTCAAAGAAGACTGTACCAACACACTAGTTAAATTTAACGACATTGATATGCTGGTAAAGCAACAGACAACATGAACTCCCAGAAATGGACAAAAGATGACCACCAATTATGTGCGTCCATTATGCTTGACTAATCTAAACATATTAAATGTATGAATTAGTCAGATACTGTGGACCTAACAGACAAGGCGGTCCTTTAGGCGTAGTACATTATCTTAATGATGTACGTCAAAATACATAGTGCAAAACTCAAAATTTTTCTTTGACTATCACACTAGACTCAATACATACCTAAAAGGTGTAGGAAAGTGAAGTGCCTGCCATGGTGGAAGCACTTGTTGTTTCAACACCACATCATTAAGCCAGTATGCTGTTACACAACGCTTTCCCTCTCTGAGAGCCTGTACAACAAAGCCAAGCAACATAATGAGTAAGGAACAATTCACTAACATAAATCAGTATATTAAATATTTTATTCTATTAATCACAATGCTAACCAAAAGATTTGTGTCAGCTTTCCACATCACAAACCCAAGTTTAAACAATAGTAGAACCAACCGTAATTTATGGTAAACAAAGATTATTTTGGACCAGGATTTTTTGGGGCTCTTTGTTTTTCTTGCCATCATTCCATCATTTCTCCATTAATAATAATAATAATAATAATAATAATAATAATAATAATAATAATAATAATAATAATAACAAAAATAATATCAACAATTTTTGGTACAATGTACATCCACATTCACATAGTGCAATGTAGACCAGTTTAGATAGTTGAGTGGTATACAGCACCAATGAATTACACTAGGCTACTTGGGAGAATGAGAACAATATCAACTACCGTAGAATTCCTCGTATCCAGCATATGTAGGGCAAACCCTAACTGATTTTGCCAGATAATTGGAAAATACGTTTATAGGTTATGTAAAGACATACTATACTGTACAAGCATTTTTTTTTCCATGTTAAAATTTAGTAATATTCATATAGATATTTAAAAATAAAGTTTTGAAGTATGTACAATGTTTATTTTTAGTACTGAATACGGTAAGTACATTCATCAGTTCATAATAATTTTTGTAATACAGTAATACATAATAGCGTAAAAAATACTAAATATTTTCGTAACCTTATGACAATTTTAAATAGCAGCCACGTGACGTGAAGAGTAGTAAAGCCAACGTCGCAACTATGAAGACGATGAAGTAACACTCGATGATTTGAATCTCTTTAACATACCTCTAATGTCTGCTTGTTTATATATACTATCTATCACTCTAATGAAACTTTTATGTGCTGTAGGAACAGAGAATTTCACACTCCTATTTAGACTCGTGCAACACCCCTTCGAAACGGGAGAGTTCAAGTGGTAAATTTAAAGATATTGTCTCTGCGCATTGTTTGCAAGGCCCAAGTAACAGCTTACCGATCCTACCCGAACTACTCCAAGGACAAAATGGGGTTTCTGTCTATGTTTTCACGCGTGAACAATGTAAAAAGTAAACAATATGCGGCATGTGCGATCGACAAAAACCACTCATATCTTCCTCCGACTCTTCCCTTTTGCATGAATGGTTTTTTTTTTTTTTTGCTCCAGCAAAAATTGCTGTTGTTTTAGTATTGCCGGTTATTTGGGTGCCAGATACAAGGAATTTTACTGTACCCTTAATAAAAGAAAGCACCCCACTATGACAAAGCTTTCAACGTATCAATTAGCAAATCAACTTTCATAACCAATTCAACATTCACAGGAGAGAAATTTATTAAGAACTGAAGAATATTTTATCTTTCATTATAATAGTACTACTATAAGTTATTAATGGGCGGCTGGGTAGCTCAGTTGGTAGAGCAGCTGGCTACGGACTGGAAGGTCCGGGGTTCGATCCCAGGTGGTGACAGGATTTTTTCTCGTTGCCTAACTTTCAGAACGGCCCCGAGGTTCACTCAGCCTCCTATAAAATTGAGTACCGGGTCTTTCCCGGGGGTAAAAGGCGGTCAGAGCGTGGTGCCGACCACACCAACTCATTCTAGTGCCGAGGTCATGGAAAGCATGGGGCTCTACCTCCATGCCCCCCAAGTGCCTTCATGGCACGTTACAGGGATACCTTTACCTTTTATAAGTTATTAATAAATGTGGTTAACCTCAATTCAAAATAAATAGCTCCAGAACGTAATTTTTTTCATTTAGAGAGTTCAAAACTCCACATTAGGAATGCCATGCCCTTTATACAGTTGAAGCTTAATATGAACTTAAAGGTACAATTTCCACAGTATGACACATTACTCTACAACGAATTTCACCTAAAATTGTAGTAGAGGAAAATAGTATTTATGCATGAACAAAATTACAATTTCAACGAAATACATATACAACGAAATTAAGCTTTTCTTAAACAAAATTGACTATATTTTAATTATTAAAAAATTACTATAAATAAATTAATTATTGTACTGGTAATGAAAGTGAAAAAAATAATATTTTTACCCTCTGGACAGTAGAGGACTTCTGTGTTTCACACAAAACATGTGTCACTCGTGGTCCATATATTGTCTCAACTTCACCACCACTAGAGGCTATTAAACGCTGCCACATTGTAACTTCTTCAGGCATGCTGCAGTCGTAATCCACAATCATAAAGATACAACCCAGGAGGAAAAGATCTGGAGGCACTGAAACAAAAGACAAAATATGATATAGAAAATGAGAAACTATAACAGAGTTGAAGATGACTCTACTAATGAAGATAAAGAAAGAATATAATTTATGCTATAATAAGCATCCTACATATTTTGCTTAAATATATTACCAATTTCATGCTTTTCTCTCCTAAACATTTTACACACTACCATTTCTATCAACATTTTAAGTTTTACTTTTGAATCATCTCTTATAATTATTCAATTACCATTTAATATTAGTCATTGTTGTGTAACACGATTTAAAAACGCAAATTTAATCAACTAAAAACCCAAGTTCATTTAAAATAATAATAATAATAATAATAATAATAATAATAATAATAATAATAATAATAATAATAATAAAAGAATGTACATGATACAATAATTGAATCAAATGCAATACGTAATGGAATCAAGTAAAAAATGTAAAAACAAAACAACAAAATAAACCTGCATAATGTAAAAATTATGACTAGTAAATAATCATATATAGTGAAACCTCTCCTTACGGACACCTCCAAGATACGGACACTCCTCATATACAGACATATTTTCATGTCCCAACTGAAATAATATAGAAATAATGATAAATGTAACTCTCGTTTACGGACATGGACAGCTGTTTCACAGTCCTAAAGCTTGCTTTATCTTCTGACTGCAGACAGAACCTGGATTTCAAGACCCAATGTGTTACAAAAATGGAAAATTTAGTTTTGAGAACTGTACAGCAATTCCTTAACATGAATGAAGACAATAAGGGTCTCATAGGCTACCACTAGCCCAGCCAGCTACCCCTTGTTAGCTGGAAGCGGGTGAATAAACGAAATCATAAAATTTAACCTGTCTCATGAGTCCAAGGTTTCCGCAATCGTGAAACGACACATGATAAGTGACAGGGTTAGTAAGATTTATTCTCTTCACTTAAATCAGTTGTTCTGTTTCGAGAGACATGGCACCTGAACGTAAAGGTTAAGTTGAAAACTGTAAATTACAGTACTATATACCTGTAGACCTAGAATAAAATCGCATGCCACAATTTTTCCCTCGAAATTATTAAAATCAACTTTACAGAAAGTTATACCAGAAAGTTTGATTTGCATAATACACGTCACTGTTCGTTAACAGAAAACCATAATTTAAGTCACACAGAGTTAGTGTGCACTCAATGTTGGTTGCTTGACAGCTGTCAGCCCACTTTGAGGTCTGTGGATATAGAGGGAAAAATTGGATCGGTGTCTGGTAGAGTTCTCAAGTAGCTCAGTTGGCAGAACGTTGGTATGTTTAACCAAAGTTCCCGGGTTCGATGCCCAGCCCCAGACCAATTTTTCTCTCGAAATTATTCATTATTATTATTATTATCATTATTATTATAATAATCATCATCATCATCATCATCATCATCATTATTATTATTATTATTATTATTATCAGATTACACCACAATATTTTACTAGCCTAAAAATTACTATATACTCCAATGGAAAAGATTAGTAAACCCATTTACATAATTAATTTCAGAAGTTTCCTGTATGAGGATTCTGGATGGAAGAAATAAAAATAAGACAAACTGCAAGCTTCAAGACTTGAAGCTAATTATTATCCTTTATTCAACAAAATTAATATCAAAATAATTTCATTTCTTCCAGTATGTGCTGGCAATCTCATCCACTGTGCTCAGACTAATTCAGAGATGCTGTATGGTAGTGTCTTACTTCGTTAATTGTGTGAAATTCTGCAGAGTAGTGTCTTATTTCGTTAACTGTATGAAATCTTCGACCCCTAGAGAGGCTCTTTAACCCTTGAAATAGAAAATAATAACAGGAAAAGTCAGGCGAGTATGGGGGGATGTGGGAGAAATAATCAGTTCCAAACCAGTGTAAGATGCTCAAATATAACAATGCCAATGAAGGGTCACATTATCTTGCAGGAGAATGATGTCATGTTTCAAAAGCTGTGGTGGTTTGTAACAAATGACTGAACGAACCCTATCACCTCTCAACAAAAAAAGTATATATGGCCTATTAACAGTGGACTCAGAAGTGGCAGCATGATCCAGTATCAGTTCTTCACTGCTGATAACTGCGACGTATATATCCTTGAGTGTATAGTGACTACATATTGTAATCTTCTTACACAATTCTGCAGTTTTTCACCTTAATTACTGATTGAAGAATTGCGTCCATGATTCATTCTTAGCCATAATGCATCCTTCTCTCTTGTCCACTATTTAAAATGTACAGTGGATAATGCTACACGAACTTCATGCTATTTTACATTTATCACATGTGATATCTAGTTATCACAGGTTTTCTGTTTCCCTAACTGATGGATCAGAATTTGATACACATAGGTGCAATTGTTGATAATTATGTTGCTCTATCCAGAACATGCTATAGGCCTATGTATATCAGACATGATGCTGTACTCACAGGGAACATTGTTCGTGTCAACTCACTTTTCTTGAAGTTGCATAGTTACATATGATAGTGTCAAGACCTTTCCTCAAGAATTCACTTATCTCTCATGTCTATTTTCTCAACAGAGCATAGAGCTTTATCATGTTATACAAATCTGAATATCAAAATCTGCACTGCATTGTTTCGTGATCAATTGAAGGGTTTTTTGGAAAAAAACAACCATAGTCCAAAAACATTAATTTTCAGGAGAAACAAAAAACTAGCTGGCATGAATGTTGTTGACACTTCAAGTATGAAATTCATCATGCCATTTCTTAGGGTGTTGTAGAAACACGAGAAAATTGAAATGCATTTATAACTTAAATTGCCTCAAAGAAATATATGTGTCGGTTTACTGTGGATAATGGTTGTTTAAAAAAAAAAAAACTTGTGGCTGAAGTGAGCCTCTCCTTTAATCTTCTTTTTCTTTGTTACATCCTGTTTCTTTTTTTTCTTTCGTTGATTACGTTTGTTCCATGGGGTTACTTCTGAACCTAAAGATGACTCCATAACTGATACAACAATCCACATGCTAAAGTATTTTTCTCTGAGGTGGCTTTTGCAGCATACATAAGAAGCAGTACTGCCAATCTACTACAGTTTAAAATTGTATGGATAAATGTTTCAAGATGATATGAATGGGATATTTGTAAATGCTATCATTGTCCTGGGCAATGGCTGTTTTCTCAAAAAAAGTCTTTGGACTACTGTTGTTTTATGAAAAATCACTGAAAATTTCCACTCCTATAAGAAACGATTTTTTTTCCACTAACAACTAATTCAGTAGATGGCCGGTACAATACACTAACCACATGCTTAATATCTCAAATTTGGATTTTTTGGATTATGGTTCTTTTTTTCCAATTATTCAACACTCATGCATCACTCGACAAGTAAGCTACCACCACAGGTGTGAAAAAAATGTTGTCTTTGCTGTAGACCATAGCAACACTATTGCAATTTGTCACAGGAATGTGCCATCACGAAGGGAACTTCTGAAATGATTTTCGTAATTTCTTACATAATTAATTTGAGACCACAGCATACAAAGCAGAAAAAGTCGTCAAAAATACCCAAAGACAAAGCATTTCATAATAATAAAAAATGTAATACTTTTGAGCATAGGAAATTGAATGATTTTTGTTATATAACAGTAATGAGAGACAATAAACTATAGATTTATAAAAGCAGACAGTTTTCAAATTTTTATAGAAATTCCCATAAATTAGTCCATGAAAATCAGAAAATTAAGGCTAAAATAATAACAGTTAATATAGAACAAGCATTAAAAACAAGTTGTATACTTTATTCTATTAGTTCATAGCAATAAAAAACTAGATACATGGTAAATCTGTACAGAATGACACCATAAGAAATGCATCATGTAATTTATGGACATATTTTTAGTCATGTCTTCTTTAATAATTTATTTACAGTAATCATGCAAAGATAAGGAACACAACTTATACCAACCCTCACCAAAATATTTATAATCTTTTCTGCTCAAAGCAACAATATGATACGCAATATTACACACACATATACATATACAGGGTGTTTCAAAAATACGGGGCATAATTTCAGGTATGTATTTCCCACATGTAGACAATCAAAATAGTTCATTACAACATGTGTCCGGAAATGCTTCATTTCCGAGTTACGGCCTTCACAACATTGAAATTCACCGGAACGTTTTTCTTTCCCCAGGTCGTTGTCATTACAGAAGATGTTCAAAATGTCCACCTCCTGCTTGAATACAGACCTCACATCGATGTCTCATTGACTTGCGAACACGATCCCAAACTCCAGGAGTATTGCGTATGTCCTCAGAACATGCCACAATTCTATTCCGAAGGGATTCCAAATCAGGCACTGGAGACGAATAAACCAATGATTTTAAATGGACCCACAAGTAGAAATCGAGAGGGTTCAGATCAGGTGAGCGTGGAGGCCAAGCAATTGGGCCACCTCTACCTATCCATCGATCACGAAACCTTCGATCCAAGTACCGGCAAGCTGTACAACTGAAGTGTGCAGGAGCGCCATCATGCAAGAAGTGAATGTGTTGACGATTGATCAGTGGAGTGTCTTCTAAAACATGAGGTATGGTGTTTTCCAGGAAGTTTGTGTACGCCTGCCCCGTAAGTCTGTTTACAAGTACATGGGGTCCAACTAATCGATCACCAATGATACCGGCCCACATGTTGAGGGAGAACCGCACCTGGTGATGAGATGGAACAGTTGCACGTGGGTTTTCATACACCCATACATGCTGATTATGAAAATTTGTTATGCCATCTCGTGTGAACTGTGCTTCATCTGTAAATAATACTAAGGCAGGAAAGTTCCGATTTACACCACACTGCTGCAAGAACCACTGACAGAACCTAACTCGTGCAGGGTAATCTGCTGGTGACAGGGCCTGTATACGTTGCAAATGATAAGGATACAATTGACACTCTTTCAACAGTCTCCAGACAGTCGTATGAGGAACACTGACTTGCAACGATACCCTTCGTGTGCTGATAGAAGGAGTCATGTTCACAGCCTCCAGAATCTCCTCCTGTACTTCTGGAGTTGTAGATCTTGGTCGTCCCCTTCCCAAACCAGGAGAGTTAAATTTTCCATACTCGCACAGACGGTAATGAAGATGTACAAATGTCTTCCGATCTGGACATTGTCGCTGTGGGTACCTCTCCTGGTACAAACGACGAGCCAGCGCAGCATTGCCGTCTGCCTTACCGTACATGAAGTGTATCTCTGCCAGCTCTTGATTTGAATACATGTCGCAGTCTAATGCCTACACAACACTGAATGTAACCTTCGCCTCGGAATGAACTGTCAGAGTGCCCTCTTAATGTCTCCTTTGACGGCAACGACCTGCGGAAAGAAAAACATTTCGGTGAATTTCAATGTTGTGAAGGCCATAACTCGGAAATAAAGCATTTCCGGACACATGTTGTAATGAACTATTTTGACTGTCTACATGTGGGAAATATATACCTGAGGTCGCCCTGGTTGGCAAGTTGGTATAGCGCTGGCCTTCTATGCCCAAGGTTGCGGGTTCGATCCCAGGCCAGGTCGATGGCATTTAAGTGTGCTTAAATGCGACAGGCTCATGTCAGTAGATTTACTGGCATGTAAAAGAACTCCTGCGGGACAAAATTCCGGCACATCCGGCGACGCTGATATAACCTCTGCAGTTGCAAGCGTAGTTAAATAAAACATTATATATATATATATATATATATATATATATATATATATATACATACCTGAAATTATGCCCCGTATTTTTTAAACACCCTGTATATCTATATAAACCGCTGCGCATGTGCGCAAACACACACAAATAAATACACATTGTATGTATGCATGTAATGTAATATATATGTGCGTGTATGAAATGTATTTTGTGTACGCATAAAGTTGCTTGTTCAGTCTTTCAAACATATATATTCATATCCCACTACAACACAAAGAGATTTTCAATCCTACACTCTGCTACATACAGCCACAATTTGACTTGTATTTCGCACTAATACCAGCACCGACAACATATGATATAATTTTGTTTTAATATCATCTATGAACTATTGATCTGTTGTATCACAGTTCACAATACACACTAACCTGACTCGCGATTTGTATTCACCTTCGTTTCTGGCTGAACTAGACTCTTGTTATCGCCTGTCACATGATCAGCTAGAACAACATGTTTTGAGATGTCATTCACTATCTTTTAGTAAACCTTCGTGTAAAAGTTTATCATTTCAAAGAATTCATAACTACACAATCCATTCAGAGTTGATGGTGTGATATGGAAATGACAGGATAATGATAGTGGGAACTGATAAACTCAGAGAAACTTAACCGACAGCCAATCTGTTCACAATAAATCCATCAGAACACATCAGGGATCGAACCCTGGTCTAAATGAACTAGGACAAACAGAACATTGGGAAAGAGAGAACAAAACAAAGTGAAGCATTTACAATTGAAGAAATCCATACATGCTAAAATCAACACTTACATTTCAAGTTGGGATTGTGTCCATAAAACTGTGCTCTTGGTTGCTGTTGCACTTGCCCCACACTTTGAGCCGATTTGGCCAATGCTGCAGCAACTCTTGCAGCTGTAGCGGCTGTAGCTGCCGTCTGATTGTAAGGGGACTTGGCCACAGCTGGGGCTCCCACCACTGCGCCTACTGGTGGCGACTGTTGTTGCAGCACTGCTGCTCCACCATGAGGTGCTCCCGTACTTGCCACCACCATACCAGGAGGACGGACTGGAGAGCTGCCACCTGCCGCTGCTGCACCCGCTGCATTAGTTATGTTGCCCAGAGTGCGCCTCTGCTGTTGTTGCTAGTGGAGAGCAGTCAACATATTAGTTGAGTCATCTAGCATCAAAGTCGGCTACTTCCATGTTATAAAATTTTACAGGAGAAACAAAAAACTAATTTTAACAACGGCTTTTCTATAAACAGTTTCGTTATTTTGGCACCATAAAGTTACGACACAGACAAACATATACTGGAAATGCGAATTTGCTAGCTTTCCGATTTTTGGCGGGAAACATTTTTAATTTGGATTTAGCTGGCTTTGAATCCTCCATTGTGGATTTAGCTGCTTTTACAAAGATAGAATGTTGTTGTTGTTGTTGTTATCTAGTGCCTTGCATCTGGCAATGAAGCCATTAGCAGTCGTGCTTTCCAATACTTTTGAACTGTAGTTTCTTCTGATCTTAATGCTTCAGAGGTCTTCAAGTGGTCTTCATTCATTTCTGCTGGATCGTTACACAGGACACATAATGGTGAAGCTGAGATACCTATTCTGTAGAGATGACTTGCTAGACAGTCATGATTTGTCAATAGTCTGAAGGCTGCAACTGCTGTTTTCCTTGGTCTCTGGGGGATTATATCTGGGTTGGAAAGTAGTGTAATCCATTTTTTGTCTTTAGCATTTGATTCTACGAGGCGCATCCAGAAAGTAAGTTTCCCTATTTTTGTTTAAAAAAAGAATACATACTTTCAGGAAAACATTTATTGGCAACAGGTACAGAAATGTTTCAGCTATTTTTCAACATAGCCACCATCAGAATTGAGAGACTTGTCGTATCGTGGGATCAACTTTTGTATCCCTCTATCGTAGAACTCTGCCGCCTGTGAATGGAACCAGCGTGTGACAGACGTCTTCAGCTCTTCGTCGTTGCCAAAACGCTCACCGGAGAGAGAGAGAGAGACAGAGACAGAGAGAGGGGGGAGGAGGGGGGGAGAGGGAGAGAGAGTGTGTGTGTTCGGCCCATAGACCTAACAGAGCTGCCGATGATTTTCAATTGGCGCAATGCTTTGTGCATTAAAGAACTTTATCACCGACCGAACCTCGAGGCGGCGGGAGAAGGAATAAGAGCTTCCATTTCGGACCACTGCTGCCAAACTACTGGCAGCAGGCGGGACCTGTCCGGCTGGCATATGATTAATACGTCATAGATCTGTTACGCATGTGCAATTGACACAGCTAATTATGTTTACTTTCAAGGGAGAAAAAATCGGGAAACTTACTTTCTGGATGCCCCTCGTATTTCTTGTAGGTATGAATGAGAAAATTTTATAGTGATCAAGCATTTTATTGAGAAATTAAATTTAGACTGATAGAATGTAATAGATAGAATAGATTGAATGTAATTATGCACAAAATGTCGAACTATTATCTTTTATTAATTGCTTAATTATTTCAAGTGAAACAACGTATAGATAATACAAACTTGTTCAGCACAAGTAATTAAATTTAAGAAAAAAATTACAAATTTACTTCTTTCATATTCACACAAAAATAAAAATGAATTATTTACAATATTTTTCAAAGCTTCAGAATTAATTTATTAGTTAATTTGTTAATTACACAGAATGAAAAGCTACAATAATGATAGCTAGTTAAAATTGCGGAGAGTACAAGTGGATAACAATGCAGCCTGCAGCAAATTAATAGCAGCTGATATAAAATCCGCGCAAAATCTGCATACGTGGATGTAGCTGACTCTGCACCTAACCGGGAACTTCAACCTTCAATTTAAACAGAATGATACCCATTTTGTAACTTAACTCTCCACAGATCTAGCTATAGAAAAACTTAGAGAGATCGCAAATACAGCATTAAACCAATTTGGAAAAATGTGGATGTAGCTGACTTTGATACTAGATGACTCAGTTTAGCGATCGCCAAATGGACAGGTGTCATGAATAATTGGCAAGTACAATTCAAAATTAATAATGATATGGAAAGTTAACTTGTCATAGAGCAATAACAGATTTTTACGTTCTGAAAAACAGAAGCCAAAGCTAATTATTTACACATTTCAAAATAAAATGTTGTTCTTTTCTAATGCCAGGCGTTTGACAATAAAGTCATTTGACCTCTTGCACTCCAATATTTTTCAAAGATATTATCATGGTCTGCCACTGAAGCACAGATTTTGAGGTGTTCCGAATCCATTTCTTGGTTTGAGTTGCACAATGGACAGTTAGGGGACTGATATATTCCAATTCTATGCAGGTGTTTGGCCAAACAATTATGGCCTATTGCCAATCTAAATGCAGCTACAGACGATAAAATGTTAATTTATACATAATGAGTAATAACGCACAATATATTTCACATACTGTCCACAATAACAAGCACTGATACCGTGCGTTTTTTTTTAAAGCTCTTCAGTAAGGAGCTTCATGCCTTTGCTGCAGCAAAATGAGGGTCGAAAAAAAACGCAATTAGGTCAGCTGACTGCAAAATGGTGAACAATTAATATTGGCTTCTCTTACTGCAGTAATAAATTTAACCTTAACCTTTTAAATAGTTTCCACTTCCATGATAATGATATGGAATTATTATTATTAGACCATTTGAACAACAATAAACTTGTATGACTTGAGGCTTTCCCGGCGTTTGATGTAGAATAACTCTTCTCGGATTCTCAGCCAGGTGAGTTGGAGATTAGCTTCCAAGCTTTCGACGGCTAGCTCTGCCATCTTCTTCAGGGACGAAAAGACCAAATCACACATTCCACCATGATGGATCGTGCAGCAAACTCGTAAAGTGGTGTTTTGATTTGTAGTGACGGTGAAGCAAATGTAATAAAAGATCGATCTTGCTGCAGCGCTTTACATCTTGCTTTAAAAAAAAAAACGCACGGATAGTAAAATAAAATAATGGCCTAAAACAGACTGAGAAACAATGAACTGATCAACATACAGAAATACTAATTATATTAATCTTTAAGGCAAGTAATACTGAAAAATATAGTTTAATACAGTAAAAAACAGTTGAGAATTCTGATCTCATTACAGGTTTGTCTCCAGGCATTTGGATTGAATTCTCTTCAGGCACACTGCGTGTCTGTAGTGTTTCACCAGTCGCCATCAACAGAAATTAGAAGTTACGATTTCTTTTCTGCTTCATGCTGTTGAATGTGGCTTGTGACATGTTTTATGATACTGGTAACGAGTTACGTGATATTAACACGTGGTGTAATAATGGTGTCATTAATAAGGAACGCTGCTTCTTTATTTGTACTTTGTGTGGTGAAATATGGATCTTAAACAGAGTGACAGTCTCGGTCTAGCAAAGCCTGAGGAGTTGTAACGATCAGTGATAGTGCTAGACAGTGCAAGCAGGGATAGATCGCTACTCACATTCATGTACAAAAGTATATTTTGTTACATTATTGTTTGTCTCCTTACTGGTTATTTTGTTACTAAGTTTAAGTTATTGTTAATTAAATCTTTCTTAATGGTGGATTATAATTAATTATATTGTAACATAGTAATGAGACAACCACAAAATATTTACTAAAAGATACTTGGACCTCGAGTTTAATGGGTGGGGATACCGAGTGCTGTCACATTAGTATGAGGTAAAACAAGCACAATGCATTATCTTCTACTTCTTACTTACTTACTGGCTTTTAAGGAACCCAGAGGTTCATTGCCTCCCTCACATAAACCCACCATTGGTTCCTAACCTGAGCAAGATTAATCCATTCTCTACCATCATATCCTACATCCCTCAAATTCATTTTAATATTATCTTCCCATCTACATGTCGGTCTCCCCAAAGGTTTCCTTCCCTCCGGCCTCCCAACTAACACTCTATATGCATTTCTGGATTCGCCCATATGTGCTACATGCCCTGCTCATCTCAAATGTCTGGATTTAATGTTTCTAATTATGTCATGCAAAGAATACGATGCGTGCAGTTCTGTGTTGTGTAACTTTCTCCATTCTCCTATAACTTCATCCCTCTTAGCCCCAAATATTTTTCTAAGCATCTTATTCTCAAATATCCTTAACCTATGTTCCTCTCTCAAAGTGAGGGTCCAAGTTTAACAACCATAAAGAACAACCGGTAATATAACTGTTTTATAAATTCTAACTTTCACATTTTTTGACAGCAGACTGGATGATAAAAGCTTCTCAACCGAATAATAACAGGCATTTCCCATATTTATTCTGTGTTTAATTTCCTTCCGAGTATCATTTATATTTGTTACTGTTGCTCCCAGGTATTTGAATTTTTCCACCTCTTCAACTAATTTCTTAAATGTTACATCTGGTAAGGGAAAATTTGAATATGACATGGTACCTGGTAATTGAGAAGTTGTTCAGGTGGTATATGTGAGGCTGCAACTGGTCGAGTTGGAGACTGGAGAATGCCAGGAGGTGGCTGATGCTGCTGAGCATGATGCTGAGCTGTCATCAGTCTCAACTGACCTGCAGCACTGCCTTCTTGTGAAGTCGCAGGTTGGCCGACTAGAACAGGCCCCTACAATCAACAAGATCACTGGTAAGCTAACAATTTCAAATCACTTCCATAAGATAATGGGAGTCTCATGAAGTTTCCAGATAAACAAGAATGCATCACATCACAGAAAAAATTGTGTGTATGTAGATGGGTGCCTGCATGCACGAGTGTGTGAGTGTGAATTGTGTAATGACACAATGCACACAAGAAAATGGTAAGAAAAGATAAAAATACACGTAAATAATATTTTATGAGGTATTTTATTTCTATTTCTTTAACTGAATTTACTTAACTGTAATAAATAAAGTGAAACAGAATCATTTGCCCCAGCACTTTTCATGAAGTCAACCTGAAGCTAATTGTAACAAATAAAATCCACAGTCAATAACATGTCTATTTTTATGATCTGGTAGAAGATCGGAAATTAATTTTAAAATTGTATACATTTGTACTGTCAATTTAAAATTGTAATTGACAATGTGACCTGTTCTGGCTCTTGTTAAAAATGTTTGAACATGTCTGGGCAAGTTTTTGTACATTTCCAGGTCATTTGGTTTCTTTTGTACAGACTGTAAAATTTTTCCTTTGCCAGAAGAGAGCCAATTGTTGATCCACAGGTTTGTAAAATGAGACTTTACTGAAACAAAAGCACTGGATAGAGATATCACTTGAAGAGATCTTGGTTGCAAATATGTTGCCTGTTTTGCAATATTATCGACTTTCTCGTTTCCAGGTATACCACAATGACTAGGTATCCAATGAAATGTTATTTCCTTTTGGAGTTCTTTCAGTTTACTTAGTTGTTTCTGAATTGGAATAATTCTATGGAATAAACCACAAAAGAAGTAAATTAAAATCATCAGTAGCAGTTGCAGAAGACACAGCCCTGCAATATATATTGATTACACCCCAACTCTGGCTACTAGCAACAGGCATCTATAATGAACACCGATCAAAATACCCCTCATTTCTCGTGAAAAACAACAACTAAATGGACTACAGTGGACTATAGTGGACTTTATGTTGTCAGCAAACAGCTGGATACATTAAGAAGATTGATTAAAATTGTAAAAAAAAGAAAAGTATTAGAAATACCTAACCTTATTAACTATTAAGCAACATAAAATTAGATATAAAGGAGATGCATTTCCATATTAAATAAATGCGATTGTGAAGCAAAGTAAACTGGTGTGAAGTAAGAAGAATTCAGCTTACACTTGTATACAAAGTAGATTTATACTTCAATTCAATATATCCAGTTTCCAAGACAACTAGGCTAATGGGATGATTTTATTACGAGCGTCATTTCATAAGTCATGGCAACTATGTTATATCTTCTGAATAACCGGAAATGTGGTTAGTTCAATACATACTGGTATTTGAAAACTGTTGTACACTGTATGGGATGCCACCGCCAGAATGCATCTGTGTGCACTGGTGGCTAGTTAACAGCACATGCAAACGTTAGTATGTTAGAGGCTGTGCTCCAAGATCAATGTAAGTAAAGTTGAACAGCGGTTATACGTGAAAATTGCAGTTCTTTGTGGCAGAAATAGTCGTCAGTGACATTCTGAGCTACGAGAAGCATTGGGTTATAGTGTGTTGGAACATCCTTCCAACTCGCCTGATCTCAGACCATGTAACTTTGATCTCATTCCACAACTGAAGAAGCCACTGTGTGGAAAGTGGTTTGCAAACAGGGAGGACATCTTAACAGCGCTTCGACAAGAGGTGATACAAATAGATAAATCACACACATCTGATGGTATTCAACACCTGCACCATCATTGGCAAAGATGAGTGGAAGCCTTGGGGAATTATTTTGCAGGGTGTTAGCTGTGAGTAATGTACTTTGTTTCCTTTTGTGCATAATAAAATTATTTCTATTTACGCATCTTTCAATTTCCCTTACCCATTGCCTCCTGTACCCGGACCCAATTTGGTTCTAGTATTGCAAAGCACATTCCAGTGACCTTCAATCGCATATAGTGAATTTCTATTCCTGCAGCTTTATTGGCTGATATAATATTATAGTTGCCATGACTTATGAAATGACTATTTATGTATGTTACCTGTGCTCCTGGTTGCTGTGGAGACAAATGAGGTGTACCGGCAGTGCCACTCTGAAGCCGTATGCTCAACATATTTGCTAACGCTGTTTTAGTTTTAGGGTTTACTACAAGAGGCTGTTGTGGTTGCTGCTGTTGCTGGTGTTGAGAAGGTGGTTGAGCTTGCTGACTTACTACAGTCTGTAAAAGTAAAGGTTTTCATATAAACTCTTTCTGTATTTGGTTGAAGAGAAACCTCAGTACCGAGGGAAGATCTATCACTGATGATGATAATGACGATAATTGTTATTATTTTACTTTTAACAGGAATTTTCCATAAATAATGGTTATCCTTCACCCAAACTTAATTTTAGTTCTCCGAAAATCTGTGCCTGCCATATTGTCTTCCTCTGTATGCATGCTTCTCTTTACTCAGTCAATCCATTTTTCTTTTGGTCTTCCTTTTCGTCTGTTGCCTTCTGGATGCCAGTTAAAATTTTCTTTGGTATTCTCTCTTCCGACATTCTCATAACATGTCCATACCATCTCAATCTTTTCTCTTCTATCACCTCAAAAACATTATTTTTAACTTCCAACAATTATTATGTATCATCATTATCATCATCATCATCATCATCATCATCATCATCATACTATTCCTATAACTGCCATTAATTGTAAATTCAAGTATTCCTAGAGTTATTTATGCAATCAGAATGTATACAAGTAGCGTTCGAGATATATAGCACCACAAATAGTATGATTTCATCCACACTACCTCTCCCTGGGCATTTCTATAATTTAAGCACAGTTTCACGGCACTGCAAACAACCAACTTAGGTTTTACTAAGTGTATGTGCGGGTTTACACATCAGTTTAACAATATCCGCAAAAATATGAAAGTGTAACTCAGCAACAATAACATATGAAGAGTCCACTGCAAGAATGATGGATGTCATTTGGAGTACATTTTGCAGGAGAAGCAACTGAAAGTTTGAAATGCTTAGCGCTCAAAGCTTAACTGTGATTTTCCGATCATTACTGGACAATGACTATCAGTGTTAATGACATATAACTCTCTATGTACATTCTATATGTCTTAAGCTACGCAATGACAGTCTTGGTTCATTTTCGACAAGAAAGTGACATCCATCATTCTTGCAGTGGACTCTTCATATTTCAAATACAGTTCCAAAATATTTCACATCTCTCACACATATAATAGTATAGTCCTCTCTTCCTCCCTCTCACACACAGTGATTATATGATTAGCAGGTCAAAAATGTGCATTTTTGTTCAGTACGAAAATTACGAGTACCTTCTATTTTATAATACAGCTTTATAAATCTTCCGTTCTGCCATTCATATGATTCCCATATAAAATGTTTCACTTCTGATTAAATAGTTTTCACAAGAGTTTCTTAAGGTAAGCGTTCACTACATCATATCGCACTCATCGGACGAATCACACGGATCGGAAAAGTACCATCTTTGCTGTAATTGTTACGTAACCGCATACTCTACAGCGTATCACATGCATCGCCTCTTGGCAAATCCGTCCAAGTTTCTCGGATGAGCAACTTTTCCGATGAGTGCGATCATGGCCTTCTTTAATAAATAAATTTTAATTGCTCGACTGCTACTATTATGTTGTGCCATGTTCAGTGTCGCGCCAAAATGGCAGATGGAAAACTTATTTCGCTTGTAGAAAATTGCGAAGAAATATATAATTTGAGGCGTTCCCATTACAGTAATCAAGTCATTTCTTACATATATATTATGTAACCAATATTTCTTTCGTTTCTTCCTTTTCAATTAAGACGCATGAAGCAATTACAAATCTTATTCGCTAACAATCATAATTAATAGACCTAACCTGAACTCCTCTGTTCTCAGCAATGTCAATATCGTACGACGTCATGTTTTAAACAGCTGATAGGAGAATCCTATGCGGTGATGAGGTGGAGCCGTTACAGTGAATGCACTGCACTTAAAATATATGTTGCGTGCGATACGATGTACTGAACGCTTACCTTAATATTATGCATTCCCTTTTTCATTATTTATTTACTTTAAACAACAAGCATGTTTTAATTGGTAACTTATAAATTAATTTAAAACTGAGATGAACAACTTCATGCTTATGACAAAACAAAAAATATTTACTTACTCGTCAAAATCGTCATCAGAGACAATATGTAAACTCAAAGAATACTGAATTAAAACTTCGCCACATAAACACGAGAATGTAATTCGTGGAAAGAACACACATAGTAAGTTCGCATTCGTAATTCCTGGTACACATGACAGCTGAGAAGAGAGAAGGTGCTTACACCATTACATACCTGAAACTGGTCTTGTGATACCTCATCTGTTGGCTGCGGTTGTGGTTGTGGTTGCTGTTGCAGTGGGGATTGCATGGGACCTTGAACCATTTGTTGCTGCACAGGAACCTGAGTAACATTATGGATAAATGAAACTTCAACACATCTTTTCAGTTTAATAATATTTATATAATTCAGTAGACTGAGAATTAAAACAAAACTAACAAGATCAGTTTATTGTGTCAGGACAAGAACTGTAGAAACAACCACAATGAAGAGGAAGTGGTCAAGGACATTAAGATTTATCTAATGCTACTTATCTCTAATAACTTCCTTAAGTGCTACTGTTGATATTCGTCTCAAAGAAGCAAATATCCTAATATTGCTATTGTTTCTAAGCATAAGCACAAAAGGAAAGATACTTTTTTAGTCATATTAAGAGGTAAAAGGTAAAGGTATCCCCGTAACATGCCATGAAGGCACTTGGGGGGCACATATGTAATTTCAAGTTTCTGACAGAGAGTTCGCTAAATAGAAAAATCTAACAATGACATGCCTATGCCTGTAATCAAATTTAATTGACTATTTTCGTTCCTGTTCTCTGATGTAACGAATTGGCCTGTAAGAGATAGAAAGTAATGGTGTGCCTACAATTAATCACGTTCATGGGTAAATCATTGTGATAGTACGAAATTTTGTATTGATTGTTTCCAGGGCTAGTTTTAAACACAACAAAAAATGAAACAAAATGTCTATGTAACAATACATACCAAAAAAGAATTATGTATACGGTAAATCAGTTGTGCTTGATCTGTAGTAATACAACAGTAGACCTATATCTTAAAGAATACAGTACACTCTACTTTAAACCTCCAACCACCTTTGAGGACATCTTTACAGTTGAGCACTTTCATCTGAAATTAACCATGGTCATCTTAAAACGGTTTCACTGAACATTTTTAGAAAGGCTCGTCTTGAAATTAAAAAGTATAAACAATTTGTGATAAGAACTAATTTTTAAAAAATCTTCAGAAGTTAACCAACAAAAATTATGATAACCATATTTCGAAACTGACCTCCACTTCAATTACCTAGTAAATTATATATCATACTGAAAAGAAGACGTACTGAACAAATAATTGTAAAAATTTCAGTTAATGTATGACACTATGAAGAAAACGTTAGACAAAAAGATAAGATAAGATAAGATAAACAACCAAGTTCTATAAAACAATAACTATCCCCTGACTAATGTATGGAAGAGTGTGTTGAGAGACTACACAAAAAAAAAAATGAAATTTTCAAGAGTTGTAAAAGGATACACATGCCTAAACTACATTAAAAATGAGGATATAAGATTTGAATTAGGAGCAAAATCCCTCAACTCATGAATAAAAGAATACAGAATGAAATGGTCCAAGCATTTGCAGAAAATGGAAAATAATAGTCAATAATCCTTACTTACTTACAAATGGCTTTTAAGGAACCCGCAGGTTCACTGCCGCCCTCACATAAGCCCACCATCGGTCCCTATCCTGTGCAAGATTAATCCACTCTCTATCATCATATCCCGCCTCCCTCGAAACCATTTTGATATTATCCTCCCATCTACGTCTCGGCCTTCCCAAAGGTCTTTTTCCCTCCAGTCTCCCAACTAACACTCTATATGCATTTCTGGATTCGCCCATACGTGCTACATGCCCTGCCCATCTCAAACATCTGGATTTAATGTTCCTAATTATGTCAGGTGAGGAATACAATGCGTGCAGTTCTGTGTTGTGTAACTTTCTCCATTCTCCTGTAACTTCATCCCTCTTAGCCCCAAATATCTTCCTAAGCACTTTATACTCAAACACCCTTAATCTCTGTTCCTCTCTCAAAGTGAGAGTCCAAGTTTCACAACATACAGAACAACTGGTAATGTAACGTTTTTTAAATTCTAACTTTCAGATTTTTTAACAGCAGACTAGATGACAAAAGAGCTAATGTTACCCCTCCTGTTCTATAAAGACTAGTTACGTTCCACGTACCAAATCTCATAACCTTATTCCTTTGCTGTGGTCATGCCAGAGAATCAGTCCAATTCCGAGGCTTATTGTATGGATTCGTAACAAGCTGTTTTTTACGGTGATGGGCTGTTAGCCCTTCGCCCAACCCCCAAGCTGGAGGACTACTCCTTATCGGCTGTCCACGACTGCTTATTCAATATATTCACAGCTGCCCTCCATATCTGGAGGCCGTCTCCTCTATCTGCAACCTGAGGACGCGCAATGCTGTGGTGATAGGGGCCCACAATACATGGTCAATAATAGATATTCAAAACCAAAAGGACGAAGAGATCTGGCAAGACTTAGAAAATGGTGGACTACTGAAATGGAATACGCTATTGAGCCTATACCATAAAGTACTCGAAGTTTTTGATGAAGTTGAGGACATGCTATGAGAATATTGCAATTCCCACAATGTTCTGAGAGCATACCCTATAGAAAAAGCAAATGATGTTACCTACCACAAAATGTTAACGCTGTATTATGCATCATGGTATTTAATATCTCAACCTTACCTGCGCTGCATACTGTAGCTGACCCTGCTGTGGTTGCTGCTGTAATGTCTGAGGCTGTGCCTGTTGCACCTGAATCCTCTGTCCTGCAACAACAACTTGCTGTTGTTGCTGTTGCTGCTGCTGTTTCTGAGCAGCAGCTGCTGCTGCTGCTGCCGCTGCTGCTTCTCTCTGTGACTGAAGCTGCTGAAGTCTCTGCAATTGTTGATGTCTCTGTAGATGCAGCTGTGCCAATTGCTGCTGCTGGTTTGTTTGCGTCTGTTGAACTGAGAGAAAGTAATTTCTATGTATTACTAAGAACTCCTCTGAATCTCAATGTTCAATTATTTCCTGAACACTGTATGCATCTCAAAATGTATACAAGGCCTGTCTAAAAAGTATCCGACCTTAAATTTTCCCGTGCAAAGTAGTGATTCTAAGGCGGCGCCACTGTGCATGGTGGAAGGAGGAACCGTAATGCGCATGCTTGAATTTTTTCACCGCATTCGCTTGTGCCAGTCACTGGCTGGTGGTCGCCAAGTAAGGTGCTGTTCTAAGTGTTTGTCGGATTTAGTTTTCTCGCAAGATGACTGAACGAATTGAGCAAAGATACTGCATCAAATTTTGTCAAAAGCTTGGTGATTCTCAAAGTCAAACAATTCGTAAGATTCAGCAGGTGTTTGGGGAAGATGCGATGGGTGTAACACAAATTAAGGAGTGGTTCAACCGATTCAAAGATGGCCGCACATCAGCGGAGAGTGAGCAGCGTTGTGGCAGGCCCCAAACTGCTCGGAGTGCAGCTGTTGTTGAGAGGGTGCGAAATTTGGTGATAGCAAATCGTCGTTTGACCGTGTGGGAGATTGCCGAAGAGGTTGGCGTGAGTAAAGATTCTGCACATGCAATTTTGCGCGATGATTTGAACATGAACCGAGTGGCTGCGAAATTCGTGCCCAAGTTGTTGTCCCCGGAACAAAAAGACCTCCATCGTGGCGTTGCACAGGACCTTCTGGACACCACCAACACTGATCCTGGGTTTCTGAACACCGTGATAACTGGAGATGAGTCATGGGTGTACGGGTACGACCTAGAAACAAAAAGACAGTCGTCGCAATGGAAGCATCCTGCGACTCCAAGGCCGAAGAAAGCGCGGCAGGTGAGAAGCAAAATCAAGGTGATGCTGACTGTTTTCTTTGATGTCCGTGGAATTGTGCATCACGAATATGCACCAGAAGGACAAACGGTGACAAAGGAGTACTATCACGATGTTCTCCGGCGACTCCGTGATGCAGTTCGGAGCAAAAGACCAGACATGTGGACGGTGAACAACTGGCACTTGCATCACGACAACGCCCCCGCACATTCATCCCAATTGATCCACACTTTCTTGACCAAACATGGAATTACAACCGTTCGCCAACCTCCCTACTCTCCAGACCTGGCTCCTTGCGACTTCTGGTTGTTTCCAAAATTGAAGACACCGCTGAAAGGATCCCGTTTTGAGAGTAGAGAAGAGATAATGCGGAACGCCATGACGGAGCTGAACACCGACTTCCAGAGGGGTGTTTCCGGCAGTGGAAGGATCGGTGGGCTAAGTGTATGCAAGCACAAGGGGCCTACTTTCAAGGGGATTAGGGTCCCAACCCTGTCAGGTATTTGAAATATTTTTTCTGGCTAAAGGTCGGATACTTTTTAGACAGGCCTCGTATTTCAATTTCAAATCACAGAAAATACAAAATTAACACAATGGCATAAAATGCAGCAAACTGGACTACAGTGTTTCTAAGTGGCATACCTGGACTGGCATTCTCAGCCTGCTGAGGAATCCACGTGCCTGCAGCAGCTGTTGTCTGCAGCTGCTGGGGGGCACTTCCAGTCACCACCAGTTCTCGCTGTGGGGGCTGCTGTTGTGCTATAGGACTCTGTCCAGTAGCTATTAATTGTTGTTGGCGAAGTGGGCTCTGCTGCTGCACCAAAACCTAAACACAAAGTCCCTTCTTTAAATTATGAACTAAATTTATATTATGTCATTAAATTCTAAACAAGCTACATATAAATCCACAATTCCATATATGGTATAATCACAGTTTAGTATATATAGTTACGAAGCTTGGGATGATTTTTTGCATTTCTCGCGATAGTTGCTAGCCGCTTGGAAAGCTGTGAGTAGTAGGAACAATAGACTGTGTCACTGCCATCGTGATCTAATACAGGCCGTAAGGCAGACCATGTAACTCGCTTATCCCGATCACGAAGGGCGGCATTTCAACCATATAAATTAGTTGGAATGCATAAAGAGTAACATATATTTCTCTAAAATGTAGTGTAATTGCATTAATAAAATTTAAAACAATGATTATGATACACTTCAGACATAATTCACTTGCGAGTTAAGGTGTAATATTATTTTTTGTGTGAAAATTACGTTGTTTGTATGTGTAATACCTGCCTTTATTTCGATTAAATATCACGAAATTCTTGTACATTTATTTTATGCACGATTCAATAATTTTCAGTTGCACCGCACAGATATTTAGGTATGTTGAACTTATAGGTTATGTTTACTGTACCAGTTGCCCCTTTCTGTCCAATTTTAGTGGTTTCAAATGCCCTGCCATTACATGTATGATACGCCATATGGAAATTATAGGCTATGTTTACTGTATTTAACTTATATTCCTATATTCGCAATTATAGATTATAATTAAACATAATGTTATGTATGATATTCCGCACATTCAATTTGTCTGTATTTTAATACTACAATAGAGTACGTACTGAATTACTGTATTTATCTACTTCCTAAGATACGAAGTTACACAATTGTACGTACACTAATTTCATAGGAGTGGTACGGTAAATTTTCTATCTACAATTAAGGAAGGTAGATGTGCTAAATTAAAATCACAATATAAATTATTTTTTATTAAACCTCAAAATAGCTTCCATTCTAAACTTAAAATGTTGATGCAAATAGATTATGTTAACATGTAAAATTCTCTTCACATTAAAATAACACAGCTTTGTAATTATTTCTGCAACAGATTAGCAATAAGAAGTAAATGGAACTTATGGACACATTACACTAAATAAAACTTAGCAATGATACGCAATAAAGTTATAATATAATATTTCACTGAGCTCCATACACTGAAATAGAAAATCCGAACATACATCATCGTCTGCTCGGGAAAGGGTCTGTGCTGAGGCGATAGTAGCAAACCTGGTGGTCAGCAACTATCTACGTATGCATATTTATTAGGCGATAGTAGCGATCCTGGTGGTCAGCAACTATCTATGTATGCATATTTATTAAGTATTGAGCTTCGCAACTATATATACTGAACTATCAGCGTATTCCGAATCTCACTGGTCTGGTGGCATCAATGACGTCACATTGCAGCGAAATAAGGAACAAAACTGCTGGAAGGATCGATGGCTGTCATGGCGACTGTACAAGTTGTTGTCTGTGCTACGCTGGCAAAATTTTGCGAAATTTTCGTACTCCCATCTCGTTCAAAGAACAGATAGCATAAACAATTTATTTCTTGAACCAGTAGCAATAACGGGTCCGTTGACATGTTCGCTCATAAGCCATTAACATATTGTTTTTACGTTCTGCTCATTACAAACAATACAGCAGAACTAAAGCAGAAAACATCGCAATGACACAACAGTGCACGATGTTATTCGTCTGCTAATTCCCACCCTATACAAGAACCAATCAGATTCACTGATGGCGGATGATGGAGACTGCCATCACCTCTGCAAGTTGATGGCACCAGTGCGACACCAGTGGAGCATCAATGACGTCATTGGTGGAATTCGGAACACCGTGATGCCATCGGATTGCTCACCGGTGAGATTCGGAATACGCTCTATGGTATAATTTAACAAGGACTTTCCTCAAGCATAATACAAATTTAATTGGAGCTACATTAATTTAACTTCACTTAACATTTAACTCTTTCAATTTAGCATTCAAGGAAGAGGAAGGAAAAGCTGAAACATGAATCAGGGGTCTCAAACAATGTGACATATCAAATTTTGCACTTCTAGATCAACTACATTGTTTTCCTGGTTTTTATTAAAACCTAGCTGATGTTATAGCTGTTCAGCTAACAATGAGTTATTTTCTTAAAATAAAATTAGTACAAATATTTTTGTCAAAATTTCAGTGAATAATTTTTACCTGTACTTCAAGCATATGGATAATGTGGGAAAATGCTACCTGTTGTCTAAGTTGTGGATTCTGCTGCAGAAGCTGCTGCTGTTGTTGCTGATTAATAACAACAGTCTGACCCTGAATCTGTCTCTGCTGATGTTGCTGGAGCCACTGAAGCTGTTGCTGAGGGGAGAGACCAGGGGGTATCTGGCCTCTAATGACAACTTGCTGCTGAGGCTGTTGCTGCTGTTGTATTAACTGAGGGCGTGGTATTCCTTGAGGCAAGCCTTGCTGTGCTTGAGCCTGCCTCTGCTGCTGTGCCTTGGGAACCACAAAATATTTCAAAATAAAAACACTGAAAACAATACTTTCATTAATATCATACAATTACAAGCCTTAAGTACGCCATTAAATGAATAACATTTTTAAAAAATTTACTTTAAGTTATATCGACCAGCCTCATGATCTAGTGGTCAGAGCTTCTGGCTATAGTTCATGAGGTCCAGGGTTCGATTCCCGGTTAGAGCACAGGAATTTTTCCTTAAAGGGGATTATTCCTGTGTTCGTCCATGGTCTGGAATTTAGGTTAAGTTTAGATTTAAGACCTCTCCTGGCACCACATTATCGTAATCATCCTATCACATCATCGGGGTAATGTAACTCCGCCTTCCAGGCGCTCCAACCTCAGAAGTGGGTTACAATTAAGCCACAGCCAGGAGAGAAGACCAGATATGTCGAAAAGACAACGTGGTGGCATTGGATAAAAAAAAGACTAAGTTATATTTAGATTTGTAAAGAATTTAAGATACAAAATCCTGAATTACATAGCAATAAATATTGTTATCAAAATGCTTTGTACAGGTGTTCTTGTAAATGAATGTTAATGTTATGTTTTATTTAACGATGCTCGCAACTGCAGAGGTTATATCAGCGTCGCCGGATGTGCCGGAATTTTGTTTTACATGCCAGTAAATCTACTGACATGAGCCTGTCGCATTTAAGCACACTTAAATGCCATCGACCTGGCCCGGGATCGAACCCGCAACCTTGGGCATAGAAGGCCAGCGCTATACCAACTTGCCAACCAGGTCGACTTGTAAATGAAAAATATTAATGTTTGATAATCGGTTTATAGTGACAATATTAAATGAGTTGGAGGGAAACAACTCAATGTGATTATTTTATGCACACACAGGGTGAAAAGGAAGTGTAAAATACCAAATGAAGAGTTCGCGGGAAAAACGATGAATGTCACATTTCTGTTAAGGATTAGATAATGATCCAATTGAGTCTATAACTGCAAGATGTAGTGCTGTTTCTATAGAAAATAAAGGAAAGGATTACTGTATTTGTGGTGATAATTCTCCCTTTTACCATTTTTCATAAGAACAACATTAAAATTCGCAGTGATCCATTGAATTAGATAATGACATCAACCTTAAGAAAACTGTGATATTCATCATTTTTCCCGCGAAATCTTCATATTTCATTGCATAATCGCCGCATTTCTTATTACCGGTATTTTTATTTTTTTTTGGCGTGAAAATACATGGTGTGACTATTATGTGAAGGTTAAATTAAAAATTTCAGTGATCAGCTTCCATATAATAGGGGCATGTGCGTGTGCAGGGCCAAGTTGTGTGATTCATAGCAGAAGAGGGAGGAAAGGGGAACTGGTATTATAGCTATCCTACAAGCAAAACTCAGCTCAGACTCCCCGCGCCACGCATGCTATACCCCTCTTACCCCCCTGCAGTAGGCGGGTTCTTTAATAAGCGGCTACTGGTATAGCTATAACGGCTAAAGTTGCGGACATGTGCACTCAAAGAGCAGCTGTAACAATAACCAATTAAGTGAATATAACATTACAAGATGTCAACATCCTCTCTTTCTAAGTCACAATCGGTATCTATCTTCACTGGAACTGTCCTATTTAAATTTTAAATATTTAAATTAAATTAAATTAATATTTAATATAAAACACTATGTGACTCCCTGACTCTGTAGCAATAACACGTGTTCAGTTCAGCACAAGAAGACAATATGTGCGCAAGAGCATAGTGTCGGTGGTGTGATTGGAGACAGGGAGCATGCTGGGAAAGGGAGCATACGTCATCTGCGTGAGACAGTCACACCCGTTAGTTTCTGTGCACTGAGTTTTGTTTGTTGGATGCCTATAGTCTGTTACGTTGAAACTGTAACATGAATAATACCTTAAAAAATAAAAATTATTGAGATTTTATTGAATTAAAAACACTTTTTTGTTGATTAAAAAAATTCACAGTATTGTTGAATCACATGTATCAGTACATCTGATACACTGAAGTCGATATCATCTGACTACCGAATCAGTCTAAGGAAAGATGACTGGTCTAGTCCAAAAAAAATGTATTTGAACACTCATAAACAACCACCACTCACAACCAATAATTGTACCAAACTGAAGGCATTTATGGCTATTGGCTTGGTGCTAACATTCACACCTCCACTCCATTCACTTCGGTTGGCTGCCACTACTGTTTCTCGCACATTCGACCTTGAGTGTAAAGATACTTTGTGTTGCAGTGGTGGCACGTTATTTTTTAAATAATTCTTGATATTGAAAAACAGAAATATCCATGCAATGATTTTGCGGTGAAATTTTAAAGTCCTGATCAGTTTGTCTATTAATAAGGGTGCGACCATTATGCGATGGCGACAATTATGGGATGAAATATGGTAAATCACATATAACTCATTACACAGTGAGACAGAAATTAGGCACTTATGGAAATTTCCGTTGAAGAGCCATACCTGGAAGTGCAACTTTTGATTTGTATTTTAACTGGTTACATTTACAAAAATTTGTGAAGAATTATTTGTGCACATTTTTCTTACATACTAAAATTCCCATAAATGCTAAAATGCTGCATGCTTTTTTTTCATCATCATCATCATCATCATCATCATCATCATCGTCGTCGTCACTGTCGTTATTATTGTTGTTATTATTATTATTATTATTATTATTATTTTATTATTATTATTATTATTATTATTATTATTATTATGAAAATAGAAATATTTATACATCTATCATTAGCTAGTTACACATACCTGCAACTGTCTCTGAATTATCAATTGTCGCTGTTTATGAATCTTTTGAATGAAGAGAGTCCTTTGTTGCTGATCCATCTGCTGTAATTGTGCATGTGTCTGAGGGTCCAAGTGGATCAGTTGTCGTGGTGGACCCTAGATGAAAAAGAAAAAACAATTAAGCCTATAAGAAAATAATGTTCAATTAAGGATATACAAGGACATTCAATAAATAAAGACAAATCAGAATAATTTCATATGTATTAATTTTATAAACCTGTAATTTCTGTCATATTTCATTATTACTCCTCCCCTAGTATACGGCTGTCCCATTGCTATAAGCTTCTCAATTCCTACAGAAAATAAATATTCATCCTGATGTCACAACCAGTCTTGCACTTTTACTTTCACTTGATCATTATTCTTCTAAATGCGTTTTTCCCGGGATTAAACATGACAGTCTGAAGGTGCAAGATCTGGGGCAATAAGGTGTGGCAGTGTTTCCCAGCCTAGCTGTCCAATGGTGGTATGGGCAATATAATGAACATTATCAAGAAGAAGAAGAATAAGAAGAACGCCTCTGTCTTTGCATTTCACTGGCCTCATTTTTTTTCAACAAAATGTTTTTTTTTTTTTATTTTAGTAGGTTATTTTACGACGCTTTATCAACATCTTAGATTATTTAGCGTCTGAATGAGATGAAGGTGATAATGCCAGCGAAATGAGTCCGGGGTCCAGCACCGAAAGTTACCCAGCATTTGCTCATATTGGGTTGAGGGAAAACCCCGGAAAAAAACCTCAACCAGGTAACTTGTCCCGACCGGGAATCGAACCTGGGTGCACTTGGGTTCGCGGCCAGACGCGCTAACCGTTACTCTACAAGTGTGGACCAAAATGATGTAATTCTCATTATTCACACTAAGACTATCATCCGAAGAGTCATAGTAAATTATCCCTCTGATATCTGAATGTTTGCAGATGGTTAAGATTTGAATTTTTTGACAGGATGGATGCCTCCAAGCTATGCTAGCCTCTTAGATTGTTGCTCGAAATTATGTACCCTCGTTTCATCCGATATCACAATTATTTCCAGAAACTTAATTCCTTCAATGATTCTCCACACCATCCTATATCCTAAGTCTCATTTCTCTGTTAGCTTCTTCAGGATCCATTTTAAATAAGTTCTCGATAGTTCAGACAATTACAGACAAATGAATGCACAGTTCCCAAATACACATGAAACTTTAGTACTATATCTTGAATAGTTATGTTCATATTATCCTGAACATCTTATCTATATTCTTTCCAAGTATTGATTTAAAGCTTCAATCTATCTTCCTGGGTGTTCTCCATCCAAATCATTTGTTCCAATATCTTTAAACACAGTACATAAATCAACCAACTTATGGGTATTGGTTGCAATGGTTCATACAATTGATGTCATGCTATTTGCATATTCTTAAATAGATTTCCATTTTTAAACTTCTTATTACTGCTACAGTTTTTATCGTGTAACTTTGCGAGTTTATGACTTTTCCTAAGTTATTTTGTAAATCATCTCGGCACAACAATGTTTACTTCCGCTAAATTATTTCTACAGTTATTATACTTAGAACCACTGAGCAGTCACAAGTACTGAATGAGACTGGAAGAATTAGAAATTAGAAAAGAATAATATTGGTACACAAAACGAATATGCTTACAGTACAGTCAACTCCGGATATAGTGAACCTCTGCGGACTTGCATATTTCGTTCACTATATCCGAGGTTCACTAAATCCAAAGTGTCTCTCCCCTAACTTTAAATGACAGAAATGAATGAAACTGTGAACAAGAAAATAAAATATTTCATTTTTGTAGAATGGATTACACTGTATACTGTTACTCACAGTTGATTTACTTAAACTATGCTGTCAACCCATGTCCGCTTGCGAAAGACCACGTCACTTATAATATTCACCTTATCTTCCAAAGAAAACACTTTACGCTTCGACATTTTTATACAGTACATTCACTGGTGAAACACTAGATCAGGTAGAAATGACAAATTGAGGACCGTTTTTGCAAAACTTGCTAACTGTAAAAACTAAATTTTATAGGAAACCCAAAAAACTGATATAACTGCAAGTTTTGCTATAACTCTCACATAGCAGAAAGCAAGTTTTGAAAAAACGATCACACTACTGTGAAGGAAATAATAAGATTTTCCTAAGAAGCCTTTAGCATCATGTAGAGATCTGTCTTATGTTAACTAATCCATCAAAATCTCAATTTTGAAAATTTTGCAGTTAGCAAGTTTTGCAAAAACGGTCTTCAATTCTGTTATGGTGTGACCTTGGAATTTCCAAGGTCACTTAATGGAAACTGGGAGAGGGTTGATGGAGTTTGAAAGCCATCAAAATCTTACCTTCATTTATGCTCTGGACATAGCTAATGTTTTTTTTGGGGTTATTTTACGACGCTGTATCAACATCTAGGTTATTCAGCATCTGAATGAAATGAAGGTGATAATGCCGGTGAAAGACATAGCTAATGTCCGTCTTTTAGTAAGAGAAGGCAATTTCATTTTCCGTTGTTTCGATGCTATCAGTCAAAATGAAAATGTTTCTGAGAACAAAAGGCAACCCTTTGATGGTAGAGGATTAGAAATAACAGTAGAATAGGGTGTCTGAGAACAGAATGTCAATCCTTCGACGGTGGAGTGAGGCAAGGTCGCCACGCATTGTCTGGATTTACAGTACAGTTCATTGTCTAGGAATCACTAATCCTACCTTTGTCCCTTCACTAAAGGACTAAGAAACTTAGAATATTGTTCTCAACACATTCTTTCAATTTTAAACAAGAAGGTTTGACTTCAAATAAGAATTTGTCAGGATACAAGGTTCACTATAACAGAAGTGAGGGTTCACTATAAATGGAAATATTAATGTACTTTTTAATGTATGCGGGTCAGGACCAACGATTTATAGTCCCATCGCTCTAATTTCCGGCAGCCAATCACATTACAGGTCGGCTACATTTAAACATGTGTGTCTTGTGATTCGCTGGTGAAGACGTCATGCATTTCCTAAGGCTCGATAAATACTTAATATAATCACCTGCTATTTTGGCTCTTTCGTTGGCGTTCGCAGAAAGCACACAAGGACATTATTTGCCACTCAATTATAGTGCGTTTGATTTATTATCATAGGAGCTACGACATGATAATGTTTAACGGTATGGCAAATAGATTCCTCGTCTGGTAGCTCGGCAACAAAAGAACAAAAATGGCGAACGATACTACCTACCTAGACTTTATAGAGCCTTCACTTCGTAAGACGTAAGCAAAGAGGAGGAGTCACGCCAGGAATAACAGCGTCGCGATTATAGGTTCACTATAGCCGAATGTTCACTATAACCGAGTTCATTATATCTAGAGTTGACTGTATTTGCCAAGCATTAGGAAGAACATTTCTGTAGAACAATGACGCTGCTAACCTGGCCCGGTGACTGCTGGGTCCAAGCAATCTGACGCTGCAACTGTGAAGCCGGCTGTGGCTGAGCTTGTTGCTGCAACTGCTGCTGTTGCTGTTGTTGCTGCTGCTGTTGCTGTAGCTGCTGTCGCTGTTGCTGCTGAAGGTGGTACTGTTGCTGTTGTTGCCATGTGAGCAGACCAGCTGCACCAGCAGGGGCACCGGTCACCACCTCACGCTGTACTGTCACTGTGTACTGTTGTGTTTGAGGCTGCTGACCTGGTTGTTGTTGCACTTGTGGCTGACCTTCTCGTATAACGAACTGTTGTTTCTGAACTTGAATTTGTTGTGGTTGCTGCTGTTGCTGTGGCTGCCAAAAAAACTTCACATTAATAGAATTATTCTGTTGTTTCCCAATGACCGCTTTTGGAAACATTTAAGGTAACCAAGAAGTGTAAATTCACTATAAAATACAGTAGCACACATTTCTTTCTGTATCTTGTCACGGTATGCTTGCCTTTTTAATATTGTTATCCGGCAAAACGAAAACTTCGCTAGCCTTCCTCTATATGTATTTGGTGTATCTAACTTTAGCTATTTTGGTGCGCATGCGCCGATCCGCTTCCACCTCCTACTTGAATGTTCGAGGGGAGGGAGATCGGCATAGTGATCGCGGTTAGAACGAGAAAAGTCAATTGGGGACTGGCTGTGAGACAGATGATTAAGAAACCACAATCAGCTCAGTTGGAGGGATCAACGAATCTAAATTTTGGTATTGGAATGTGATAAGTATACACCGGGACTTGAAGTTTGTGGTTGTGCGATGGGATATGAGTGGGTCAGTAGATTCTTCTAAAGATATGTAAAAGGAAATTGCTGTTGAATGAAATAGTTTAGTCAGTTGTTTGTTTTTCCTGAAGGTTTGTTGTTATTCTATATTAAGAGACATTACAGTGTAGGGAGATGTCATTGTGAGTTATTCTTGGAGGTTTCTTGTTAATGCCCTTTTTAAGAGAGTGATCATGATTAGAGAAAATATTCTCGTTATTGAGTGTTGAAGGTTTTCTTGCTAATTTATAAAGAGATAATTATAATAAAGTGAAGTATTGTAATTTTTGGAATTTACTTTCCTTTTCTGATTTCATTCTGCATTTTCTTTTTTTTTTTTTTTTCCTCCTAAGTTTTTTTACTTAAATACTGGTGTGGTGAGGCATCGTTACATTGGTAGCAGAGCGTGGTTTCGATCCACAGACCTCTGGGTTATGGGCCCAGCACACTTCCAAAGCAATCTATTTGAAATTTTTAAGACAGATGAAGAAAACTCTGATGAACATTCCCTATAAGTTTCAACATTTTAGTAAGTGTTAGTTGGGAGACCGGAGGAAAAAAATCTTTGGGGAGGCCAAGACATAGATGGGAGATGTATACTTTAATGTTAGCATAATAGCATAGTTTGGCATTCAAACACGTGCCAGCTGATTGTTATAGTGGTATGAATTTAAGATCTGTCTGGTGGTATATATTATTTAAGAATAATATTTACTGTCATGTATTTATAGTAATCAATCTATGCAAGTACTGATATAGGCTATAGTGTATCAGTGTATTGTGAACCAAAATGTATTACTGAACACACGCTTTTGTAAATAACTGCACTGTGGTATGTATTAATTTTTAACAAACGTAAACAATAAACTGTTCAAGCAATTTGGAACAGTAAAGAACTGGGTAAACTGACTTACCAGGAAAAATTGGAAATAAAAAGACTGGATTTTATTATTATTATTATTATTATTATTATTATTATTATTATTTTTATTATTATTATTGTATGTTTTGAATTGAAATACAGTTTTTCGATAGTGAAACATTGGAATCATGACATTTCATATTAGGCTAAACATACGATTTCAAATTCTCTTCGGTTTTGGAACACAAAATTGTGAACACGCGTAACATTTTATCACGAGCCGCCACTGCTGGATTAATCTTGCACAGGATAGGGACCGATGGTGGGCTTATGTGAGAGCGGCAATGAACCTCCAGGTTCCTTAAAAGCCATTTGTAAGTAAGTTGTAAGTAAAAACAAAAAATGTCATTTTTGACCAACACTTCCTGGTTATCTTAACCCATTTTACTTTATTAGAACTATTCACACACAAATTTAAATTATAGACGTAATTTAAAAAAAAAAACATTCTACAAGTTGGGAGGCTGGTGGGAAAAAGACCTTTGGGGAGGTCGAGACAGAGATGGAAAGATAATATTAAAATAGATTTGAGGGAGGTGGGATATAATGGTAGAGGCAGGATTAATCTTGCTCAGGATAGGAACCGATGGGTGACATATGTGACAGCTGCAATGAACCTCCAGATTCTCTAAAAGACATATGTAAATAAGTATTACACGAATTTACTGTATGATGTACATAACTCCTTAAGAAAGCAAGTCTTTACAGTAGGAGTGAGATGTTGTTGCGAATAATCATGGTGGCAGGTTTAAGAGAGGGATGTGAGATTTCAAAGAAGTATTAAATGTAGTAAATGCCATTGTATCAATGAAAATTATACAAGATATTTAAGAAACCGTGCAACAAAGGTGAAATAAATATTTATGTACGTAAATTAATTTAGTTTAGTTATGAAGTTAATGCGAACTGACAGAAATACCATAAGTATCTTTAATTTATTGACTTTAATTAGGTAAATTTAAGCTTGTATAGCCTATATAATTCACATTACAGGGCACTCTGATCGATAATGAAAATATGCTTGATATTATGGGTAATCTCTGTTTGTTTTCATAAGAATGATTTGACCCATGTTTTGTGCTATGTTACTTTATTATTTTTAAATATTATATGTTGAAGTTATAGTTGTGGTTATAGGAATAACATCCAATAACCCAGACGCATCCAAAAAAGTATGCAAAAGTTAGGATTTATTAATTATTTTGAGGAATGTCGTTTGACTTATGACAATGCGTAAAATAAAAATTATATCATATATACATAATGTAAAATGAATATAGAAACAAGAAATAATGTCACAAAACAAGGAAAAGGTTAATAACTGAGTCTACTCATGCTAGGTTTATCATGGTGTATTCATATGTTGGTAGGCCTGGAGTCCGGGAAGTAATTATAATGTAAAGTTCCATTTTCTGTACTGGTTTGGCGTACGGAAAGAAGTAAAATTCGATATAGTATGAAACAAAGTTATTTTGCGAATATGCAAATATAAAACATATAAGAATACCAAATACAGTAAAACCCCAATAAGATGCTGTTCAAGGGACTGGGTGTAAACCGCGTATTAACCGGGACTGCATATTAGGCGGGTATACTACTTTGACTTATATATAGTATCTATTAACATTTTTCTTTATTGAAATACGTGATTCATGAAAGGTAATATGTTGTTGTTGTTTTCTAATGCCAGGCGTTTGACAATAAAGTCATTTGACCTCTTGCACTCCAATATTTTTCGAAGATATTATCATGACCAGCCACTGAAGCACAGATTTTGAGGTATGAAAGGTAATATAGTATTACTCCATTATATAATTACTGTACTGTACGTCAAAGACATTTACAATACCTATGTACTGTACTTAATTCTTTCGGAAAAAAAGTCAGTTATAGTTGTTTGCCGTGTGCGTGTTCTCCAAGTCCTCATGTTTACCACACTTCAGTTTCTGCGATTACATCCTCCCGACGATGTCACAACTGTAGTGATTGAGTCGCGATTTTTTATTATCGTTCTTAATGTCGATGATGGGATTCCTAATGCATCAGGGAGTTGTTTCTGAGTAAGACTACTGTTCTCATCGTACTTTCGTAAGATTTCCAATTTTTCCAACACAGAAAGCACTTTTTGTTTAACACTCATTGTCACTGTAATCACATTGACAGACACTTCAATACACAAAAGGACAACAAACTGCCCAGCAAAAATTTCCAGAATTTTATTACGGCCGAGTGAGGAATGCTGTTTGAGAGAGAAGGTTAGGAAGAGGATGAGGTATTGTAACTGTATGTAGGTTTTAAGCGCACAGGTAAGGAGTCGAATAAGAGAGCGTAACAAGAGGGTGGGGTATACTAAGGTATGAAGTATGAAGGTTTAAATGTGCAGGTAAAGGGTCGAATACCAAGACTTTTCAGGTTAATGGCACCAGTTAGTTCAGAGACCAAGATGTTTCATTGCTGTTACAGTACATTGCTGAAAATTACATCGAAAATATTCCACAAAAATAGCGTATTATGCGGGACTTGAGCGCAAAAAACGTGGTATTTTATAAAGGCGTTATATATGAAATGTGCAGGGACTGGACAAAAAAAATGTATTACATGGGATAGCGTAATAAGCGGGCGCGTCTTATCGAGGTTTTACTGTATAATTGTGATAATTCATTCAACTGGCAGCATTGTAAGATTAAATAGCCACTGATATTGAGTAGAGCACAGTACAGAAATTACGTATATGTGAACGCAAATGTCAGGCCAAGCTCATGAATAAAAAGATTCATATATATTAAGTGAAATTTGTTCCATCCATTTACAATTCAAAACAAAATCCTCCATCTTTTTTCCTACGGTTTAAGCTTATTACTCGTAAGATTAAGAGTAAATTACAATATAGACAATCCTAATAGACTCTGATCACATATTCAAATAAAACTACTTCAACAATAATAACATTAATGCATGTGAATATCATTTGTAAAGCTGTAACAAAAATGAATTCTATGTTTATTTTTTTCTCCCATTAAGTATCACGCAATGATAAACGATTATTTGTATGAGAAAACTATATTTCAACCATAAAACAAACAGCTGATACATACCATGCTTTGCCTCCAAGGTGGTGTTTGTACTTGTATCTGTTGTATCTGCTGTTGCTGCGGATGAGGTGTTGTTTGTTGTATTACCCTCTGTTGATGCATCACTTGTACTGGCGTGCCATCTTGCTGTACTACTTGCATATTTCTATGTTGTTGAACAACTTGCATTGTCCTCTGATGTTGCAATATTGGACCTTGTCCTATTACGAAAATTGAAAGTATACAATATAAGTATATGCTATAAAATAAGACATTCTTCTATAGTTCGTCAAAAACTAGAACAATTCAAAGTGCAAATATATCTAAATTTAATAATATTCACCACAGCATGTATGAATGTATATCTCTTTGGACGATAGTAATTAAAAGTACCATGTAATTATTATTTGAAAGCAAAACGAAGAAAGAGTGAAAACTTCATGCTATCAGCTAATGTAGTAGGAAGTCAGCTTTCATGGATTTTCTCAGTTGTTGTTAAAAATAAAAGCATTGTACTTTAGTTTTTCAATTTTAACTTCTCAATTGATAAATATAAATAACTAATGAATAAAAAATAAAATGCTTAGTGACTTTGAAAGAGATAAAAAAATCTAGTGTACAACAATCCTACGAAAGTCCATTATTTACACCACTAACACAGAGAGAAAGCACTTATATCTATTAATAATTTCAACTAACAAAAATTTATGCAACGTTTTTAATATGTCACTTACTTTCCTTCATCATCAATTTTATCTTGATCACTTTCGCTTTTTTTTTTTCCTCCTTTTTACAAAATTGTTTCTTTTACCAATTCATCTACAAATTTCAGCATTTCTCACACAATCCAGACATGTATTTGTTTTAGGATATCATACTTTAATTTTAACCCACATTCTCTATGACGAATATGCTGATTCTCTGATTTTTACTGTTTATAAGAATTAAAGTCCTGGACTAGCATTGCAGGAGTGCTGAGAAATAAATTTTCTCATGAAAATTTGGCCAGTATAAGGAACTACTTCCATACTGGTTGGATGATCGTTCACCTCTGCTGAGGCATGTGGACGTGAGGCCAGCTGTTGGCTGGAAGGTGTTGGTCCTTCATGTGCTGTCACGTAACTGATTTAGATAAGAATAAAACTGGTTCACAACAAAAACTGCCAGGAGCACTTCATAAATATTTTAGAATTTTCGAACTGAACATACTTGATAAATAAAATAAGTAACAGTTATATAAATGTACGTCATGCCAAACGAATTGGGTAGATCTTAACAATTCTTCATAATTTTTGTTTGGAAGAGTTTACATTTTGTAAGTATTTAACTAAATGAAAATTGTCCCTCCAGGGCATAAATTTTATTGGAATCAATACACACTTATTATGCCTACACATTTCATAACAATTAAATTAAAAAAAGAGCTTCTGTAAATCTATTAGGACAATAAATTTTGGGTAAATAACTTCTGATCCAAATGCCTTTCAAACTATTCGTAAATACAGTAACAATAAAATCCTACAATCGATAGAACTGTACATAGATGGACAAAAAAATACTGTAAAAATACTTTAAATGTATTTTGTGTAATATTTGTAATTTTTCAGTTCTTAATATTTATTTTAAGCAATAACATAATTATGTAATTTTATTCTTTTACTTTAATCTGTACACAATATCAGAATAATTCAATAATATCTGACTTTCCTATCTGTTTATTCTTTTTTCAAAACTAAATGAAGTACAGAAGAGGAAGAAATAGTGACTTTCAATATAAAAAAATGTTCTCTCCTCTAACAAAAATATTTTTTTTTTTTAGTTTTATTTTCGTTGGTTATTTAACGATGCTGTATCAACTACTAGGTTATTTAGCGCTAATGAGATTGGTGATAGCGAGATGATTTTTGGCAAGATGAGGCCGAGGATTCGCCATAGATTACCTTGCATTCACATTATGGTTGGGAAAAACCTCCAAAAAAAACCCAACGAGACAATCAGCCCAAGCAGGGATCGAACCCACGCCCAAACATAACTTCAGACCAGCAGGCAAGCGCCTTAACCGACTGAGCCACGCAGGTGGCATAACAAAAATAAAACTTGGGAATGCTTAGAGGGAATTATTGGTCCATGCAATTATACAAGACTTCGTGACTAATATCACCTAATTTAAACTTCCTCCCATACAACAAAACATGTTTTAGTTAGTAAATAAGACAACACAGACAAGTTCCTACCTGTCATCACCACATTACCAGTTGCTGGGGAGGAAGTGAGGACCTGCTGCTGAACCAGCTGTCCTCCAGCTGCAGATACTTGAAGAGGAGACATGGTTTGCTGTTGCTGAATTGGTGTTGATGTGGCCATTCTCTGCTGCTGTTGCTGCTGCTGAATTGACTGGAACTGCTGTAACTGCTGTTGCAACTGTTGATCTTTTTGTTGCTGCAAGACCTGCAGAAATAAAGTACAAGAAATTCTCACAAAACACAATCTTGGGAAGTAGCACACATTTACATGTAATTAGTCGCCCACACTTAGAAGTAAAGAGTTTCTTCAGGTGTTTTAGATAATATTTCTGACATTGACATCAATTCTGGAATTTTATCTATCAGTGGTCCATAAAATTATATTTTCACTAAAAATCCCAAATGGTGATTGCTATGGCTGTAACATTGCAGCAGTAATTTTCCGTTGCCCATTGATTACACAAATTACGAATAATTTTGTGGAATGGTAGCAGAAAAAACGGAAATATTATACTCAAAAGAAATTTCTTCCATTATCATTTTGTCACAGACCTTGGTGCTGTCATAAACCGCGGTCTGCCACTTGGCTAACCCCTCATCATACTCTTTTTAACTTTGTTACAAACCTTGCTCCTTTTTTTTTATTTGTATTACTTTGTCATTCAGGTACACAGTTACCTAAATGACTAGAACATCAAATAGCTCAAGAGCAAAAGGAATGGAATATAGGATTAGAAAACTGCTAAGAGAATATAAAAATGGGGACTAACAATAAACATAAATAAATCAAAATATGTACTGCCCGTGGCTCACTTCCTGAGCTGTTTCTTTGCGGGGTGAGATGCAGAGGGGGAGAGTGGGCGGTCCTGGGTACTGCATGTGCCTACTACCCTACGTTCAACACATCGGCCTTTTCAGGATTTCTTTCGTCAGCTATGGAGCAAGATCAGCCATGGACAAGCGAATGTATAGGCTGTCCCCTCACAAAACAAATTATGTCCTTCTCATCAATTCCTGTAACTAAACACTAATAGCAGTGGTAGACTACAGCCTCTACTTGAGATTATCCATATAATCACGATTACGGTTATCACGTGTACACACCCGTAAACTCTTTCCTCTATGGCAGTGTTTCTCAAACTTTTTCCACCGCGAAACCCCTTTTAACCTAAAGTGTAACTGCGAAATCCTTGTAATATTTTATTAGTATTTAATAGTTACAGACAAGTGAAAGCTAGTATCTCAATAATTGTTCAGTGGGACGAATGTATTTGCTTTTTAAGCCTGCAGTCTGGTTTTATGGCGGAAAGTTGTAGTCTCATTTCTACTGTAATTCTGCATTTTGTCTTTTCGGTATCTAAGCCCTCTTGGTTTTAGTGGACACATATGCAGAGAATCCAGTGATGAAAGTGATAAGTATTATGGGTATTTTCCGTTTTAGATGTTCATCAAACATATTGTCATTATGCATATTATTGGAATATTATTATTATTATTATTATTATCATCATCATCATTATCGGTGGTTTCATGATATTATTGATTCATATTTTCGTAATATTTATATATTTTTATGGTAACCACTAACGGTAGGTGTAAAATAGCCACCGGAGCAGCTCAGTTGGCTAAGAGGCTTGCCTATCGATCCAGGGTTGCGCTTGGGCAAGGGTTCGATTCCCACTTGGGCTGATTAGCTAGTGGATTTCCTCCCGAGGTTTTCCCCAACCGTAAAGCTCATCTCGCCAAATACCATTTCGCTATCATAAATCCCATCGATGCAAAATAACGTAGTAGTTGATACAATGTTGTTAAATAACCAAGTAAAAAAACATATGGAATAAAATTTAAAATCATATAGGGATCACGGAACCCCGGAACATACTTTGAGGCTGCTCTATGGCAATTCAGCAGTTGTCCAAACTGAATAAAGAGTGGCCTAGTGTGTACATACATTTTCGGAAATCGCCATCAGAGATAATAGCGATAGTGGTAACCACGATTAGAGTATCCAGTATTTTAAAGAGTAAAAACCCTTGCACTGGCATAGGATAATGTTTTCAGCAAATGTAATATGCTGCCATGCCACACGCTGTAGCTGCCGTGCCAGTCCGAGCAGACCTAAGAGGCGTGGTTATAACCACTAGGGAGCTCTCGGTTCAGGACGTGAGACACGGGCAGTAGTAATTGAGAATAGAGCACAAGATTTGATTGTTAATGAAGAGGAAATCATAAAATACAATGAAATAGAATATTTAGAAATAAAGATAAATCATGTTGGATATTATGAAGAAGAAATACTTACTTACTGGCTTTTAAGGAACCCGGAGGTTCATTGCCGCCCTCACACAAGCCCGCCATCGGTCCCTATCCTGAGCAAGATTAATCCAGTCCCTACCATCATATCCCACCTCCCTCAAATCCATTTTAATATTATCTTCCCATCTACGTCTCGGCCTTCCCAAAGGTCTTTTCCCCTCTGGCCTCCCAACTAACACTCTATATGCATTTCTGGATTCGCCCATACGTGCTACATGCCCTGCCCATCTCAAACGTCTGGATTTAATGTTCCTAATTATGTCAGGTGAAGGATACAATGCGTGCAGCTCTGCGTTGTGTAACTTTCTCCATTCTCCTGTAACTTTATCCCTCTCAGCCCCAAATATTTTCCTAAGAACCTTATTCTCAAAAAACCTCAATCTCTGTTCCTCTCTCAAAGTGAGAGTCCAAGTTTCACAGCCATACAGAACAACCGGTAATATAACTGTTTTATAAATTCTAACTTTCAGATTTTTTGACAGCAGACTAGATGACAAAAGCTTCTCAATGGAATTATAACACGCATTTCCCATATTTATTCTGCGTTTAATTTCCTCCCGAGTGTCATTTACATTTGTTACTGTTGCTCCAAGATATTTGAATTTTTCCACCTCTTCAAAGGATAAATCTCCAACTTTTATAGTTCCATTTCGTACAATATTCTGATCACGAGACAGAAAGAAGAAATAATAAAGATAAATATGCGATATCAGTATTAAGTGGAGTTTTGTGGGACAATAATATTTACAAGAAAACAAAACTCAAGATTTACAATAACATTATAAAGAGTATAATTACTCTTAATGGAACAGAAGTTTGGCCACTAAATGAATTAACGAAATTAAAATTACATGTTATAGAAATGGATTTTTGGTATAGAGCAGCTCGTATATCCAGAAGAGACAAAATTATAAGTACAATCATAAGAAAAAATGAATATAGATAGTACAATTTTGGACTACAGTAGTGACAAAAAACCAGACCAACCCTTGTAGCTGATTTCAGAGCCTTGTTCACTCCAGAGCACAATAGACTGGTAACTAAGACTTCCGTGGTTCGAATCCTGCCAGGGAAGGAAACTTTTTTTTGTTCCTCATTCAAATTTATTCCCAATACTTTTCGATTGCAACGGTATTTTACTATTTAATTAACGTATTATTCCCAGAACGTGAATTTTAAAAGCAATCCAAAAGTATTGGGAATAAATTTGAATAAGGAACAAAAAAAAGTTTCCTTCCCTGGCAGGATTCGAACCACGAAAGTCTTAGTTACCAGTCTATCGTGCTCTGGAGTGAACAAGGCTCTGAAATCAGCTACAAGGGTCGGTCCAGTTTTTTTTGCCACTACTGTACATTAGAATTAAACAGTTACAATGGTATGGCCATGTAAAATGGATGGAAGAGCAACAACTATAGTCCGGATCAGCTTACTTCATACCCTAAGGGTGAAACCTAACCATTTTTCCCCCATTACTACATATCCTAGTGGATTGTGGTGATTTTCTAGTTTGCAGGTTGAATTTTCTTTTGCCAACTTCGTTTCGAATTTCGATACTGACAAATACTACAAATGGTAGTGATTTCGTAACTGGTATGTTGGCAGCTGAGACAAATATCGACAATATTTGTTGGTACTGAAGTTCCATAAAATTAAAATTGTACTAGAATTCTGAGCCGGTTACTGGAAGCTAATGAAATTTGAACAAACTAATAATTAATATCAGTATTAATATTAATACATAATAGTTATTTTACGTGTTGCGTTTTGGTTATAATTCAAGACTAGTCAGGTAAGTTTTCGGAGTTAGTACTAATAATTTCAAGCCATTGGTAATCGACGCCTCAGAGCATTAGATAAAATTATAAGAACCAGATATATCTAAAAAAAAATGAAGGTGAGGATTTATAAAACAATTATTA